>NW_027176506.1:1657737-1967737 GCF_023349555.1 Cebidichthys violaceus | reverse complement strand
CTGACAATGCTAACAAAACGTAAACAAACTATATAAACATTTTACCCACAAATACAAGTGAGAAGTGTTCATTTAGTACTAGAAACAATGAGCCGTACTTACGTTTGATATGTCTGTTTGTCCGAAGATAGAGCTGTGATAAAACTCCGTGTAAAGGTTGTTTACTGTATCTGTGTGATGCTGGGACGTCTGTCAGTCAAAGGGGAAAACAAGGGTCTCCTTACTGGTATGGAAGGTGAGAAACAGCGCCCCCAAAATCCCGCTTGTGGCCAAAAATATATGACACCCGTAGTGATAACAACTACCATAGAGAATGAGTGGGAAAAGTTAAGAGAGTTTAGCCTTACTATTTTTCGGCTCCCGTGCAAAAGGTCCCCTGTTCGAAACTGGGCGGAAACACTGTTCTTTGTTCCTGCTGTTGAGAGATCGTAGAAAAGTATGAAAGTATAAAAGTATAACTGTTATAACCTGTAAACCTTTTCAATCAACGTATAACCATTGAACCTATAAACCTTTTGACGTTTTGATAGAAATTATTAAACCTATAACTTGCTTTACTTTTTGATAGATGTGATGAACCATATAAACTGTATATGTGTCTTTATTAGAATAGTCACTCTAAAACGTATGCTTCCTCTTGTGAACAGGATCAAACCAGTTACATTCTGTGTTCGCTCTAAAAGAGGGGAGGACTTGTGTGTGAGTTACTCAATACATTACATTATTACATTACATTACAGTCATTTAGCAGACGCTTTTATCCAAAGCGACTTACAATTCAGTATCTATCTACACACCGTAGGCGCAGCTACGGGAGCAATTTTTGCCTAAAGGAGGTGGAGCTTCCTGAAGGAGGTGGAGCTGTTTAGCAGCATAAAAAGGAGCAGAGAATCTGTGAGTTTGGGCTTTTCCCCCAACTGGACTTAGGGGTCTTACCCCCTTAGAAAGTGACTGGATTATTCCTCATAGCAAAATCAGTGAGAACTGATAAAGAGGAAAACTCCATATAGAAGGAGTGTTAGACTTATTTCTTGTACCACAGAAACTGTTTCATTGACTTGAAATTGTTGTATGAGATTGTTGTGCAAAAAACCTAAATAAAAATCCGGCCTTACATTTTGTAAGAGACTGAAACCAAACAACGTATTCTGGTCTTTTAAAACAATTTAACCCTCTTCCCCTGTCTGTTAATGGTGTGATCAGAAGTGACGACTGAAGCATGCAGAGGGGCTTAAGGTAAGTACCCTGAGTGAAGACTTGGCAGTATTAGTCATAAAATGGTGAGAATGTTCACAATAGGCAATAGTAAAGTACAGACGAAGTACATAACTATTACATACAGGGTGCTAGGGTTGCATCCCATTGAGAATGCCTAGGGCTTTAGCCGTAAAAGAATTTAAAGAAGACAATTAATCCGAAATCCTAACGATTTAGCTACGGGGTGAGATAAAAGGCCGAAGGTTTTGTTCCAGCACCTCAAAAAGGAACGTATATCCTTGCAGGTGGGACAGCCGACGGAGTGACCACCATGTTAGGTGCGAACGACTTCCCCGCCTAGAAACGGGGCAGGCGCCGTGCACGCTTCATGGCGCCCAACGTGGGGCTCGAGTACACATCACGAACCTCGAGTTAAACACCAAGGACCCATTTAAAAAAGTAATCACGACCTATAAAAGTCTCGTTAAAACGGTAAGGGGTAGAAGCTTTACTTAACCGGTCCATCAAGTAAGAGTGTTAGACACGGGGTGAAACCTGACTAACTTTAGGATCAAGGAGTAAGTGAAACTATAACGCGCTAACTGTTCTATACTGTAGGCAATCATTATTCGAATCCGTAGAATTCAACATAAAACAAGGAGAAGGAAACGGAAGTGCTCCCGTTATCTGAGGAACCATTGCTGCAAGGGTTAAATATTAGCAGGGACTAAAAAGAACGACCCAGAGATTTCAAAGTGGAGACAAAACAAAACAATCCCAAAATGAAAGCCGCAGCCTTCCGAGGTGAGCCGGAGTCATAAAGAGAATGGTTTACTGATAGCGAGTCAGAGGGACCTGACACTACTCCCTTTAATCTGGCTTGAATAAAACAGGCATTAGTCAATGTAACAAGCCCAAACCAAAATACCCCAGGCCACCATTTAAACTGGCTGAATTAAGTGCAAATCATTTATTCTTACGAGGAGATGAAAATATATATATGTATACTCAATGTGTGTTACTCACAGATATGATGGAAAATGGCATCAGAGCAGCGCTCAGACAAGAACCCACAGCAACGATAGGGATGACTCTTTTCGGTGATGGGGAATACGGCTATGATTCAGGGGAAGCCATAGAAGCCCTGAGACGCGTATTGAATAAATACGTAAACCAAAAAATAGTGATAGTCACTAAAGGAAGCGACAAATATGAAGCTTTAGTGACCGCTATGAAAAGACCCCCGCCTAGAGCTCCAGAGCCGGTGATACCGAATGCTCCGCTTAATCCCTATGCACCGCCGCACCAACAGTACGCCGGCATAAGTCAAACAAGAGATGATCTGTTTAATGACTATCATGGACACAGACAACCCGTGCAATCAGAATACCCCATGCTACCGGTACTTGAACCGACAATCCCTTACAGCAAATCCAAAACTTAAATAGATGAGACATGTAAAGAGTCACAAAAATGAAAAAAAACAGATGATGCACGCTTCAACGAAGAGGTAGACAGTATGACGCAAAATCGAATCGATTATCCACACTCTGTTGATACAAATAAGACAGCAGCTGTGCAAAGCACGTCGTATTAATCAATCTGCATTTTCCCAAAAGAATGGGAGCATAATGAAAGGATTGTAATACCTTCACATGAAACACAAAGAGTTTTGTTGAACCTCCACCAATCACTGGGTCACATAGGTTTAGAGAGAATGAGAAAATTCCTCAAAAACTGTAAGTTAACCTTTCGTAAATTAAAAGAGAACTTTAATATTATGAAAAGACAATGCGAAGATTGCGCTTAAAAAGCAGCATGCCACGTATTAAAAGTGAAATGAGACACATTAAAACTCGTACAACCGGAGAACACTTTTCGGCTGACGTAGCGGGACCTTTAATCAAAATCAGCGATGGGTAACAAGTATTTCCTAGTTATCACAGATAATGGTGGTGGAGATACAAAAGTGTATCCTTCTCGTGCTGCTCCCGCAAGAACTGTAAAGACACATTTAAAAATAAAATAGTCACCGACCTATTAGAACAAGTAGGATGTGAAATAATTTACTCAATACCATATAAACCTGAAATTAAAATAGAATTTATCTATGCCTAAACTAGTTGCTTATATCCTTGACAAATCTAACCATAACCCCCTCTTTTGAGACAAGGGAAAGTATGGGAAGACAGAGGGATTAAGAAACCAGGATAGCCAATACAAACTACTTGCAAAGGCACAGACGAAGTGATTATCCGAAAAGGTAATATTGTTAATCTAAAACAAATCGGTCCTACACATCCGTATCAAGTTCGGAAGAAATAATGGCTGAGGGATTAGATTATTCAATTTACCACCCTCTCACCAGACGCACTGCCAAATGTCTTGTCACACGGAGGACAGGGGGGGAACTAAGATGAGGAGGGTGTTAGACCCTGAAAACCCCAGTCACTGCCTCACCTGGACTGAATGAATACCAGACCAATATGAAGAAAGAGAAAAAGAAACCCCACAAAAATGTACTCTAACCCAGGACGGTATAAAAAGAGGACATAATATGTATCTTTTCACAAACCTCTGCACCGTCAACATGCAGCCCCTTTGCATGCTCAAAAGGGTAGATTAGAGAAGAAAAAAGGAGGGGGATTCACCCAAATTACACTCGCAGTCTGAAGCGGACAAAGAACAAAAGAAGATTTATAGCCCTTGACCACCTAACAGAGGTAGAGTGGAGAAGGAGAAAAAAGAAGAAAAAAAACCCTGCATACAGACACATACTGATAAAAGTGGATGTGATCAGAAAAAAAATAGACTGCCTAAGAAAACTGCCACTTATGGGGCTACAGAGGGCCCTGGGCATTGCAGAGTCACGATGTGTGATTTTGCTAAAATAGGATTATGGCTAATTTAGTCAGAAAGGACCATACCTACCCACCAGGCAATTGCTGCAAGGGAGGATACATGGGATTCACCACATGTGACAGACAGATCTATACCTGTCTCAAAACAGATGTCTTAACTAGGACAACTTCAAACCTTACCATGATGGAACTAACTGAAATGATACGCCATCAGTGCACGAAAAAGGATGACAAGGGCAGAATAATTCTGACCTCTGTGAAACAAGATAAAGGAATAATAAAACCCTACAAAAAGAGACAATTAGGTGATTTTATTGCTGACGCCTGGCAGACTTGGAGGAATGTAGATAACCTGTTCAAATACTATGCATGCCCTGCAATGTCACATGATTGGGCCACTGATCTTTCATGTGCAGGGGATCCCCCAGTGACTTCTCGACAATGTGAGAGAAATTTAGAAATAAAATGGCGGGGTGAAAAAAAATATATTACAAGTTATTATAAACATGACGCTGACAGAGGCTGGCGCTTGTTGTGCTGCTAGCCTTCTAATACTCCAGCTGTAACCAGGACAAGATTAAAATTCTCACAAAAGAGTGCTCTTGTGTCTCCTACAGGATCAGAGGAGGATGGGGGTCATAAAACCTATAAATGATCCTGAGAATCCACAAACCACTCCAAAAGAACCAGACCAACCAGAATTCACAGTGAATAAGAAAAAATCTAAATGGAAATGCAAATTACTTAGGATTTTAATAAAACTAATGTTGCTATTAAGTATATTGGTCATAACCTCTGTCACTTGGGCCTCTTTGGGTCAAAGGACTGTGTGGAAATATGCCTCCAAAATTACCATGTATAAACAAGCACAGATTATAACATGGGAAAAAGTTAATGTTGACCTACAAACCACAAACACATCAGCTGCTTGCCACACTAACAGAGCGTTAAGGTTAAGAAACTTCCTAGTAATGTTTCTGCAGTCGCTAGATACTTCTGATTTAAATTGAACAAAAACCTAATTGCACCATTCCCAACTGGATCGGTTTTCAGCCTCAGTGTAAAGTCTTGCAAAATCCCCCCTCAATTGACCTCTTCGAATTGGCAATGGGTAACCTTGCTACAGAGATGGGGCCACAGTAACTCTAGAGAACATAATGGGTCATGTGTGACTCATACCTTCGGCTATGACAAAGGAAAGTTAGCTCTAATGCTAAAATGCACAGACTCTGACCATGAGGAACAAACTCTTATCTGCTTTGATATCCATGTAGAAGGACAAACAGTGACAGGATTAGCCTTAACAGAGAAACAGTACAGAACAGCCTTCAGTAACTGCTCTTGTATCAACAAGAGTCAGCTAACAACTTGGGAGTGTCAGAGGTCAGACTGGTAAACAGGACAAGAAGGGATTAAGCCATGGCCACAAAAGACCACAAATCAGTCTTTTACAACTTTCTCATTTCTCCCTAGCGATGTCCATGAAAACTTAGACTTGCTTCAACACATTATACTCGGCCTCTCCAAATCTTTAAAGCAAATAAGGTCAACTAAAAGAGAGTGCCGATCCCTAATAACTGAGACACAAAAACAAACATGCAAATATTAAAAAACCTGACTAGTTGTATAAAATAGAATCAAAACAAATTAGGCACTCCGTTTGAACAAAAAATTGAGAAATACTGGAGTAATCAAATATTAGGACTTATAGGAGAATGGAACATGTGCAGAAAAAGAAGCAAATCCCTCCCTTACGTCACTGTTAGAAACAATACTCATTTTTCACTCATCTTCAGAGCCTTGTGACAATGGTAGGAAGAATCCTTTATGTCTAAGATTAATATGATCTTTTATCACAAAATAAGGAACCATGCCTTAAAGGTTGTAGATACAATATTATGTATGTTTAAGCATCTTTAAACTATAACTGGGAAGATTCAGTATCTCAAGTGCGGTGATATATTTATGTTTGCTGTACTGAGAAACCATCCTTCCAAGCAGGAAAGCACCCTCTCTGTTAATAGTATCAACTATTGTGGAAAACATAAAACAAATACTTATCCAAAAATATCTACTTATCCCACCACTATGATATATACAGAGTGATATGTGCATAGTGTTTGTATTTCTATATTTCTTGGTAACTGAAGAACAGACCATAAACTATTTCATTATGAACCTGTGACCTTACACCCCACAGCTGTCTTTGAGGTCAGATACAAGTGGAAGTTTGTTTCAGGGGAAGAAAAAAGAGGATTACAATACACCCTCACAAAGCCCTGTAAAGCTCATAGGAGCATTTCTGCTGATACAAATGATAATATACTTTGGATATATCACAAAAATAAAACCGACCCAAAGATGATTAATAAAAAAACAAAAAATAAATATATAAACTAGATTTCTGTTAATAAGTTTGTTATTAACAGCTTGTGATATAACTCACGCATTGGGATAACCTATAATAACTATTTTACTTATGTGTATCTATACAGAAGGCCAGTCAAATAAGACTCAATCGTCCACAGGAGGACAAAAGGCCAAGAAAAAGAAAAGAGGCATGAAACAGTGTAAACCTGTTATCACAGGCGACGTGCACCTCATCAGCACTAGATCAAAAAAGGCCCGCACTAAAACCAAAACAAGAGGTAATGAATCAAGACCAGAGCCTTTATAAAAAAAAAAAAACTAAACTAATAAAGAAACACTATTCTTTATTACTGCTTCCTCCAAACAATAAAACTCTACTTAGAGGAATTGTCAGTAAATTGGATAATAAGTACAACTCCCCCAATGTTAGCGTTTCCTCCACACAATCAAAGTCTTTTGAGTTGTGTTCCCAGCAAACTGGATGAAAAGAAACACTATGTGAATAATGTTTTCTCTCAGAGATACTCAAACTCTGTCATTTTGGGCAGTCACTCACTCCCACCTAGGGGTGAGCAATCCTCCACTCTCTAGTTGTGAACCACGGCTACGTACTTGTAGGTGCTATCTTTAATACTGACTGCTTCACACTGGACTGCAAACTGCCCCAGTGTGTGCTGAAGGTCACCGCCTGATGAAGTCAACAGATCAACATCATCTGCAAAGAGCGGAGAAGTACTCCATTGCACTCCGGTTGTGCTGACCACTGCGAATTCCCCAAATGTGGGAATCTCGACTGCATAATTTCTGGTAGTGGGGGACTGCGTTCGCGCTCTCCCCTGATTTTTAAGTTGAAAAAAATATCACACGGTTGGTAGACGGACATCGACCTCAACATGCTGCTATTCGGCTTGCCGATTCCTGTAGCCGAGTCCTGGGCGTTTGTGAAAAGGAAGAAAGATGTCCTTAACTAGACCATGGTGCTTGACCATGGAGGGCTTGGACAGGTGTGCCAAGCAGCAGCCACTGCTATGCCCCATTGAAATAACTGCACCAGGACTGTGCTCCCAGCCTCAAATCACTGTATACATCAGCCCTGATTGCTGGGGGAAATTTCCAGCTCTGAATCAACAGTGAAATGAAGAAAAAATAACACAGCGAGATTTGTGCTTTTGATTGGAGGGAAGGAAATAGTACATTGGAGAATATTGCCCTCTTTAAGATGTGGGCAGGGGTGTGGCTTTGGATTTGGAACAGGGCACGTCAACTCAGGCTTACCATGAGCGTTTTGACTGGGACGACTAGGGTCTTCAGCTGCTCTCGACGAGAGTGCTGTACTTACTTTGGTTTCTCTTCATAACGCACAAGTCTTTCGCCTTTTACTAAAGACTTCCGTGGAGAGAAACACCAATGAGTTAAACCTATTTTTGGCAGGCTTTGCCGTTTGGCTGAGCCTTGTACACTTGTGAAAAGAAAGACAGCTGTCCTTAACTAGACCAAGGTGCTTGACTATGGAGGGTTTGGACGGGTGTGCAAAGTAGCAGCCACTGCCATGACCCATTGAATGAACTGCACCACGACAAGGGATAAATGTGTCAGGAGGTTGCCTCAGGAAGCAAACAGTTGGGGCTCATCGCTTCTCGGCCTTTTGGCTAAGATCAAGTGTAGTATCTGTTCTTATCAGTTTAACCAGATACACCTGAGGGTCCCCCATTTGGACGCAGAGTACATCAAAACTTAGAGAGTTTTGTGTTAAAAGTAACTGGCAGAGAACCCACTAAGAACGAATATAGTGATGTTATAGTTCTGCAGAAACCTCAGCGTCCTGGGAACAACATGAACTAGGTCACTTCTACATGAGACAAACACATCTCCCATCAGCCAAGCAAACAAATAACAAAATATCATAAATCATACTCGATATGACTGGGACAGACCGGAGAAAAAGGCTGCTACACTCCGTTAGCAACGTGCTACCTACAAACATGCAGCATGAAAAAGCACGAGCGCCTGACGGAGATTACGGACATAGTTTCCATTTCTCTCCCCGGTAAACCATCGCAGAGATATTCAGCTTCGAACACAAAAAGTCACACAGCTTTCATCGAATATTGTACTTACTTTTGGTCGAATCTCAGCGAAAAAATGGAATATCTCCGTACTTCCAACGCATGTTTGTCCAGCTGCTGCTGCTCCGTGTGAATCCGTTCGATTCGTGTCTCTCCGACACTCCTCGGATTCTTGGGAGGGTTGGAAGCTCAGCAAATCAGATTTCAGAGCTGGACCTTTTTGAGCTTTATTGGCTAATAGTGCTGTCAATCATCTAGCTTTCAATTCCAGGCAATTCTATTGGCTCCTACGGTTCGAAGGATGTCTCAATGGTGAAAATCGGAGAGGGGGGGGCTGAGATACAGCCCTGAACAGAGAGTCGAAGCAGGATTTGACCTTAAACTAAATAACTAAAAAGGGCATAGAAAGAGCTTAAAACACTCAAAAAAGGTCCAATCTTCGGTCTATTGATTCAATGAACATCATGAGTGATACATAGAAGTGATATAGAGTGTTTTTGAATTTTAAAAATACTTTTTTATTCAAATATTGGAGTATTTGATCAGTTTTCTAATTTGAAATGCTCTATATTTCATAAATGTTTCACTGTATCTATGATTAGCTGTGTATATAGAGCCTATATCAGTTGTTCTAAGAGCCCAGCATATTAAAAGTCTTGGATACCCATACTTTCCAAAAAACAATACCCTAAAAGTGCTGTTTTTCAAGATCGAGCTTTTGAGTTTTCCAAGTTCTGCTGTGTTCCATCCTTATCTTATGTGAACCAGTAACATGTATTCTGATAGTTCCATGATTTTTCTCATCTCAAAAATATATAAAAAAAGTTTTTTTTTTTTTTTTTTTTTTTTTTTTTATTCAATTAATTAGGTATTTCTTATCTTTATTCGAGCTGAGGCCTGCAAATAGGCCTCGTTTTTAATATCTGATATGTCCTCTATATGAGGATAATGTATTAAGCAGATTTTTAGCATTGGGAGATGAAAAAGGGGCTTGCTCTGTTCACTCCATGCATTGACCCGGTATTGCAGCGTTGCCGGGAACGGTGCACTCTTTAAATGCCTTGTGGACAACCAAACACCAATCTAAATGGATCAGTCTGTTGATTGATTTGACTCTGAAATGAACGACGCGAGTCACAGTCGCTGTCTGTCTTCAAGGCCGGGACTTGTGGCAAACAAAGGCCCTGTTTACTCCTTACCGAGGCCCTTTGTGGAACAACACTGTGCTCCCAGCCTCAAATCACTGTATACATCAGCCCTGACTGCTTGGGGAAATTTCCAGCTCTGAATGCTAATTTCCGTCCTCCGAGTCAGATTGTGGGTGATGTCATTTTGTAGGCTCTATTTCGTTTGCAGATTGTCCAGAAAAGTGCAAGCGTAGCTGTGCAGCAGTGTCTGTTGTATGCTGTGAAGCTGTGTGTTGAGTAATGCAAATTGCCCGGGTTTGCCGAGAGAAGTGGGTGTGGCTTTTTGGATGGGCCTAAAATGATTGCGTGTTCTCCTCACCGATATTTTCCTTCTTTGTGGGAGAAATGTGTTCCGAAGATCCTTCCATTGTTAGCATGCTTAGATTTTCGTTTGGTTGCTGGGCTGTGTTTGCTTTCTCAGAAGCAGAAACAGCTTGCCAAGGGAAGCTAATGCTGACTCTGGGATTATGCCATCTGGGAACCGTCATCCAGAGTACTGTGTCTGGGAATGCCACCCCTGTCTCTGTGTCTTCCAACTCATACTTACCTGGCAGGGAAGATACCATGATCAAGAAGGTGGTTCACCCAGGGCGAGGCTCAACCATTGCACTCCGGTTGTGCTGACCACTGCGAATTCCCCAAATGTGGGAATCTCAACTGCATAATTTCTGGTAGTGGGGGACTGCGTTCGCGCTCTCCCCTGATTTTTAAGTTGAAAAAAATATCACACGGTTGGTAGACGGACATGGACCTCAACATGCTGCTATTTGGCTTGCCGATTCCTGTAGCCGAGTCCTGGGCGTTTGTGAAAAGGAAGAAAGATGTCCTTAACTAGACCATGGTGCTTGACCATGGAGGGCTTGGACAGGTGTGCCAAGCAGCAGCCACTGCTATGCCCCATTGAAAGAACTGCACCAGGACTGTGCTGCCAGCCTCAAATCACTGTATACATCAGCCCTGACTGCTGGGGGAAATTTCCAGCTCTGAATCAACAGTGAAATGAAGAAAAAATAACACAGCGAGATTTGTGCTTTTGAATGGAGGGAAGGAAATAGTACATTGGAGAATATTGCCCTCTTTAAGATGTGGGCAGGGGTGTGGCTTTGGATTTGGAACAGGGCACGTCAACTCAGGCTTACCATGAGCGTTTTGACTGGGACGACTAGGGTCTTCAGCTGCTCTCGACAAGAGTGCTGTACTTACTTTGGTTTCTCTTCATAACGCACAAGTCTTTCGCCTTTTACTAAAGACTTCCGTGGAGTGGAACACCAATGAGTTAAACTATTTTTGGCAGGCTTTGCCGTTTGGCTGAGCCTTGTACACTTGTGAAAAGAAAGACAGCTGTCCTTAACTAGACCAAGGTGCTTGACTATGGAGGGTTTGGACGGGTGTGCAAAGCAGCAGCCACTGCCATGACCCATTGAATGAACTGCACCACGACAAGGGAGAAATGTGTCAGGAAGTTGCCGCAGGAAGCAAACAGTTGGGGCTCATCGCTTCTCGGCCTTTTGGCTAAGATCAAGTGTAGTATCTGTTCTTATCAGTTTAATATCTGATATGTCCTCTATATGAGGATAATGTATTAAGCAGATTTTTAGCATTGGGGGATGAAAAAGGGGCTTGCTCCGTTCACTCCACGCATTGACCCGGTATTGCAGCATTGCCGGGAACGGTGCACTCTTTAAATGCCTCGTTGACAACCAAACACCAATCTAAATGGATCAGTCTGTTGATTGATTTGACTCTGAAATGAACGACGCGAGTCACAGTCGCTGTCTGTCTTCAAGGCCGGGACTTGTGGCAAACAAAGGCCCTGTTTACTCCTTACCGAGGCCCTTTGTGGAACAACACTGTGCTCCCAGCCTCAAATCACTGTATACATCAGCCCTGACTGCTTGGGGAAATTTCCAGCTCTGAATGCTAATTTCCGTCCTCCGAGTCAGATTGTGGGTGATGTCATTTTGTAGGCTCTATTTCGTTTGCAGATTGTCCAGAAAAGTGCAAGCGTAGCTGTGCAGCAGTGTCTGTTGTATGCTGTGAAGCTGTGTGTTGAGTAATGCAAATTGCCCGGGTTTGCCGAGAGAAGTGGGTGTGGCTTTTTGGATGGGCCTAAAATGATTGCGTGTTCTCCTCACCGATATTTTCCCTTCTTTGTGGGAGAAATGTGTTCCGAAGATCCTTCCATTGTTAGCATGCTTAGATTTTCGTTTGGTTGCTGGGCTGTGTTTGCTTTCTCAGAAGCAGAAACAGCTTGCCAAGGGAAGCTAATGCTGACTCTGGGATTATGCCATCTGGGAACCGTCATCCAGAGTACTGTGTCTGGGAATGCCACCCCTGTCTCTGTGTCTTCCAACTCATACTTACCTGGCAGGGAAGATACCATGATCAAGAAGGTGGTTCACCCAGGGTGAGGCTCAACCATTGCACTCCGGTTGTGCTGACCACTGCTAATTCCCCAAATGTGGGAATCTTGACTGCATAATTTCTGGTAGTGGGGGACTGCGTTCGCGCTCTCCCCTGATTTTTAAGTTGAAAAAAATATCACCCGGTTGGTAGACGGACATGGACCTCAACATGCTGCTATTCCGCTTGCCGATTCCTGTAGCCGAGTCCTGGGCGTTTGTGAAAAGGAAGAAAGATGTCCTTAACTAGAACATGGTGCTTGACCATGGAGGGCTTGGACAGGTGTGCCAAGCAGCAGCCACTGCTATGCCCCATTGAAAGAACTGCACCAGGACCGTGCTGCCAGCCTCAAATCACTGTATACATCAGCCCTGACTGCTTGGGGAAATTTCCAGCTCTGAATGCTAATTTCCGTCCTCCGAGTCAGATTGTGGGTGATGTCATTTTGTAGGCTCTATTTCGTTTGCAGATTGTCCAGAAAAGTGCAAGCGTAGCTGTGCAGCAGTGTCTGTTGTATGCTGTGAAGCTGTGTGTTGAGTAATGCAAATTGCCCGGGTTTGCCGAGAGAAGTGGGTGTGGCTTTTTGGATGGGCCTAAAATGATTGCGTGTTCTCCTCACCGATATTTTCCCTTCTTTGTGGGAGAAATGTGTTCCGAAGATCCTTCCATTGTTACCATGCTTAGATTTTCGTTTGGTTGCTGGGCTGTGTTTGCTTTCTCAGAAGCAGAAACAGCTTGCCAAGGGAAGCTAATGCTGACTCTGGGATTATGCCATCTGGGAACCGTCATCCAGAGTACTGTGTCTGGGAATGCCACCCCTGTCTTTGTGTCTTCTAGCTCATACTTACCTGGCAGGGAAGATACCATGATCAAGAAGGTGGTTCACCCAGGGCGAGGCTCAACCATTGCACTCCGGTTGCACTGACCACTGCGAATTCCCCAAATGTGGGAATCTCGACTGCATAATTTCTGGTAGTGGGGGACTGCGTTCGCGCTCTCCCCTGATTTTTAAGTTGAAAAAAATATCACACGGTTGGTAGACGGACATGGGCCTCAACATGCTGCTATTCCGCTTGCCGATTCCTGTAGCCGAGTCCTGGGCGTTTGTGAAAAGGAAGAAAGATGTCCTTAACTAGACCATGGTGCTTGACCATGGAGGGCTTGGACAGGTGTGCCAAGCAGCAGCCACTGCGATGCCCCATTGAAAGAACTGCACCAGGACTGTGCTGCCAGCCTCAAATCACTGTATACATCAGCCCTGACTGCTGGGAGAAATTTCCAGCTCTGAATCAACAGTGAAATGAAGAAAAAATAACACAGCGAGATTTGTGCTTTTGAATGGAGGGAAGGAAATAGTACATTGGAGAATATTGCCCTCTTTAAGATGTGGGCAGGGGTGTGGCTTTGGATTTGGAACAGGGCACGTCAACTCAGGCTTACCATGAGCGTTTTGACTGGGACGACTAGGGTCTTCAGCTGCTCTCGACAAGAGTGCTGTACTTACTTTGGTTTCTCTTCATAAAGCACAAGTCTTTCGCCTTTTACTAAAGACTTCCGTGGAGAGGAACACCAATGAGTTAAACCTATTTTTGGCAGGCTTTGACGTTTGGCTGAGCCTTGTACACTTGTGAAAAGAAAGACAGGTGTCCTTAACTAGACCAAGGTGCTTGACTATGGAGGGTTTGGACGGGTGTGCAAAGCAGCAGCCACTGCCATGACCCATTGAATGAACTGCACCACGACAAGGGAGAAATGTGTCAGGAGGTTGCCGCAGGAAGCAAACAGTTGGGGCTCATCGCTTCTCGGCCTTTTGGCTAAGATCAAGTGTAGTATCTGTTCTTATCAGTTTAATATCTGATATGTCCTCTATATGAGGATAATGTATTAAGCAGATTTTTAGCATTGGGAGATGAAAAAGGGGCTTGCTCCGTTCACTCCACGCATTGACCCGGTATTGCAGCATTGCCGGGAACGGTGCACTCTTTAAATGCCTTGTGGACAACCAAACACCAATCTAAATGGATCAGTCTGTTGATTGATTTGACTCTGAAATGAACGACGCCAGTCACAGTCGCTGTCTGTCTTCAAGGCCGGGACTTGTGGCAAACAAAGGCCCTGTTTACTCCTTACCGAGGCCCTTTGTGGAACAACACTGTGCTCCCAGCCTCAAATCACTGTATACATCAGCCCTGACTGCTTGGGGAAATTTCCAGCTCTGAATGCTAATTTCCGTCCTCCGAGTCAGATTGTGGGTGATGTCATTTTGTAGGCTCTATTTCGTTTGCAGATTGTCCAGAAAAGTGCAAGCGTAGCTGTGCAGCAGTGTCTGTTGTATGCTGTGAAGCTGTGTGTTGAGTAATGCAAATTGCCCGGGTTTGCCGAGAGAAGTGGGTGTGGCTTTTTGGATGGGCCTAAAATGATTGCGTGTTCTCCTCACCGATATTTTCCCTTCTTTGTGGGAGAAATGTGTTCCGAAGATCCTTCCATTGTTAGCATGCTTAGATTTTCGTTTGGTTGCTGGGCTGTGTTTGCTTTCTCAGAAGCAGAAACAGCTTGCCATGGATTATGCCATCTGGGAACCGTCATCCAGAGTAGTGTGTCTGGGAATGCCGCCCCTGTCTCTGTGTCTTCCAACTCATACTTACCTGGCAGGGAAGATACCATGATCAAGAAGGTGGTTCACCCAGGGCGAGGCTCAACCATTGCACTCCGGTTGTGCTGACCACTGCGAATTCCCCAAATGTGCGAATCTCGACTGCATAATTTCTGGTAGTGGGGGACTGCGTTCGCGCTCTCCCCTGATTTTTAAGTTGAAAAAAATATCACACGGTTGGTCGACGGACATGGACCTCAACATGCTGCTATTCCGCTTGCCGATTCCTGTAGCCGAGTCCTGGGCGTTTGTGAAAAGGAAGAAAGATGTCCTTAACTAGACCATGGTGCTTGACCATGGAGGGCTTGAACAGGTGTGCCAAGCAGCAGCCACTGCTATGCCCCATTGAAAGAACTGCACCAGGACTGTGCTCCCAGCCTCAAATCACTGTATACATCAGCCCTGACTGCTGGGGGAAATTTCCAGCTCTGAATCAACAGTGAAATGAAGAAAAAATAACACAGCGAGATTTGTGCTTTTGATTGGAGGGAAGGAAATAGTACATTGGAGAATATTGCCCTCTTTAAGATGTGGGCAGGGGTGTGGCTTTGGATTTGGAACAGGGCACGTCAACTCAGGCTTACCATGAGCGTTTTGACTGGGACGACTAGGGTCTTCAGCTGCTCTCGACAAGAGTGCTGTACTTACTTTGGTTTCTCTTCATAACGCCCAAGTCTTTCGCCTTTTACTAAAGACTTCCGTGGAGAGAAGCACCAATGAGTTAAACCTATTTTTGGCAGGCTTTGCTATTTGGCTGAGCCTTGTACACTTGTGAAAAGAAAGACAGCTGTCCTTAACTAGACCAAGGTGCTTGACTATGGAGGGTTTGGACGGGTGTGCAAAGCAGCAGCCACTGCCATGACCCATTGAATGAACTGTACCACGACATGGGAGTGCTGTACTTACTTTGGTTTCTCTGCCATGACCCATTGAATGAACTGCACCACGACAAGGGAGAAATGTGTCAGGAAGTTGCCTCAGGAAGCAAACAGTTGGGGCTCATCGCTTCTCGGCCTTTTGGCTAAGATCAAGTGTAGTATCTGTTCTTATCAGTTTAATATCTGATGTGTCCTCTATATGAGGATAATGTATTAAGCAGATTTTTAGCATTGGGAGATGAAAAAGGGGCTTGCTCCGTTCACTCCACGCATTGACCCGGTATTGCAGCATTGTCGGGAACGGTGCACTCTTTAAATGCCTTGTGGACAACCAAACACCAATCTAAATGGGTCAGTCTGTTGATTGATTTGACTCTGAAATGAACGATGCGAGTCACAGTCGCTGTCTGTCTTCAAGGCCGGGACTTGTGGCAAACAAAGGCCCTGTTTACTCCTTACCGAGGCCCTTTGTGGAACAACACTGTGCTCCCAGCCTCAAATCACTGTATACATCAGCCCTGACTGCTTGGGGAAATTTCCAGCTCTGAATGCTAATTTCCGTCCTCCGAGTCAGATTGTGGGTGATGTCATTTTGTAGGCTCTATTTCGTTTGCAGATTGTCCAGAAAAGTGCAAGCGTAGCTGTGCAGCAGTGTCTGTTGTATGCTGTGAAGCTGTGTGTTGAGTAATGCAAATTGCCCGTGTTTGCCGAGAGAAGTGGGTGTGGCTTTTTGGATGGGCCTAAAATGATTGCGTGTTCTCCTCACCGATATTTTCCCTTCTTTGTGGGAGAAATGTGTTCCGAAGATCCTTCCATTGTTAGCATGCTTAGATTTTCTTTTGGTTGCTGGGCTGTGTTTGCTTTCTCAGAAGCAGAAACAGCTTGCCAAGGGAAGCTAATGCTGACTCTGGGATTATGCCATCTGGGAACCGTCATCCAGAGTAGTGTGTCTGGGAATGCCGCCCCTGTCTCTGTGTCTTCCAACTCATACTTACCTGGCAGGGAAGATACCATGATCAAGAAGGTGGTTCACCCAGGGCGAGGCTCAACCATTGCACTCCGGTTGTGCTGACCACTGCGAATTCCCCAAATGTGGGAATCTCGACTGCATAATTTCTGGTAGTGGGGGACTGCGTTCGCGCTCTCCCCTGATTTTTAAGTTGAAAAAAATATCACACGGTTGGTCGACGGACATGGACCTCAACATGCTGCTATTCCGCTTGCCGATTCCTGTAGCCGAGTCCTGGGCGTTTGTGAAAAGGAAGAAAGATGTCCTTAACTAGACCATGGTGCTTGACCATGGAGGGCTTGGACAGGTGTGCCAAGCAGCAGCCACTGCTATGCCCCATTGAAAGAACTGCACCAGGACTGTGCTCCCAGCCTCAAATCACTGTATACATCAGCCCTGATTGCTGGGGGAAATTTCCAGCTCTGAATCAACAGTGAAATGAAGAAAAAATAACACAGCGAGATTTGTGCTTTTGATTGGAGGGAAGGAAATAGTACATTGGAGAATATTGCCCTCTTTAAGATGTGGGCAGGGGTGTGGCTTTGGATTTGGAACAGGGCACGTCAACTCAGGCTTACCATGAGCGTTTTGACTGGGACGACTAGGGTCTTCAGCTGCTCTCGACAAGAGTGCTGTACTTACTTTGGTTTCTCTTCATAACGCACAAGTCTTTCGCCTTTTACTAAAGACTTCCGTGGAGAGGAACACCAATGAGTAAAACCTCTTTTTGGCAGGCTTTGCCGTTTGGCTGAGCCTTGTACACTTCTGAAAAGAAAGACAGCTGTCCTTAACGAGACCAAGGTGCTTGACTATGGAGGGTTTGGATGGGTGTGCAAAGCAGCAGCCACTGCCATGACCCATTGAATGAACTGCACCAGGACTGTGCTCCCAGCCTCAAATCACTGTATACATCAGCCCTGACTGCTGGTGGGAAATTTCCAGCTCTGAATCAACAGTGAAATGAAGAAAAAATAACAGAGTGAGATTTGTGCTTTTGATTGGAGGGAAGGAAATAGTACATTGGAGAATATTGCCCTCTTTAAGATGTGGGCAGGGGTGTGGCTTTGGATTTGGAACAGGGCACGTCAACTCAGGCTTACCATGAGCGTTTTGACTGGGACGACTAGGGTCTTCAGCTGCTCTCGACAAGAGTGCTGTACTTACTTTGGTTTCTCTTCATAACGCACAAGTCTTTCGCCTTTTACTAAAGACTTCCGTGGAGAGGAACACCAATGAGTTAAACCTATTTTTGGCAGGCTTTGACGTTTGGCTGAGACTTGTACACTTGTGAAAAGAAAGACAGCTGTCCTTAACGAGACCAAGGTGCTTGACTATGGAGGGTTTGGACGGGTGTGCAAAGCAGCAGCCACTGCCATGACCCATTGAATGAACTGCACCACGACAAGGGAGAAATGTGTCAGGAAGTTGCCTCAGGAAGCAAACAGTTGGGGCTCATCGCTTCTCGGCCTTTTGGCTAAGATCAAGTGTAGTATCTGTTCTTATCAGTTTAATATCTGATATGTCCTCTATATGAGGATAATGTATTAAGCAGATTTTTAGCATTGGGAGATGAAAAAGGGGCTTGCTCCGTTCACTCCACGCATTGACCCGGTATTGCAGCATTGCCGGGAACGGTGCACTCTTTAAATGCCTTGTGGACAACCAAACACCAATCTAAATGGATCAGTCTGTTGATTGATTTGACTCTGAAATGAACGACGCGAGTCACAGTCGCTGTCTGTCTTCAAGGCCGGGACTTGTGGCAAACAAAGGCCCTGTTTACTCCTTACCGAGGCCCTTTGTGGAACAACACTGTGCTCCCAGCCTCAAATCACTGTATACATCAGCCCTGACTGCTTGGGGAAATTTCCAGCTCTGAATGCTAATTTCCGTCCTCCGAGTCAGATTGTGGGTGATGTCATTTTGTAGGCTCTATTTCGTTTGCAGATTGTCCAGAAAAGTGCAAGCGTAGCTGTGCAGCAGTGTCTGTTGTATGCTGTGAAGCTGTGTGTTGAGTAATGCAAATTGCCCGGGTTTGCCGAGAGAAGTGGGTGTGGCTTTTTGGATGGGCCTAAAATGATTGCGTGTTCTCCTCACCGATATTTTCCCTTCTTTGTGGGAGAAATGTGTTCCGAAGATCCTTCCATTGTTAGCATGCTTAGATTTTCGTTTGGTTGCTGGGCTGTGTTTGCTTTCTCAGAAGCAGAAACAGCTTGCCAAGGGAAGCTAATGCTGACTCTGGGATTATGCCATCTGGGAACCGTCATCCAGAGTACTGTGTCTGGGAATGCCACCCCTGTCTCTGTGTCTTCCAACTCATACTTACCTGGCAGGGAAGATACTGTGATCAAGAAGGTGGTTCACCCAGGGCGAGGCTCAACCATTGCACTCCAGTTGCACTGACCACTGCGAATTCCCCAAATGTGGGAATCTCAACTGCATAACTTCTGGTAGTGGGGGACTGCGTTCGCGCTCTCCCCTGATTTTTAAGTTGAAAAAAATATCACACGGTTGGTAGACGGACATGGACCTCAACATGCTGCTATTCCGCTTGTCGATTCCTGTAGCCGAGTCCTGGGCGTTTGTGAAAAGGAAGAAAGATGTCCCTAACTAGACCATGGTGCTTGACCATGGAGGGCTTGGACAGGTGTGCCAAGCAGCAGCCACTGCTATGCCCCATTGAAAGAACTGCACCAGGACTGTGCTCCCAGCCTCAAATCACTGTATACATCAGCCCTGACTGCTGGGGGAAATTTCCAGCTCTGAATCAACAGTGAAATGAAGAAAAAATAACACAGCGAGATTTGTGCTTTTGAATGGAGGGAAGGAAATAGTACATTGGAGAATATTGCCCTCTTTAAGATGTGGGCAGGGGTGTGGCTTTGGATTTGGAACAGGGCACGTCAACTCAGGCTTACCATGAGCGTTTTGACTGGGACGACTAGGGTCTTCAGCTGCTCTCGACAAGAGTGCTGTACTTACTTTGGTTTCTCTTCATAACGCACAAGTCTTTCGCCTTTTACTAAAGACTTCCGTGGCGAGGAACACCAATGAGTTAAACCTATTTTTGGCAGGCTTTGCCGTTTGGCTGAGCCTTGTACACTTGTGAAAAGAAAGACAGCTGTCCTTAACTAGACCAAGGTGCTTGACTATGGAGGGTTTGGACGGGTGTGCAAAGCAGCAGCCACTGCCATGACCCATTGAATGAACTGCACCACGACAAGGGAGAAATGTGTCAGGAGGTTGCCTCAGGAAGCAAACAGTTGGGGCTCATCGCTTCTCGGCCTTTTGGCTAAGATCAAGTGTAGTATCTGTTCTTATCCGTTTAATATCTGATATGTCCTCTATATGAGGATAATGTATTAAGCAGATTTTTAGCATTGGGAGATGAAAAAGGGGCTTGCTAAGTTCACTCCACGCATTGACCCGGTATTGCAGCATTGCCGGGAACGGTGCACTCTTTAAATGCCTTGTGGACAACCAAACACCAATCTAAATGGATCAGTCTGTTGATTGATTTGACTCTGAAATGAACGACGCGAGTCACAGTCGCTGTCTGTCTTCAAGGCCGGGACTTGTGGCAAACAAAGGCCCTGTTTACTCCTTACCGAGGCCCTTTGTGGAACAACACTGTGCTCCCAGCCTCAAATCACTGTATACATCATCCCTGACTGCTTGGGGAAATTTCCAGCTCTGAATGCTAATTTCCGTCCTCCGAGTCAGATTGTGGGTGATGTCATTTTGTAGGCTCTATTTCGTTTGCAGATTGTCCAGAAAAGTGCAAGCGTAGCTGTGCAGCAGTGTCTGTTGTATGCTGTGAAGCTGTGTGTTGAGTAATGCAAATTGCCCGGGTTTGCCGAGAGAAGTGGGTGTGGCTTTTTGGATGGGCCTAAAATGATTGCGTGTTCTCCTCACCGATATTTTCCCTTCTTTGTGGGAGAAATGTGTTCCGAAGATCCTTCCATTGTTAGCATGCTTAGATTTTCGTTTGGTTGCTGGGCTGTGTTTGCTTTCTCAGAAGCAGAAACAGCTTGCCAAGGGAAGCTAATGCTGACTCTGGGATTATGCCATCTGGGAACCGTCATCCAGAGTACTGTGTCTGGGAATGCCACCCCTGTCTCTGTGTCTTCCAACTCATACTTACCTGGCAGGGAAGATACCATGATCAAGAAGGTGGTTCACCCAGGGCGAGGCTCAACCATTGCACTCCGGTTGTGCTGACCACTGCGAATTCCCCAAATGTGGGAATCTCGACTGCATAATTTCTGGTAGTGGGGGACTGCGTTCGCGCTCTCCCCTGATTTTTAAGTTGAAAAAAATATCACCCGGTTGGTAGACGGACATGGACCTCAACATGCTGCTATTCCGCTTGCCGATTCCTGTAGCCGAGTCCTGGGCGTTTGTGAAAAGGAAGAAAGATGTCCTTAACTAGACCATGGTGCTTGACCATGGAGGGCTTGGACAGGTGTGCCAAGCAGCAGCCACTGCTATGCCCCATTGAAATAACTGCACCAGGACAGTGCTCCCAGCCTCAAATCACTGTATACATCAGCCCTGACTGCTGGGGGAAATTTCCAGCTCTGAATCAACAGTGAAATGAAGAAAAAATAACACAGCGAGATTTGTGCTTTTGATTGGAGGGAAGGAAATAGTACATTGGAGAATATTGCCCTCTTTAAGATGTGGGCAGGGGTGTGGCTTTGGATTTGTAACAGGGCACGTCAACTCAGGCTTACCATGAGCGTTTTGACTGGGACGACTAGGGTCTTCAGCTGCTCTCGACAAGAGTGCTGTACTTACTTTGGTTTCTCTTCATAACGCACAAGTCTTTCGCCTTTTACTAAAGACTTCCGTGGAGTGGAACACCAATGAGTTAAACCTATTTTTGACAGACTTTGCCGTTTGGCTGAGCCATGGACACTTGTGAAAAGAAAGACAGCTGTCCTTAACTAGACCAAGGTGCTTGACTATGGAGGGTTTGGACGGGTGTGCAAAGCAGCAGCCACTGCCATGACCCATTGAATGAACTGCACCACGACAAGGGAGAAATGTGTCAGGAAGTTGCCTCAGGAAGCAAACAGTTGGGGCTCATCGCTTCTCGGCCTTTTGGCTAAGATCAAGTGTAGTATCTGTTCTTATCAGTTTAATATCTGATATGTCCTCTATATGAGGATAATGTATTAAGCAGATTTTTAGCATTGGGAGATGAAAAAGGGGCTTGCTCCGTTCACTCCACGCATTGACCAGGTATTGCAGCATTGCCGGGAACGGTGCACTCTTTAAATGCCTTGTGGACAACCAAACACCAATCTAAATGGGTCAGTCTGTTGATTGATTTGACTCTGAAATGAACGACGCGAGTCACAGTCGCTGTCTGTCTTCAAGGCCGGGACTTGTGGCAAACAAAGGCCCTGTTTACTCCTTACCGAGGCCCTTTGTGGAACAACACTGTGCTCCCAGCCTCAAATCACTGTATAC
This sequence comes from Cebidichthys violaceus, assembly GCF_023349555.1. Taxonomy (NCBI): domain Eukaryota; kingdom Metazoa; phylum Chordata; class Actinopteri; order Perciformes; family Stichaeidae; genus Cebidichthys; species Cebidichthys violaceus. The sequence goes on along the minus strand of NW_027176506.1, from coordinate 1,945,635 downwards.
ATCAGCCCTGACTGCTTGGGGAAATTTCCAGCTCTGAATGCTAATTTCCGTCCTCTGAGTCAGATTGTGGGTGATGTCATTTTGTAGGCTCTATTTCGTTTGCAGATTGTCCAGAAAAGTGCAAGCGTAGCTGTGCAGCAGTGTCTGTTGTATGCTGTGAAGCTGTGTGTTGAGTAATGCAAATTGCCCGGGTTTGCCGAGAGAAGTGGGTGTGGCTTTTTGGATGGGCCTAAAATGATTGCGTGTTCTCCTCACCGATATTTTCCCTTCTTTGTGGGAGAAATGTGTTCCGAAGATCCTTCCATTGTTAGCATGCTTAGATTTTCGTTTGGTTGCTGGGCTGTGTTTGCTTTCTCAGAAGCAGAAACAGCTTGCCAAGGGAAGCTAATGCTGACTCTGGGATTATGCCATCTGGGAACCGTCATCCAGAGTACTGTGTCTGGGAATGCCACCCCTGTGTCTGTGTCTTCCAACTCATACTTACCTGGCAGGGAAGATACCGTGATCAAGAAGGTGGTTTACCCAGGGTGAGGCTCAACCATTGCACTCCGGTTGTGCTGACCACTGCGAATTCCCCAAATGTGGGAATCTCAGCTGCATAATTTCTGGTAGTGGGGGACTGCGTTCGCGCTCTCCCCTGATTTTTAAGTTGAAAAAAATATCACCCGGTTGGTAGACGGACATGGACCTCAACATGCTGCTATTCCGCTTGCCGATTCCTGTAGCCGAGTCCTGGGCGTTTGTGAAAAGGAAGAAAGATGTCCTTAACTAGACCATGGTGCTTGACCATGGAGGGCTTGGACAGGTGTGCCAAGCAGCAGCCACTGCTATGCCCCATTGAAAGAACTGCACCAGGACTGTGCTGCCAGCCTCAAATCACTGTATACATCAGCCCTGACTGCTGGGGGAAATTTCCAGCTCTGAATCAACAGTGAAATGAAGAAAAAATAACACAGCGAGATTTGTGCTTTTGAATGGAGGGAAGGAAATAGTACATTGGAGAATATTGCCCTCTTTAAGATGTGGGCAGGGGTGTGGCTTTGGATTTGGAACAGGGCACGTCAACTCAGGCTTACCATGAGCGTTTTGACTGGGACGACTAGGGTCTTCAGCTGCTCTCGACAAGAGTGCTGTACTTGCTTTGGTTTCTCTTCATGACGCACAACTCTTTCGCCTTTTACTAAAGACTTCCGTGGAGAGGAACACCAATGAGTTAAACTTATTTTGGCAGGCTTTGCCGTTTGGCTGAGCCTTGTACACTTGTGAAAAGAAAGACAGCTGTCCTTAACTAGACCAAGGTGCTTGACTATGGAGGGTTTGAACGGGTGTGCAAAGCAGCAGTCACTGCCATGACCCATTGAATGAACTGCACCACGACAAGGGAGAAATGTGTTAGGAGGTTGCCTCAGGAAGCAAACAGTTGGGGCTCATCGCTTCTCGGCCTTTTGGCTAAGATCAAGTGTAGTATCTGTTCTTATCAGTTTAATATCTGATATGTCCTCTATATGAGGATAATGTATTAAGCAGATTTTTAGCATTGGGAGATGAAAAAAGGGCTTGCTCCGTTCACTCCACGCATTGACCCGGTATTGCAGCGTTGCCGGGAACGGTGCACTCTTTAAATGCCTTGTGGACAACCAAACACCAATCTAAATGGATCAGTCTGTTGATTGATTTGACTCTGAAATGAACGACGCGAGTCACAGTCACTGTCTGTCTTCAAGGCCGGGACTTGTGGCAAACAAAGGCCCTGTTTACTCCTTACCGAGGCCCTTTGTGGAACAACACTGTGCTCCCAGCCTCAAATCACTGTATACATCAGCCCTGACTGCTTGGGGAAATTTCCAGCTCTGAATGCTAATTTCAGTCCTCCGAGTCAGATTGTGGGTGATGTCATTTTGTAGGCTCTATTTCGTTTGCAGATTGTCCAGAAAAGTGCAAGCGTAGCTGTGCAGCAGTGTCTGTTGTATGCTGTGAAGCTGTGTATTGAGTAATGCAAATTGCCCGGGTTTGCCGAGAGAAGTGGGTGTGGCTTTTTGGATGGGCCTAAAATGATTGCGTGTTCTCCTCACCGATATTTTCCCTTCTTTGTGGGAGAAATGTGTTCCGAAGATCCTTCCATTGTTAGCATGCTTAGATTTTCGTTTGGTTGCTGGGCTGTGTTTGCTTTCTCAGAAGCAGAAACAGCTTGCCAAGGGAAGCTAATGCTGACTCTGGGATTATGCCATCTGGGAACCGTCATCCAGAGTACTGTGTCTGGGAATGCCACCCCTGTCTTTGTGTCTTCTAGCTCATACTTACCTGGCAGGGAAGATACCATGATCAAGAAGGTGGTTCACCCAGGGCGAGCTTCAACCATTGCACTCCGGTTGCACTGACCACTGCGAATTCCCCAAATGTGGGAATCTCGACTGCATAATTTCTGGTAGTGGGGGACTGCGTTCGCGCTCTCCCCTGATTTTTAAGTTGAAAAAAATATCACCCGGTTGGTAGACGGACATGGACCTCAACATGCTGCTATTCCGCTTGCCGATTCCTGTAGCCGAGTCCTGGGCGTTTGTGAAAAGGAAGAAAGATGTCCTTAACTAGACCATGGTGCTTGACCATGGAGGGCTTGGACAGGTGTGCCAAGCAGCAGCCACTGCTATGCCCCATTGAAATAACTGCACCAGGACTGTGCTCCCAGCCTCAAATCACTGTATACATCAGCCCTGACTGCTGGGGGAAATTTCCAGCTCTGAATCAACAGTGAAATGAAGAAAAAATAACACAGCGAGATTTGTGCTTTTGATTGGAGGGAAGGAAATAGTACATTGGAGAATATTGCCCTCTTTAAGATGTGGGCAGGGGTGTGGCTTTGGATTTGGAACAGGGCACGTCAACTCAGGCTTACCATGAGCGTTTTGACTGGGACGACTAGGGTCTTCAGCTGCTCTCGACAAGAGTGCTGTACTTACTTTGGTTTCTCTTCATAACGCACAAGTCTTTCGCCTTTTACTAAAGACTTCCGTGGAGTGGAACACCAATGAGTTAAACCTATTTTTGACAGACTTTGCCGTTTGGCTGAGCCATGGACACTTGTGAAAAGAAAGACAGCTGTCCTTAACTAGACCAAGGTGCTTGACTATGGAGGGTTTGGACGGGTGTGCAAAGCAGCAGCCACTGCCATGACCCATTGAATGAACTGCACCACGACAAGGGAGAAATGTGTCAGGAAGTTGCCTCAGGAAGCAAACAGTTGGGGCTCATTGCTTCTCGGCCTTTTGGCTAAGATCAAGTGTAGTATCTGTTCTTATCAGTTTAATATCTGATATGTCCTCTATATGAGGATAATGTATTAAGCAGATTTTTAGCATTGGGAGATGAAAAAGGGGCTTGCTCCGTTCACTCCACGCATTGACCAGGTATTGCAGCATTGCCGGGAACGGTGCACTCTTTAAATGCCTTGTGGACAACCAAACACCAATCTAAATGGGTCAGTCTGTTGATTGATTTGACTCTGAAATGAACGACGCGAGTCACAGTCGCTGTCTGTCTTCAAGGCCGGGACTTGTGGCAAACAAAGGCCCTGTTTACTCCTTACCGAGGCCCTTTGTGGAACAACACTGTGCTCCCAGCCTCAAATCACTGTATACATCAGCCCTGACTGCTTGGGGAAATTTCCAGCTCTGAATGCTAATTTCCGTCCTCCGAGTCAGATTGTGGGTGATGTCATTTTGTAGGCTCTATTTCGTTTGCAGATTGTCCAGAAAAGTGCAAGCGTAGCTGTGCAGCAGTGTCTGTTGTATGCTGTGAAGCTGTGTGTTGAGTAATGCAAATTGCCCGGGTTTGCCGAGAGAAGTGGGTGTGGCTTTTTGGATGGGCCTAAAATGATTGCGTGTTCTCCTCACCGATATTTTCCCTTCTTTGTGGGAGAAATGTGTTCCGAAGATCCTTCCATTGTTAGCATGCTTAGATTTTCGTTTGGTTGCTGGGCTGTGTTTGCTTTCTCAGAAGCAGAAACAGCTTGCCAAGGGAAGCTAATGCTGACTCTGGGATTATGCCATCTGGGAACCGTCATCCAGAGTACTGTGTCTGGGAATGCCACCCCTGTCTCTGTGTCTTCCAACTCATACTTACCTGGCAGGGAAGATACCGTGATCAAGAAGGTGGTTTACCCAGGGTGAGGCTCAACCATTGCACTCCGGTTGTGCTGACCACTGCGAATTCCCCAAATGTGGGAATCTCAGCTGCATAATTTCTGGTAGTGGGGGACTGCGTTCGCGCTCTCCCCTGATTTTTAAGTTGAAAAAAATATCACCCGGTTGGTAGACGGACATGGACCTCAACATGCTGCTATTCCGCTTGCCGATTCCTGTAGCCGAGTCCTGGGCGTTTGTGAAAAGGAAGAAAGATGTCCTTAACTAGACCATGGTGCTTGACCATGGAGGGCTTGGACAGGTGTGCCAAGCAGCAGCCACTGCTATGCCCCATTGAAAGAACTGCACCAGGACTGTGCTGCCAGCCTCAAATCACTGTATACATCAGCCCTGACTGCTGGGGGAAATTTCCAGCTCTGAATCAACAGTGAAATGAAGAAAAAATAACACAGCGAGATTTGTGCTTTTGAATGGAGGGAAGGAAATAGTACATTGGAGAATATTGCCCTCTTTAAGATGTGGGCAGGGGTGTGGCTTTGGATTTGGAACAGGGCACGTCAACTCAGGCTTACCATGAGCGTTTTGACTGGGACGACTAGGGTCTTCAGCTGCTCTCGACAAGAGTGCTGTACTTACTTTGGTTTCTCTTCATGACGCACAACTCTTTCGCCTTTTACTAAAGACTTCCGTGGAGAGGAACACCAATGAGTTAAACTTATTTTTGGCAGACTTTGCCGTTCGGCTGAGCCTTGTACACTTGTGAAAAGAAAGACAGCTGTCCTTAACTAGACCGAGGTGCTTGACTATGGAGGGTTTGGACGGGTGTGCAAAGCAGCAGCCACTGCCATGACCCATTGAATGAACTGCACCACGACAAGGGAGAAATGTGTCAGGAGGTTGCCTCAGGAAGCAAACAGTTGGGGCTCATCGCTTCTCGGCCTTTTGGCTAAGATCAAGTGTAGTATCTGTTCTTATCAGTCTAATATCTGATATGTCCTCTATATGAGGATAATGTATTAAGCAGATTTTTAGCATTGGGAGATGAAAAAGGGGCTTGCTCCGTTCACTCCACGCATTGACCCGGTATTGCAGCGTTGCCGGGAACGGTGCGCTCTTTAAATGCCTTGTGGACAACCAAACACCAATCTAAATGGGTCAGTCTGTTGATTGATTTGACTCTGAAATGAACGACGCGAGTCACAGTCGCTGTCTGTCTTCAAGGCCGGGACTTGTGGCAAACAAAGGCCCTGTTTACTCCTTACCGAGGCCCTTTGTGGAACAACACTGTGCTCCCAGCCTCAAATCACTGTATACATCAGCCCTGACTGCTTGGGGAAATTTCCAGCTCTGAATGCTAATTTCCGTCCTCCGAGTCAGATTGTGGGTGATGTCATTTTGTAGGCTCTATTTCGTTTGCAGATTGTCCAGAAAAGTGCAAGCGTAGCTGTGCAGCAGTGTCTGTTGTATGCTGTGAAGCTGTGTGTTGAGTAATGCAAATTGCCCGGGTTTGCCGAGAGAAGTGGGTGTGGCTTTTTGGATGGGCCTAAAATGATTGCGTGTTCTCCTCACCGATATTTTCCCTTCTTTGTGGGAGAAATGTGTTCCGAAGATCCTTCCATTGTTAGCATGCTTAGATTTTCGTTTGGTTGCTGGGCTGTGTTTGCTTTCTCAGAAGCAGAAACAGCTTGCCAAGGGAAGCTAATGCTGACTCTGGGATTATGCCATCTGGGAACCGTCATCCAGAGTACTGTGTCTGGGAATGCCACCCCTGTCTCTGTGTCTTCCAACTCATACTTACCTGGCAGGGAAGATACCATGATCAAGAAGGCGGTTCACCCAGGGCGAGGCTCAACCATTGCACTCCGGTTGTGCTGACCACTGCGAATTCCCCAAATGTGGGAATCTCGACTGCATAATTTCTGGTAGTGGGGGACTGCGTTCGCGCTCTCCCCTGATTTTTAAGTTGAAAAAAATATCACCCGGTTGGTAGACGGACATGGACCTCAACATGCTGCTATTCCGCTTGCCGATTCCTGTAGCCGAGTCCTGGGCGTTTGTGAAAAGGAAGAAAGATGTCCTTAACTAGACCATGGTGCTTGACCATGGAGGGCTTGGACAGGTGTGCCAAGCAGCAGCCACTGCTATGCCCCATTGAAATAACTGCACCAGGACTGTGCTCCCAGCCTCAAATCACTGTATACATCAGCCCTGACTGCTGGGGGAAATTTCCAGCTCTGAATCAACAGTGAAATGAAGAAAAAATAACACAGCGAGATTTGTGCTTTTGATTGGAGGGAAGGAAATAGTACATTGGAGAATATTGCCCTCTTTAAGATGTGGGCAGGGGTGTGGCTTTGGATTTGGAACAGGGCACGTCAACTCAGGCTTACCATGAGCGTTTTGACTGGGACGACTAGGGTCTTCAGCTGCTCTCGACAAGAGTGCTGTACTTACTTTGGTTTCTCTTCATAACGCACAAGTCTTTCGCCTTTTACTAAAGACTTCCGTGGAGTGGAACACCAATGAGTTAAACCTATTTTTGACAGACTTTGCCGTTTGGCTGAGCCATGGACACTTGTGAAAAGAAAGACAGCTGTCCTTAACTAGACCAAGGTGCTTGACTATGGAGGGTTTGGACGGGTGTGCAAAGCAGCAGCCACTGCCATGACCCATTGAATGAACTGCACCACGACAAGGGAGAAATGTGTCAGGAAGTTGCCTCAGGAAGCAAACAGTTGGGGCTCATCGCTTCTCGGCCTTTTGGCTAAGATCAAGTGTAGTATCTGTTCTTATCAGTTTAATATCTGATATGTCCTCTATATGAGGATAATGTATTAAGCAGATTTTTAGCATTGGGAGATGAAAAAGGGGCTTGCTCCGTTCACTCCACGCATTGACCAGGTATTGCAGCATTGCCGGGAACGGTGCACTCTTTAAATGCCTTGTGGACAACCAAACACCAATCTAAATGGGTCAGTCTGTTGATTGATTTGACTCTGAAATGAACGACGCGAGTCACAGTCGCTGTCTGTCTTCAAGGCCGGGACTTGTGGCAAACAAAGGCCCTGTTTACTCCTTACCGAGGCCCTTTGTGGAACAACACTGTGCTCCCAGCCTCAAATCACTGTATACATCAGCCCTGACTGCTTGGGGAAATTTCCAGCTCTGAATGCTAATTTCCGTCCTCCGAGTCAGATTGTGGGTGATGTCATTTTGTAGGCTCTATTTCGTTTGCAGATTGTCCAGAAAAGTGCAAGCGTAGCTGTGCAGCAGTGTCTGTTGTATGCTGTGAAGCTGTGTGTTGAGTAATGCAAATTGCCCGGGTTTGCCGAGAGAAGTGGGTGTGGCTTTTTGGATGGGCCTAAAATGATTGCGTGTTCTCCTCACCGATATTTTCCCTTCTTTGTGGGAGAAATGTGTTCCGAAGATCCTTCCATTGTTAGCATGCTTAGATTTTCGTTTGGTTGCTGGGCTGTGTTTGCTTTCTCAGAAGCAGAAACAGCTTGCCAAGGGAAGCTAATGCTGACTCTGGGATTATGCCATCTGGGAACCGTCATCCAGAGTACTGTGTCTGGGAATGCCACCCCTGTCTCTGTGTCTTCCAACTCATACTTACCTGGCAGGGAAGATACCGTGATCAAGAAGGTGGTTTACCCAGGGTGAGGCTCAACCATTGCACTCCGGTTGTGCTGACCACTGCGAATTCCCCAAATGTGGGAATCTCAGCTGCATAATTTCTGGTAGTGGGGGACTGCGTTCGCGCTCTCCCCTGATTTTTAAGTTGAAAAAAATATCACCCGGTTGGTAGACGGGCATGGACCTCAACATGCTGCTATTCCGCTTGCCGATTCCTGTAGCCAAGTCCTGGGCGTTTGTGAAAAGGAAGAAAGATGTCCTTAACTAGACCATGGTGCTTGACCATGGAGGGCTTGGACAGGTGTGCCAAGCAGCAGCCACTGCTATGCCCCATTGAAAGAACTGCACCAGGACTGTGCTGCCAGCCTCAAATCACTGTATACATCAGCCCTGACTGCTGGGGGAAATTTCCAGCTCTGAATCAACAGTGAAATGAAGAAAAAATAACACAGCGAGATTTGTGCTTTTGAATGGAGGGAAGGAAATAGTACATTGGAGAATATTGCCCTCTTTAAGATGTGGGCAGGGGTGTGGCTTTGGATTTGGAACAGGGCACGTCAACTCAGGCTTACCATGAGCGTTTTGACTGGGACGACTAGGGTCTTCAGCTGCTCTCGACAAGAGTGCTGTACTTACTTTGGTTTCTCTTCATGACGCACAACTCTTTCGCCTTTTACTAAAGACTTCCGTGGAGAGGAACACCAATGAGTTAAACCTATTTTTGGCAGACTTTGCCGTTCGGCTGAGCCTTGTACACTTGTGAAAAGAAAGACAGCTGTCCTTAACTAGACCGAGGTGCTTGACTATGGAGGGTTTGGACGGGTGTGCAAAGCAGCAGACACTGCCATGACCCATTGAATGAACTGCACCACGACAAGGGAGAAATGTGTCAGGAGGTTGCCTCAGGAAGCAAACAGTTGGGGCTCATCGCTTCTCGGCCTTTTGGCTAAGATCAAGTGTAGTATCTGTTCTTATCAGTCTAATATCTGATATGTCCTCTATATGAGGATAATGTATTAAGCAGATTTTTAGCATTGGGAGATGAAAAAGGGGCTTGCTCCGTTCACTCCACGCATTGACCCGGTATTGCAGCGTTGCCGGGAACGGTGCACTCTTTAAATGCCTTGTGGACAACCAAACACCAATCTAAATGGATCAGTCTGTTGATTGATTTGACTCTGAAATGAACGACGCGAGTCACAGTCACTGTCTGTCTTCAAGGCCGGGACTTGTGGCAAACAAAGGCCCTGTTTACTCCTTACCGAGGCCCTTTGTGGAACAACACTGTGCTCCCAGCCTCAAATCACTGTATACATCAGCCCTGACTGCTTGGGGAAATTTCCAGCTCTGAATGCTAATTTCCGTCCTCCGAGTCAGATTGTGGGTGATGTCATTTTGTAGGCTCTATTTCGTTTGCAGATTGTCCAGAAAAGTGCAAGCGTAGCTGTGCAGCAGTGTCTGTTGTATGCTGTGAAGCTGTGTGTTGAGTAATGCAAATTGCCCGGGTTTGCCGAGAGAAGTGGGTGTGGCTTTTTGGATGGGCCTAAAATGATTGCGTGTTCTCCTCACCGATATTTTCCCTTCTTTGTGGGAGAAATGTGTTCCGAAGATCCTTCCATTGTTAGCATGCTTAGATTTTCGTTTGGTTGCTGGGCTGTGTTTGCTTTCTCAGAAGCAGAAACAGCTTGCCAAGGGAAGCTAATGCTGACTCTGGGATTATGCCATCTGGGAACCGTCATCCAGAGTACTGTGTCTGGGAATGCCACCCCTGTCTCTGTGTCTTCCAACTTATACTTACCTGGCAGGGAAGATACCATGATCAAGAAGGTGGTTCACGCAGGGCGAGGCTCAACCATTGCACTCCGGTTGTGCTGACCACTGCGAATTCCCCAAATGTGGGAATCTCGGCTGCATAATTTCTGGTAGTGGGGGACTGCGTTCGCGCTCTCCCCTGATTTTTAAGTTGAAAAAAATATCACCCGGTTGGTAGACGGACATGGACCTCAACATGCTGCTATTCCGCTTGCCGTTTCCTGTAGCCGAGTCCTGGGCGTTTGTGAAAAGGAAGAAAGATGTCCTTAACTAGACCATGGTGCTTGACCATGGAGGGCTTGGACAGGTGTGCCAAGCAGCAGCCACTGCTATGCACCATTGAAAGAACTGCACCAGGACTGTGCTGCCAGCCTCAAATCACTGTATACATCAGCCCTGACTGCTGGGGGAAATTTCCAGCTCTGAATCAACAGTGAAATGAAGAAAAAATAACACAGCGAGATTTGTGCTTTTGAATGGAGGGAAGGAAATAGTATATTGGAGAATATTGCCCTCTTTAAGATGTGGGCAGGGGTGTGGCTTTGGATTTGGAACAGGGCACGTCAACTCAGGCTTACCATGAGCGTTTTGACTGGGACGACTAGGGTCTTCAGCTGCTCTCGACAAGAGTGCTGTACTTGCTTTGGTTTCTCTTCATAACGCACAAGTCTTTCGCCTTTTACTAAAGACTTCCGTGGAGAGGAACACCAATGAGTTAAACTTATTTTGGCAGGCTTTGCCGTTTGGCTGAGCCTTGTACACTTGTGAAAAGAAAGACAGCTGTCCTTAACTAGACCAAGGTGCTTGACTATGGAGGGTTTGAACGGGTGTGCAAAGCAGCAGTCACTGCCATGACCCATTGAATGAACTGCACCACGACAAGGGAGAAATGTGTTAGGAGGTTGCCTCAGGAAGCAAACAGTTGGGGCTCATCGCTTCTCGGCCTTTTGGCTAAGATCAAGTGTAGTATCTGTTCTTATCAGTTTAATATCTGATATGTCCTCTATATGAGGATAATGTATTAAGCAGATTTTTAGCATTGGGAGATGAAAAAAGGGCTTGCTCCGTTCACTCCACGCATTGACCCGGTATTGCAGCATTGCCGGGAACGGTGCACTCTTTAAATGCCTTGTGGACAACCAAACACCAATCTAAATGGATCAGTCTGTTGATTGATTTGACTCTGAAATGAACGACGCGAGTCACAGTCACTGTCTGTCTTCAAGGCCGGGACTTGTGGCAAACAAAGGCCCTGTTTACTCCTTACCGAGGCCCTTTGTGGAACAACACTGTGCTCCCAGCCTCAAATCACTGTATACATCAGCCCTGACTGCTTGGGGAAATTTCCAGCTCTGAATGCTAATTTCAGTCCTCCGAGTCAGATTGTGGGTGATGTCATTTTGTAGGCTCTATTTCGTTTGCAGATTGTCCAGAAAAGTGCAAGCGTAGCTGTGCAGCAGTGTCTGTTGTATGCTGTGAAGCTGTGTATTGAGTAATGCAAATTGCCCGGGTTTGCCGAGAGAAGTGGGTGTGGCTTTTTGGATGGGCCTAAAATGATTGCGTGTTCTCCTCACCGATATTTTCCCTTCTTTGTGGGAGAAATGTGTTCCGAAGATCCTTCCATTGTTAGCATGCTTAGATTTTCGTTTGGTTGCTGGGCTGTTTTTGCTTTCTCAGAAGCAGAAACAGCTTGCCAAGGGAAGCTAATGCTGACTCTGGGATTATGCCATCTGGGAACCGTCATCCAGAGTACTGTGTCTGGGAATGCCACCCCTGTCTTTGTGTCTTCTAGCTCATACTTACCTGGCAGGGAAGATACCATGATCAAGAAGGTGGTTCACCCAGGGCGAGCTTCAACCATTGCACTCCGGTTGCACTGACCACTGCGAATTCCCCAAATGTGGGAATCTCGACTGCATAATTTCTGGTAGTGGGGGACTGCGTTCGCGCTCTCCCCTGATTTTTAAGTTGAAAAAAATATCACCCGGTTGGTAGACGGACATGGACCTCAACATGCTGCTATTCGGCTTGCCGATACCTGTAGCCGAGTCCTGGGCGTTTGTGAAAAGGAAGAAAGATGTCCTTAACTAGACCATGGTGCTTGACCATGGAGGGCTTGGACAGGTGTGCCAAGCAGCAGCCACTGCTATGCCCCATTGAAAGAACTGCACCAGGACTGTGCTCCCAGCCTCAAATCACTGTATACATCAGCCCTGACTGCTGGGAGAAATTTCCAGCTCTGAATCAACAGTGAAATGAAGAAAAAATAACACAGCGAGATTTGTGCTTTTGATTGGAGGGAAGGAAATAGTACATTGGAGAATATTGCCCTCTTTAAGATGTGGGCAGGGGTGTGGCTTTGGATTTGGAACAGGGCACGTCAACTCAGGCTTGCCATGAGCGTTTTGACTGGGACGACTAGGGTCTTCAGCTGCTCTCGACAAGAGTGCTGTACTTACTTTGGTTTCTCTTCGTAACGCACAAGTCTTTCGCCTTTTACTAAAGACTTCCGTGGAGAGGAACACCAATGAGTTAAACCTATTTTTGGCAGGCTTTGCCGTTTGGCTGAGCCTTGTACACTTGTGAAAAGAAAGACAGCTGTCCTTAACTAGACCGAGGTGCTTGACTATGGAGGGTTTGGACGGGTGTGCAAAGCAGCAGCCACTGCCATGACCCATTGAATGAACTGCACCACGACAAGGGAGAAATGTGTTAGGAGGTTGCCTCAGGAAGCAAACAGTTGGGGCTCATCGCTTCTCGGCCTTTTGGCTAAGATCAAGTGTAGTATCTGTTCTTATCAGTTTAATATCTGATATGTCCTCTATATGAGGATAATGTATTAAGCAGATTTTTAGCATTGGGAGATGAAAAAAGGGCTTGCTCCGTTCACTCCACGCATTGACCCGGTATTGCAGCGTTGCCGGGAACGGTGCACTCTTTAAATGCCTTGTGGACAACCAAACACCAATCTAAATGGATCAGTCTGTTGATTGATTTGACTCTGAAATGAACGACGCGAGTCACAGTCACTGTCTGTCTTCAAGGCCGGGACTTGTGGCAAACAAAGGCCCTGTTTACTCCTTACCGAGGCCCTTTGTGGAACAACACTGTGCTCCCAGCCTCAAATCACTGTATACATCAGCCCTGACTGCTTGGGGAAATTTCCAGCTCTGAATGCTAATTTCAGTCCTCCGAGTCAGATTGTGGGTGATGTCATTTTGTAGGCTCTATTTCGTTTGCAGATTGTCCAGAAAAGTGCAAGCGTAGCTGTGCAGCAGTGTCTGTTGTATGCTGTGAAGCTGTGTATTGAGTAATGCAAATTGCCCGGGTTTGCCGAGAGAAGTGGGTGTGGCTTTTTGGATGGGCCTAAAATGATTGCGTGTTCTCCTCACCGATATTTTCCCTTCTTTGTGGGAGAAATGTGTTCCGAAGATCCTTCCATTGTTAGCATGCTTAGATTTTCGTTTGGTTGCTGGGCTGTGTTTGCTTTCTCAGAAGCAGAAACAGCTTGCCAAGGGAAGCTAATGCTGACTCTGGGATTATGCCATCTGGGAACCGTCATCCAGAGTACTGTGTCTGGGAATGCCACCCCTGTCTTTGTGTCTTCTAGCTCATACTTACCTGGCAGGGAAGATACCATGATCAAGAAGGTGGTTCACCCAGGGCGAGCTTCAACCATTGCACTCCGGTTGCACTGACCACTGCGAATTCCCCAAATGTGGGAATCTCGACTGCATAATTTCTGGTAGTGGGGGACTGCGTTCGCGCTCTCCCCTGATTTTTAAGTTGAAAAAAATATCACCCGGTTGGTAGACGGACATGGACCTCAACATGCTGCTATTCCGCTTGCCGATTCCTGTAGCCGAGTCCTGGGCGTTTGTGAAAAGGAAGAAAGATGTCCTTAACTAGACCATGGTGCTTGACCATGGAGGGCTTGGACAGGTGTGCCAAGCAGCAGCCACTGCTATGCCCCATTGAAATAACTGCACCAGGACTGTGCTCCCAGCCTCAAATCACTGTATACATCAGCCCTGACTGCTGGGGGAAATTTCCAGCTCTGAATCAACAGTGAAATGAAGAAAAAATAACACAGCGAGATTTGTGCTTTTGATTGGAGGGAAGGAAATAGTACATTGGAGAATATTGCCCTCTTTAAGATGTGGGCAGGGGTGTGGCTTTGGATTTGGAACAGGGCACGTCAACTCAGGCTTACCATGAGCGTTTTGACTGGGACGACTAGGGTCTTCAGCTGCTCTCGACAAGAGTGCTGTACTTACTTTGGTTTCTCTTCATAACGCACAAGTCTTTCGCCTTTTACTAAAGACTTCCGTGGAGTGGAACACCAATGAGTTAAACCTATTTTTGACAGACTTTGCCGTTTGGCTGAGCCATGGACACTTGTGAAAAGAAAGACAGCTGTCCTTAACTAGACCAAGGTGCTTGACTATGGAGGGTTTGGACGGGTGTGCAAAGCAGCAGCCACTGCCATGACCCATTGAATGAACTGCACCACGACAAGGGAGAAATGTGTCAGGAAGTTGCCTCAGGAAGCAAACAGTTGGGGCTCATTGCTTCTCGGCCTTTTGGCTAAGATCAAGTGTAGTATCTGTTCTTATCAGTTTAATATCTGATATGTCCTCTATATGAGGATAATGTATTAAGCAGATTTTTAGCATTGGGAGATGAAAAAGGGGCTTGCTCCGTTCACTCCACGCATTGACCAGGTATTGCAGCATTGCCGGGAACGGTGCACTCTTTAAATGCCTTGTGGACAACCAAACACCAATCTAAATGGGTCAGTCTGTTGATTGATTTGACTCTGAAATGAACGACGCGAGTCACAGTCGCTGTCTGTCTTCAAGGCCGGGACTTGTGGCAAACAAAGGCCCTGTTTACTCCTTACCGAGGCCCTTTGTGGAACAACACTGTGCTCCCAGCCTCAAATCACTGTATACATCAGCCCTGACTGCTTGGGGAAATTTCCAGCTCTGAATGCTAATTTCCGTCCTCCGAGTCAGATTGTGGGTGATGTCATTTTGTAGGCTCTATTTCGTTTGCAGATTGTCCAGAAAAGTGCAAGCGTAGCTGTGCAGCAGTGTCTGTTGTATGCTGTGAAGCTGTGTGTTGAGTAATGCAAATTGCCCGGGTTTGCCGAGAGAAGTGGGTGTGGCTTTTTGGATGGGCCTAAAATGATTGCGTGTTCTCCTCACCGATATTTTCCCTTCTTTGTGGGAGAAATGTGTTCCGAAGATCCTTCCATTGTTAGCATGCTTAGATTTTCGTTTGGTTGCTGGGCTGTGTTTGCTTTCTCAGAAGCAGAAACAGCTTGCCAAGGGAAGCTAATGCTGACTCTGGGATTATGCCATCTGGGAACCGTCATCCAGAGTACTGTGTCTGGGAATGCCACCCCTGTCTTTGTGTCTTCTAGCTCATACTTACCTGGCAGGGAAGATACCATGATCAAGAAGGTGGTTCACCCAGGGCGAGGCTCAACCATTGCACTCCGGTTGCACTGACCACTGCGAATTCCCCAAATGTGGGAATCTCGACTGCATAATTTCTGGTAGTGGGGGACTGCGTTCGCGCTCTCCCCTGATTTTTAAGTTGAAAAAAATATCACCCGGTTGGTAGACGGACATGGACCTCAACATGCTGCTATTCCGCTTGCCGATTCCTGTAGCCGAGTCCTGGGCGTTTGTGAAAAGGAAGAAAGATGTCCTTAACTAGACCATGGTGCTTGACCATGGAGGGCTTGGACAGGTGTGCCAAGCAGCAGCCACTGCTATGCCCCATTGAAAGAACTGCACCAGGACTGTGCTGCCAGCCTCAAATCACTGTATACATCAGCCCTGACTGCTGGGGGAAATTTCCAGCTCTGAATCAACAGTGAAATGAAGAAAAAATAACACAGCGAGATTTGTGCTTTTGAATGGAGGGAAGGAAATAGTACATTGGAGAATATTGCCCTCTTTAAGATGTGGGCAGGGGTGTGGCTTTGGATTTGGAACAGGGCACGTCAACTCAGGCTTACCATGAGCGTTTTGACTGGGACGACTAGGGTCTTCAGCTGCTCTCGACAAGAGTGCTGTACTTACTTTGGTTTCTCTTCATGACGCACAACTCTTTCGCCTTTTACTAAAGACTTCCGTGGAGAGGAACACCAATGAGTTAAACCTATTTTTGGCAGACTTTGCCGTTCGGCTGAGCCTTGTACACTTGTGAAAAGAAAGACAGCTGTCCTTAACTAGACCGAGGTGCTTGACTATGGAGGGTTTGGACGGGTGTGCAAAGCAGCAGACACTGCCATGACCCATTGAATGAACTGCACCACGACAAGGGAGAAATGTGTCAGGAGGTTGCCTCAGGAAGCAAACAGTTGGGGCTCATCGCTTCTCGGCCTTTTGGCTAAGATCAAGTGTAGTATCTGTTCTTATCAGTCTAATATCTGATATGTCCTCTATATGAGGATAATGTATTAAGCAGATTTTTAGCATTGGGAGATGAAAAAGGGGCTTGCTCCGTTCACTCCACGCATTGACCCGGTATTGCAGCGTTGCCGGGAACGGTGCACTCTTTAAATGCCTTGTGGACAACCAAACACCAATCTAAATGGATCAGTCTGTTGATTGATTTGACTCTGAAATGAACGACGCGAGTCACAGTCACTGTCTGTCTTCAAGGCCGGGACTTGTGGCAAACAAAGGCCCTGTTTACTCCTTACCGAGGCCCTTTGTGGAACAACACTGTGCTCCCAGCCTCAAATCACTGTATACATCAGCCCTGACTGCTTGGGGAAATTTCCAGCTCTGAATGCTAATTTCCGTCCTCCGAGTCAGATTGTGGGTGATGTCATTTTGTAGGCTCTATTTCGTTTGCAGATTGTCCAGAAAAGTGCAAGCGTAGCTGTGCAGCAGTGTCTGTTGTATGCTGTGAAGCTGTGTGTTGAGTAATGCAAATTGCCCGGGTTTGCCGAGAGAAGTGGGTGTGGCTTTTTGGATGGGCCTAAAATGATTGCGTGTTCTCCTCACCGATATTTTCCCTTCTTTGTGGGAGAAATGTGTTCCGAAGATCCTTCCATTGTTAGCATGCTTAGATTTTCGTTTGGTTGCTGGGCTGTGTTTGCTTTCTCAGAAGCAGAAACAGCTTGCCAAGGGAAGCTAATGCTGACTCTGGGATTATGCCATCTGGGAACCGTCATCCAGAGTACTGTGTCTGGGAATGCCACCCCTGTCTCTGTGTCTTCCAACTTATACTTACCTGGCAGGGAAGATACCATGATCAAGAAGGTGGTTCACGCAGGGCGAGGCTCAACCATTGCACTCCGGTTGTGCTGACCACTGCGAATTCCCCAAATGTGGGAATCTTGGCTGCATAATTTCTGGTAGTGGGGGACTGCGTTCGCGCTCTCCCCTGATTTTTAAGTTGAAAAAAATATCACCCGGTTGGTAGACGGACATGGACCTCAACATGCTGCTATTCCGCTTGCCGATTCCTGTAGCCGAGTCCTGGGCGTTTGTGAAAAGGAAGAAAAATGTCCTTAACTAGACCATGGTGCTTGACCATGGAGGGCTTGGACAGGTGTGCCAAGCAGCAGCCACTGCTATGCACCATTGAAAGAACTGCACCAGGACTGTGCTGCCAGCCTCAAATCACTGTATACATCAGCCCTGACTGCTGGGGGAAATTTCCAGCTCTGAATCAACAGTGAAATGAAGAAAAAATAACACAGCGAGATTTGTGCTTTTGAATGGAGGGAAGGAAATAGTATATTGGAGAATATTGCCCTCTTTAAGATGTGGGCAGGGGTGTGGCTTTGGATTTGGAACAGGGCACGTCAACTCAGGCTTACCATGAGCGTTTTGACTGGGACGACTAGGGTCTTCAGCTGCTCTCGACAAGAGTGCTGTACTTGCTTTGGTTTCTCTTCATAACGCACAAGTCTTTCGCCTTTTACTAAAGACTTCCGTGGAGAGGAACACCAATGAGTTAAACTTATTTTGGCAGGCTTTGCCGTTTGGCTGAGCCTTGTACACTTGTGAAAAGAAAGACAGCTGTCCTTAACTAGACCAAGGTGCTTGACTATGGAGGGTTTGAACGGGTGTGCAAAGCAGCAGTCACTGCCATGACCCATTGAATGAACTGCACCACGACAAGGGAGAAATGTGTTAGGAGGTTGCCTCAGGAAGCAAACAGTTGGGGCTCATCGCTTCTCGGCCTTTTGGCTAAGATCAAGTGTAGTATCTGTTCTTATCAGTTTAATATCTGATATGTCCTCTATATGAGGATAATGTATTAAGCAGATTTTTAGCATTGGGAGATGAAAAAAGGGCTTGCTCCGTTCACTCCACGCATTGACCCGGTATTGCAGCATTGCCGGGAACGGTGCACTCTTTAAATGCCTTGTGGACAACCAAACACCAATCTAAATGGATCAGTCTGTTGATTGATTTGACTCTGAAATGAACGACGCGAGTCACAGTCACTGTCTGTCTTCAAGGCCGGGACTTGTGGCAAACAAAGGCCCTGTTTACTCCTTACCGAGGCCCTTTGTGGAACAACACTGTGCTCCCAGCCTCAAATCACTGTATACATCAGCCCTGACTGCTTGGGGAAATTTCCAGCTCTGAATGCTAATTTCAGTCCTCCGAGTCAGATTGTGGGTGATGTCATTTTGTAGGCTCTATTTCGTTTGCAGATTGTCCAGAAAAGTGCAAGCGTAGCTGTGCAGCAGTGTCTGTTGTATGCTGTGAAGCTGTGTATTGAGTAATGCAAATTGCCCGGGTTTGCCGAGAGAAGTGGGTGTGGCTTTTTGGATGGGCCTAAAATGATTGCGTGTTCTCCTCACCGATATTTTCCCTTCTTTGTGGGAGAAATGTGTTCCGAAGATCCTTCCATTGTTAGCATGCTTAGATTTTCGTTTGGTTGCTGGGCTGTTTTTGCTTTCTCAGAAGCAGAAACAGCTTGCCAAGGGAAGCTAATGCTGACTCTGGGATTATGCCATCTGGGAACCGTCATCCAGAGTACTGTGTCTGGGAATGCCACCCCTGTCTTTGTGTCTTCTAGCTCATACTTACCTGGCAGGGAAGATACCATGATCAAGAAGGTGGTTCACCCAGGGCGAGCTTCAACCATTGCACTCCGGTTGCACTGACCACTGCGAATTCCCCAAATGTGGGAATCTCGACTGCATAATTTCTGGTAGTGGGGGACTGCGTTCGCGCTCTCCCCTGATTTTTAAGTTGAAAAAAATATCACCCGGTTGGTAGACGGACATGGACCTCAACATGCTGCTATTCCGCTTGCCGATTCCTGTAGCCGAGTCCTGGGCGTTTGTGAAAAGGAAGAAAGATGTCCTTAACTAGACCATGGTGCTTGACCATGGAGGGCTTGGACAGGTGTGCCAAGCAGCAGCCACTGCTATGCCCCATTGAAAGAACTGCACCAGGACTGTGCTGCCAGCCTCAAATCACTGTATACATCAGCCCTGACTGCTGGGGGAAATTTCCAGCTCTGAATCAACAGTGAAATGAAGAAAAAATAACACAGCGAGATTTGTGCTTTTGAATGGAGGGAAGGAAATAGTACATTGGAGAATATTGCCCTCTTTAAGATGTGGGCAGGGGTGTGGCTTTGGATTTGGAACAGGGCACGTCAACTCAGGCTTACCATGAGCGTTTTGACTGGGACGACTAGGGTCTTCAGCTGCTCTCGACAAGAGTGCTGTACTTACTTTGGTTTCTCTTCATGACGCACAACTCTTTCGCCTTTTACTAAAGACTTCCGTGGAGAGGAACACCAATGAGTTAAACCTATTTTTGGCAGACTTTGCCGTTCGGCTGAGCCTTGTACACTTGTGAAAAGAAAGACAGCTGTCCTTAACTAGACCGAGGTGCTTGACTATGGAGGGTTTGGACGGGTGTGCAAAGCAGCAGACACTGCCATGACCCATTGAATGAACTGCACCACGACAAGGGAGAAATGTGTCAGGAGGTTGCCTCAGGAAGCAAACAGTTGGGGCTCATCGCTTCTCGGCCTTTTGGCTAAGATCAAGTGTAGTATCTGTTCTTATCAGTCTAATATCTGATATGTCCTCTATATGAGGATAATGTATTAAGCAGATTTTTAGCATTGGGAGATGAAAAAGGGGCTTGCTCCGTTCACTCCACGCATTGACCCGGTATTGCAGCGTTGCCGGGAACGGTGCACTCTTTAAATGCCTTGTGGACAACCAAACACCAATCTAAATGGATCAGTCTGTTGATTGATTTGACTCTGAAATGAACGACGCGAGTCACAGTCACTGTCTGTCTTCAAGGCCGGGACTTGTGGCAAACAAAGGCCCTGTTTACTCCTTACCGAGGCCCTTTGTGGAACAACACTGTGCTCCCAGCCTCAAATCACTGTATACATCAGCCCTGACTGCTTGGGGAAATTTCCAGCTCTGAATGCTAATTTCCGTCCTCCGAGTCAGATTGTGGGTGATGTCATTTTGTAGGCTCTATTTCGTTTGCAGATTGTCCAGAAAAGTGCAAGCGTAGCTGTGCAGCAGTGTCTGTTGTATGCTGTGAAGCTGTGTGTTGAGTAATGCAAATTGCCCGGGTTTGCCGAGAGAAGTGGGTGTGGCTTTTTGGATGGGCCTAAAATGATTGCGTGTTCTCCTCACCGATATTTTCCCTTCTTTGTGGGAGAAATGTGTTCCGAAGATCCTTCCATTGTTAGCATGCTTAGATTTTCGTTTGGTTGCTGGGCTGTGTTTGCTTTCTCAGAAGCAGAAACAGCTTGCCAAGGGAAGCTAATGCTGACTCTGGGATTATGCCATCTGGGAACCGTCATCCAGAGTACTGTGTCTGGGAATGCCACCCCTGTCTCTGTGTCTTCCAACTTATACTTACCTGGCAGGGAAGATACCATGATCAAGAAGGTGGTTCACGCAGGGCGAGGCTCAACCATTGCACTCCGGTTGTGCTGACCACTGCGAATTCCCCAAATGTGGGAATCTCGGCTGCATAATTTCTGGTAGTGGGGGACTGCGTTCGCGCTCTCCCCTGATTTTTAAGTTGAAAAAAATATCACCCGGTTGGTAGACGGACATGGACCTCAACATGCTGCTATTCCGCTTGCCGATTCCTGTAGCCGAGTCCTGGGCGTTTGTGAAAAGGAAGAAAAATGTCCTTAACTAGACCATGGTGCTTGACCATGGAGGGCTTGGACAGGTGTGCCAAGCAGCAGCCACTGCTATGCACCATTGAAAGAACTGCACCAGGACTGTGCTGCCAGCCTCAAATCACTGTATACATCAGCCCTGACTGCTGGGGGAAATTTCCAGCTCTGAATCAACAGTGAAATGAAGAAAAAATAACACAGCGAGATTTGTGCTTTTGAATGGAGGGAAGGAAATAGTATATTGGAGAATATTGCCCTCTTTAAGATGTGGGCAGGGGTGTGGCTTTGGATTTGGAACAGGGCACGTCAACTCAGGCTTACCATGAGCGTTTTGACTGGGACGACTAGGGTCTTCAGCTGCTCTCGACAAGAGTGCTGTACTTGCTTTGGTTTCTCTTCATAACGCACAAGTCTTTCGCCTTTTACTAAAGACTTCCGTGGAGAGGAACACCAATGAGTTAAACTTATTTTGGCAGGCTTTGCCGTTTGGCTGAGCCTTGTACACTTGTGAAAAGAAAGACAGCTGTCCTTAACTAGACCAAGGTGCTTGACTATGGAGGGTTTGAACGGGTGTGCAAAGCAGCAGTCACTGCCATGACCCATTGAATGAACTGCACCACGACAAGGGAGAAATGTGTTAGGAGGTTGCCTCAGGAAGCAAACAGTTGGGGCTCATCGCTTCTCGGCCTTTTGGCTAAGATCAAGTGTAGTATCTGTTCTTATCAGTTTAATATCTGATATGTCCTCTATATGAGGATAATGTATTAAGCAGATTTTTAGCATTGGGAGATGAAAAAAGGGCTTGCTCCGTTCACTCCACGCATTGACCCGGTATTGCAGCATTGCCGGGAACGGTGCACTCTTTAAATGCCTTGTGGACAACCAAACACCAATCTAAATGGATCAGTCTGTTGATTGATTTGACTCTGAAATGAACGACGCGAGTCACAGTCACTGTCTGTCTTCAAGGCCGGGACTTGTGGCAAACAAAGGCCCTGTTTACTCCTTACCGAGGCCCTTTGTGGAACAACACTGTGCTCCCAGCCTCAAATCACTGTATACATCAGCCCTGACTGCTTGGGGAAATTTCCAGCTCTGAATGCTAATTTCAGTCCTCCGAGTCAGATTGTGGGTGATGTCATTTTGTAGGCTCTATTTCGTTTGCAGATTGTCCAGAAAAGTGCAAGCGTAGCTGTGCAGCAGTGTCTGTTGTATGCTGTGAAGCTGTGTATTGAGTAATGCAAATTGCCCGGGTTTGCCGAGAGAAGTGGGTGTGGCTTTTTGGATGGGCCTAAAATGATTGCGTGTTCTCCTCACCGATATTTTCCCTTCTTTGTGGGAGAAATGTGTTCCGAAGATCCTTCCATTGTTAGCATGCTTAGATTTTCGTTTGGTTGCTGGGCTGTTTTTGCTTTCTCAGAAGCAGAAACAGCTTGCCAAGGGAAGCTAATGCTGACTCTGGGATTATGCCATCTGGGAACCGTCATCCAGAGTACTGTGTCTGGGAATGCCACCCCTGTCTTTGTGTCTTCTAGCTCATACTTACCTGGCAGGGAAGATACCATGATCAAGAAGGTGGTTCACCCAGGGCGAGCTTCAACCATTGCACTCCGGTTGCACTGACCACTGCGAATTCCCCAAATGTGGGAATCTTGACTGCATAATTTCTGGTAGTGGGGGACTGCGTTCGCGCTCTCCCCTGATTTTTAAGTTGAAAAAAATATCACCCGGTTGGTAGACGGACATGGACCTCAACATGCTGCTATTCGGCTTGCCGATACCTGTAGCCGAGTCCTGGGCGTTTGTGAAAAGGAAGAAAGATGTCCTTAACTAGACCATGGTGCTTGACCATGGAGGGCTTGGACAGGTGTGCCAAGCAGCAGCCACTGCTATGCCCCATTGAAAGAACTGCACCAGGACTGTGCTCCCAGCCTCAAATCACTGTATACATCAGCCCTGACTGCTGGGAGAAATTTCCAGCTCTGAATCAACAGTGAAATGAAGAAAAAATAACACAGCGAGATTTGTGCTTTTGATTGGAGGGAAGGAAATAGTACATTGGAGAATATTGCCCTCTTTAAGATGTGGGCAGGGGTGTGGCTTTGGATTTGGAACAGGGCACGTCAACTCAGGCTTGCCATGAGCGTTTTGACTGGGACGACTAGGGTCTTCAGCTGCTCTCGACAAGAGTGCTGTACTTACTTTGGTTTCTCTTCGTAACGCACAAGTCTTTCGCCTTTTACTAAAGACTTCCGTGGAGAGGAACACCAATGAGTTAAACCTATTTTTGGCAGGCTTTGCCGTTTGGCTGAGCCTTGTACACTTGTGAAAAGAAAGACAGCTGTCCTTAACTAGACCGAGGTGCTTGACTATGGAGGGTTTGGACGGGTGTGCAAAGCAGCAGCCACTGCCATGACCCATTGAATGAACTGCACCACGACAAGGGAGAAATGTGTTAGGAGGTTGCCTCAGGAAGCAAACAGTTGGGGCTCATCGCTTCTCGGCCTTTTGGCTAAGATCAAGTGTAGTATCTGTTCTTATCAGTTTAATATCTGATATGTCCTCTATATGAGGATAATGTATTAAGCAGATTTTTAGCATTGGGAGATGAAAAAAGGGCTTGCTCCGTTCACTCCACGCATTGACCCGGTATTGCAGCATTGCCGGGAACGGTGCACTCTTTAAATGCCTTGTGGACAACCAAACACCAATCTAAATGGATCAGTCTGTTGATTGATTTGACTCTGAAATGAACGACGCGAGTCACAGTCGCTGTCTGTCTTCAAGGCCGGGACTTGTGGCAAACAAAGGCCCTGTTTACTCCTTACCGAGGCCCTTTGTGGAACAACACTGTGCTCCCAGCCTCAAATCACTGTATACATCAGCCCTGACTGCTTGGGGAAATTTCCAGCTCTGAATGCTAATTTCCGTCCTCCGAGTCAGATTGTGGGTGATGTCATTTTGTAGGCTCTATTTCGTTTGCAGATTGTCCAGAAAAGTGCAAGCGTAGCTGTGCAGCAGTGTCTGTTGTATGCTGTGAAGCTGTGTGTTGAGTAATGCAAATTGCCCGGGTTTGCCGAGAGAAGTGGGTGTGGCTTTTTGGATGGGCCTAAAATGATTGCGTGTTCTCCTCACCGATATTTTCCCTTCTTTGTGGGAGAAATGTGTTCTGAAGATCCTTCCATTGTTAGCATGCTTAGATTTTCGTTTGGTTGCTGGGCTGTGTTTGCTTTCTCAGAAGCAGAAACAGCTTGCCAAGGGAAGCTAATGCTGACTCTGGGATTATGCCATCTGGGAACCGTCATCCAGAGTACTGTGTCTGGGAATGCCACCCCTATCTTTGTGTCTTCTAGCTCATACTTACCTGGCAGGGAAGATACCATGATCAAGAAGGTGGTTCACCCAGGGCGAGGCTCAACCATTGCACTCCGGTTGCACTGACCACTGCGAATTCCCCAAATGTGGGAATCTCGACTGCATAATTTCTGGTAGTGGGGGACTGCGTTCGCGCTCTCCCCTGATTTTTTAAGTTGAAAAAAATATCACCCGGTTGGTAGACGGACATGGACCTCAACATGCTGCTATTCCGCTTGCCGATTCCTGTAGCCGAGTCCTGGGCGTTTGTGAAAAGGAAGAAAGATGTCCTTAACTAGACCATGGTGCTTGACCATGGAGGGCTTGGACAGGTGTGCCAAGCAGCAGCCACTGCGATGCCCCATTGAAATAACTGCACCAGGACTGTGCTCCCAGCCTCAAATCACTGTATACATCAGCCCTGACTGCTGGGGGAAATTTCCAGCTCTGAATCAACAGTGAAATGAAGAAAAAATAACACAGCGAGATTTGTGCTTTTGAATGGAGGGAAGGAAATAGTACATTGGAGAATATTGCCCTCTTTAAGATGTGGGCAGGGGTGTGGCTTTGGATTTGGAACAGGGCACGTCAACTCAGGCTTACCATGAGCGTTTTGACTGGGACGACTAGGGTCTTCAGCTGCTCTCGACAAGAGTGCTGTACTTACTTTGGTTTCTCTTCATGACGCACAACTCTTTCGCCTTTTACTAAAGACTTCCGTGGAGAGGAACACCAATGAGTTAAACCTATTTTTGGCAGACTTTGCCGTTCGGCTGAGCCTTGTACACTTGTGAAAAGAAAGACAGCTGTCCTTAACTAGACCGAGGTGCTTGACTATGGAGGGTTTGGACGGGTGTGCAAAGCAGCAGCCACTGCCATGACCCATTGAATGAACTGCACCACGACAAGGGAGAAATGTGTCAGGAGGTTGCCTCAGGAAGCAAACAGTTGGGGCTCATCGCTTCTCGGCCTTTTGGCTAAGATCAAGTGTAGTATCTGTTCTTATCAGTCTAATATCTGATATGTCCTCTATATGAGGATAATGTATTAAGCAGATTTTTAGCATTGGGAGATGAAAAAGGGGCTTGCTCCGTTCACTCCACGCATTGACCCGGTATTGCAGCGTTGCCGGGAACGGTGCACTCTTTAAATGCCTTGTGGACAACCAAACACCAATCTAAATGGATCAGTCTGTTGATTGATTTGACTCTGAAATGAACGACGCGAGTCACAGTCACTGTCTGTCTTCAAGGCCGGGACTTGTGGCAAACAAAGGCCCTGTTTACTCCTTACCGAGGCCCTTTGTGGAACAACACTGTGCTTCCAGCCTCAAATCACTGTATACATCAGCCCTGACTGCTTGGGGAAATTTCCAGCTCTGAATGCTAATTTCCGTCCTCCGAGTCAGATTGTGGGTGATGTCATTTTGTAGGCTCTATTTCGTTTGCAGATTGTCCAGAAAAGTGCAAGCGTAGCTGTGCAGCAGTGTCTGTTGTATGCTGTGAAGCTGTGTGTTGAGTAATGCAAATTGCCCGGGTTTGCCGAGAGAAGTGGGTGTGGCTTTTTGGATGGGCCTAAAATGATTGCGTGTTCTCCTCACCGATATTTTCCCTTCTTTGTGGGAGAAATGTGTTCCGAAGATCCTTCCATTGTTAGCATGCTTAGATTTTCGTTTGGTTGCTGGGCTGTGTTTGCTTTCTCAGAAGCAGAAACAGCTTGCCAAGGGAAGCTAATGCTGACTCTGGGATTATGCCATCTGGGAACCGTCATCCAGAGTACTGTGTCTGGGAATGCCACCCCTGTCTCTGTGTCTTCCAACTTATACTTACCTGGCAGGGAAGATACCATGATCAAGAAGGTGGTTCACGCAGGGCGAGGCTCAACCATTGCACTCCGGTTGTGCTGACCACTGCGAATTCCCCAAATGTGGGAATCTCGGCTGCATAATTTCTGGTAGTGGGGGACTGCGTTCGCGCTCTCCCCTGATTTTTAAGTTGAAAAAAATATCACCCGGTTGGTAGACGGACATGGACCTCAACATGCTGCTATTCCGCTTGCCGATTCCTGTAGCCGAGTCCTGGGCGTTTGTGAAAAGGAAGAAAGATGTCCTTAACTAGACCATGGTGCTTGACCATGGAGGGCTTGGACAGGTGTGCCAAGCAGCAGCCACTGCTATGCACCATTGAAAGAACTGCACCAGGACTGTGCTGCCAGCCTCAAATCACTGTATACATCAGCCCTGACTGCTGGGGGAAATTTCCAGCTCTGAATCAACAGTGAAATGAAGAAAAAATAACACAGCGAGATTTGTGCTTTTGAATGGAGGGAAGGAAATAGTATATTGGAGAATATTGCCCTCTTTAAGATGTGGGCAGGGGTGTGGCTTTGGATTTGGAACAGGGCACGTCAACTCAGGCTTACCATGAGCGTTTTGACTGGGACGACTAGGGTCTTCAGCTGCTCTCGACAAGAGTGCTGTACTTGCTTTGGTTTCTCTTCATAACGCACAAGTCTTTCGCCTTTTACTAAAGACTTCCGTGGAGAGGAACACCAATGAGTTAAACTTATTTTGGCAGGCTTTGCCGTTTGGCTGAGCCTTGTACACTTGTGAAAAGAAAGACAGCTGTCCTTAACTAGACCAAGGTGCTTGACTATGGAGGGTTTGAACGGGTGTGCAAAGCAGCAGTCACTGCCATGACCCATTGAATGAACTGCACCACGACAAGGGAGAAATGTGTTAGGAGGTTGCCTCAGGAAGCAAACAGTTGGGGCTCATCGCTTCTCGGCCTTTTGGCTAAGATCAAGTGTAGTATCTGTTCTTATCAGTTTAATATCTGATATGTCCTCTATATGAGGATAATGTATTAAGCAGATTTTTAGCATTGGGAGATGAAAAAAGGGCTTGCTCCGTTCACTCCACGCATTGACCCGGTATTGCAGCATTGCCGGGAACGGTGCACTCTTTAAATGCCTTGTGGACAACCAAACACCAATCTAAATGGATCAGTCTGTTGATTGATTTGACTCTGAAATGAACGACGCGAGTCACAGTCACTGTCTGTCTTCAAGGCCGGGACTTGTGGCAAACAAAGGCCCTGTTTACTCCTTACCGAGGCCCTTTGTGGAACAACACTGTGCTCCCAGCCTCAAATCACTGTATACATCAGCCCTGACTGCTTGGGGAAATTTCCAGCTCTGAATGCTAATTTCAGTCCTCCGAGTCAGATTGTGGGTGATGTCATTTTGTAGGCTCTATTTCGTTTGCAGATTGTCCAGAAAAGTGCAAGCGTAGCTGTGCAGCAGTGTCTGTTGTATGCTGTGAAGCTGTGTATTGAGTAATGCAAATTGCCCGGGTTTGCCGAGAGAAGTGGGTGTGGCTTTTTGGATGGGCCTAAAATGATTGCGTGTTCTCCTCACCGATATTTTCCCTTCTTTGTGGGAGAAATGTGTTCCGAAGATCCTTCCATTGTTAGCATGCTTAGATTTTCGTTTGGTTGCTGGGCTGTTTTTGCTTTCTCAGAAGCAGAAACAGCTTGCCAAGGGAAGCTAATGCTGACTCTGGGATTATGCCATCTGGGAACCGTCATCCAGAGTACTGTGTCTGGGAATGCCACCCCTGTCTTTGTGTCTTCTAGCTCATACTTACCTGGCAGGGAAGATACCATGATCAAGAAGGTGGTTCACCCAGGGCGAGCTTCAACCATTGCACTCCGGTTGCACTGACCACTGCGAATTCCCCAAATGTGGGAATCTCGACTGCATAATTTCTGGTAGTGGGGGACTGCGTTCGCGCTCTCCCCTGATTTTTAAGTTGAAAAAAATATCACCCGGTTGGTAGACGGACATGGACCTCAACATGCTGCTATTCGGCTTGCCGATACCTGTAGCCGAGTCCTGGGCGTTTGTGAAAAGGAAGAAAGATGTCCTTAACTAGACCATGGTGCTTGACCATGGAGGGCTTGGACAGGTGTGCCAAGCAGCAGCCACTGCTATGCCCCATTGAAAGAACTGCACCAGGACTGTGCTCCCAGCCTCAAATCACTGTATACATCAGCCCTGACTGCTGGGAGAAATTTCCAGCTCTGAATCAACAGTGAAATGAAGAAAAAATAACACAGCGAGATTTGTGCTTTTGATTGGAGGGAAGGAAATAGTACATTGGAGAATATTGCCCTCTTTAAGATGTGGGCAGGGGTGTGGCTTTGGATTTGGAACAGGGCACGTCAACTCAGGCTTGCCATGAGCGTTTTGACTGGGACGACTAGGGTCTTCAGCTGCTCTCGACAAGAGTGCTGTACTTACTTTGGTTTCTCTTCGTAACGCACAAGTCTTTCGCCTTTTACTAAAGACTTCCGTGGAGAGGAACACCAATGAGTTAAACCTATTTTTGGCAGGCTTTGCCGTTTGGCTGAGCCTTGTACACTTGTGAAAAGAAAGACAGCTGTCCTTAACTAGACCGAGGTGCTTGACTATGGAGGGTTTGGACGGGTGTGCAAAGCAGCAGCCACTGCCATGACCCATTGAATGAACTGCACCACGACAAGGGAGAAATGTGTTAGGAGGTTGCCTCAGGAAGCAAACAGTTGGGGCTCATCGCTTCTCGGCCTTTTGGCTAAGATCAAGTGTAGTATCTGTTCTTATCAGTTTAATATCTGATATGTCCTCTATATGAGGATAATGTATTAAGCAGATTTTTAGCATTGGGAGATGAAAAAAGGGCTTGCTCCGTTCACTCCACGCATTGACCCGGTATTGCAGCATTGCCGGGAACGGTGCACTCTTTAAATGCCTTGTGGACAACCAAACACCAATCTAAATGGATCAGTCTGTTGATTGATTTGACTCTGAAATGAACGACGCGAGTCACAGTCGCTGTCTGTCTTCAAGGCCGGGACTTGTGGCAAACAAAGGCCCTGTTTACTCCTTACCGAGGCCCTTTGTGGAACAACACTGTGCTCCCAGCCTCAAATCACTGTATACATCAGCCCTGACTGCTTGGGGAAATTTCCAGCTCTGAATGCTAATTTCCGTCCTCCGAGTCAGATTGTGGGTGATGTCATTTTGTAGGCTCTATTTCGTTTGCAGATTGTCCAGAAAAGTGCAAGCGTAGCTGTGCAGCAGTGTCTGTTGTATGCTGTGAAGCTGTGTGTTGAGTAATGCAAATTGCCCGGGTTTGCCGAGAGAAGTGGGTGTGGCTTTTTGGATGGGCCTAAAATGATTGCGTGTTCTCCTCACCGATATTTTCCCTTCTTTGTGGGAGAAATGTGTTCTGAAGATCCTTCCATTGTTAGCATGCTTAGATTTTCGTTTGGTTGCTGGGCTGTGTTTGCTTTCTCAGAAGCAGAAACAGCTTGCCAAGGGAAGCTAATGCTGACTCTGGGATTATGCCATCTGGGAACCGTCATCCAGAGTACTGTGTCTGGGAATGCCACCCCTATCTTTGTGTCTTCTAGCTCATACTTACCTGGCAGGGAAGATACCATGATCAAGAAGGTGGTTCACGCAGGGCGAGGCTCAACCATTGCACTCCGGTTGTGCTGACCACTGCGAATTCCCCAAATGTGGGAATCTCGGCTGCATAATTTCTGGTAGTGGGGGACTGCGTTCGCGCTCTCCCCTGATTTTTAAGTTGAAAAAAATATCACCCGGTTGGTAGACGGACATGGACCTCAACATGCTGCTATTCCGCTTGCCGATTCCTGTAGCCGAGTCCTGGGCGTTTGTGAAAAGGAAGAAAGATGTCCTTAACTAGACCATGGTGCTTGACCATGGAGGGCTTGGACAGGTGTGCCAAGCAGCAGCCACTGCTATGCACCATTGAAAGAACTGCACCAGGACTGTGCTGCCAGCCTCAAATCACTGTATACATCAGCCCTGACTGCTGGGGGAAATTTCCAGCTCTGAATCAACAGTGAAATGAAGAAAAAATAACACAGCGAGATTTGTGCTTTTGAATGGAGGGAAGGAAATAGTATATTGGAGAATATTGCCCTCTTTAAGATGTGGGCAGGGGTGTGGCTTTGGATTTGGAACAGGGCACGTCAACTCAGGCTTACCATGAGCGTTTTGACTGGGACGACTAGGGTCTTCAGCTGCTCTCGACAAGAGTGCTGTACTTGCTTTGGTTTCTCTTCATAACGCACAAGTCTTTCGCCTTTTACTAAAGACTTCCGTGGAGAGGAACACCAATGAGTTAAACTTATTTTGGCAGGCTTTGCCGTTTGGCTGAGCCTTGTACACTTGTGAAAAGAAAGACAGCTGTCCTTAACTAGACCAAGGTGCTTGACTATGGAGGGTTTGAACGGGTGTGCAAAGCAGCAGTCACTGCCATGACCCATTGAATGAACTGCACCACGACAAGGGAGAAATGTGTTAGGAGGTTGCCTCAGGAAGCAAACAGTTGGGGCTCATCGCTTCTCGGCCTTTTGGCTAAGATCAAGTGTAGTATCTGTTCTTATCAGTTTAATATCTGATATGTCCTCTATATGAGGATAATGTATTAAGCAGATTTTTAGCATTGGGAGATGAAAAAAGGGCTTGCTCCGTTCACTCCACGCATTGACCCGGTATTGCAGCATTGCCGGGAACGGTGCACTCTTTAAATGCCTTGTGGACAACCAAACACCAATCTAAATGGATCAGTCTGTTGATTGATTTGACTCTGAAATGAACGACGCGAGTCACAGTCACTGTCTGTCTTCAAGGCCGGGACTTGTGGCAAACAAAGGCCCTGTTTACTCCTTACCGAGGCCCTTTGTGGAACAACACTGTGCTCCCAGCCTCAAATCACTGTATACATCAGCCCTGACTGCTTGGGGAAATTTCCAGCTCTGAATGCTAATTTCAGTCCTCCGAGTCAGATTGTGGGTGATGTCATTTTGTAGGCTCTATTTCGTTTGCAGATTGTCCAGAAAAGTGCAAGCGTAGCTGTGCAGCAGTGTCTGTTGTATGCTGTGAAGCTGTGTATTGAGTAATGCAAATTGCCCGGGTTTGCCGAGAGAAGTGGGTGTGGCTTTTTGGATGGGCCTAAAATGATTGCGTGTTCTCCTCACCGATATTTTCCCTTCTTTGTGGGAGAAATGTGTTCCGAAGATCCTTCCATTGTTAGCATGCTTAGATTTTCGTTTGGTTGCTGGGCTGTGTTTGCTTTCTCAGAAGCAGAAACAGCTTGCCAAGGGAAGCTAATGCTGACTCTGGGATTATGCCATCTGGGAACCGTCATCCAGAGTACTGTGTCTGGGAATGCCACCCCTGTCTTTGTGTCTTCTAGCTCATACTTACCTGGCAGGGAAGATACCATGATCAAGAAGGTGGTTCACCCAGGGCGAGCTTCAACCATTGCACTCCGGTTGCACTGACCACTGCGAATTCCCCAAATGTGGGACTCTCGACTGCATAATTTCTGGTAGTGGGGGACTGCGTTCGCGCTCTCCCCTGATTTTTAAGTTGAAAAAAATATCACCCGGTTGGTAGACGGACATGGACCTCAACATGCTGCTATTCGGCTTGCCGATACCTGTAGCGAGTCCTGGGCGTTTGTGAAAAGGAAGAAAGATGTCCTTAACTAGACCATGGTGCTTGACCATGGAGGGCTTGGACAGGTGTGCCAAGCAGCAGCCACTGCTATGCCCCATTGAAAGAACTGCACCAGGACTGTGCTCCCAGCCTCAAATCACTGTATACATCAGCCCTGACTGCTGGGAGAAATTTCCAGCTCTGAATCAACAGTGAAATGAAGAAAAAATAACACAGCGAGATTTGTGCTTTTGATTGGAGGGAAGGAAATAGTACATTGGAGAATATTGCCCTCTTTAAGATGTGGGCAGGGGTGTGGCTTTGGATTTGGAACAGGGCACGTCAACTCAGGCTTGCCATGAGCGTTTTGACTGGGACGACTAGGGTCTTCAGCTGCTCTCGACAAGAGTGCTGTACTTACTTTGGTTTCTCTTCGTAACGCACAAGTCTTTCGCCTTTTACTAAAGACTTCCGTGGAGAGGAACACCAATGAGTTAAACCTATTTTTGGCAGGCTTTGCCGTTTGGCTGAGCCTTGTACACTTGTGAAAAGAAAGACAGCTGTCCTTAACTAGACCAAGGTGCTTGACTATGGAGGGTTTGGACGGGTGTGCAAAGCAGCAGCCACTGCCATGACCCATTGAATGAACTGCACCACGACAAGGGAGAAATGTGTTAGGAGGTTGCCTCAGGAAGCAAACAGTTGGGGCTCATCGCTTCTCGGCCTTTTGGCTAAGATCAAGTGTAGTATCTGTTCTTATCAGTTTAATATCTGATATGTCCTCTATATGAGGATAATGTATTAAGCAGATTTTTAGCATTGGGAGATGAAAAAAGGGCTTGCTCCGTTCACTCCACGCATTGACCCGGTATTGCAGCATTGCCGGGAACGGTGCACTCTTTAAATGCCTTGTGGACAACCAAACACCAATCTAAATGGATCAGTCTGTTGATTGATTTGACTCTGAAATGAACGACGCGAGTCACAGTCGCTGTCTGTCTTCAAGGCCGGGACTTGTGGCAAACAAAGGCCCTGTTTACTCCTTACCGAGGCCCTTTGTGGAACAACACTGTGCTCCCAGCCTCAAATCACTGTATACATCAGCCCTGACTGCTTGGGGAAATTTCCAGCTCTGAATGCTAATTTCCGTCCTCCGAGTCAGATTGTGGGTGATGTCATTTTGTAGGCTCTATTTCGTTTGCAGATTGTCCAGAAAAGTGCAAGCGTAGCTGTGCAGCAGTGTCTGTTGTATGCTGTGAAGCTGTGTGTTGAGTAATGCAAATTGCCCGGGTTTGCCGAGAGAAGTGGGTGTGGCTTTTTGGATGGGCCTAAAATGATTGCGTGTTCTCCTCACCGATATTTTCCCTTCTTTGTGGGAGAAATGTGTTCCGAAGATCCTTCCATTGTTAGCATGCTTAGATTTTCGTTTGGTTGCTGGGCTGTGTTTGCTTTCTCAGAAGCAGAAACAGCTTGCCAAGGGAAGCTAATGCTGACTCTGGGATTATGCCATCTGGGAACCGTCATCCAGAGTACTGTGTCTGGGAATGCCACCCCTGTCTTTGTGTCTTCTAGCTCATACTTACCTGGCAGGGAAGATACCATGATCAAGAAGGTGGTTCACCCAGGGCGAGGCTCAACCATTGCACTCCGGTTGCACTGACCACTGCGAATTCCCCAAATGTGGGAATCTCGACTGCATAATTTCTGGTAGTGGGGGACTGCGTTCGCGCTCTCCCCTGATTTTTAAGTTGAAAAAAATATCACCCGGTTGGTAGACGGACATGGACCTCAACATGCTGCTATTCCGCTTGCCGATTCCTGTAGCCGAGTCCTGGGCGTTTGTGAAAAGGAAGAAAGATGTCCTTAACTAGACCATGGTGCTTGACCATGGAGGGCTTGGACAGGTGTGCCAAGCAGCAGCCACTGCTATGCCCCATTGAAAGAACTGCACCAGGACTGTGCTGCCAGCCTCAAATCACTGTATACATCAGCCCTGACTGCTGGGGGAAATTTCCAGCTCTGAATCAACAGTGAAATGAAGAAAAAATAACACAGCGAGATTTGTGCTTTTGAATGGAGGGAAGGAAATAGTACATTGGAGAATATTGCCCTCTTTAAGATGTGGGCAGGGGTGTGGCTTTGGATTTGGAACAGGGCACGTCAACTCAGGCTTACCATGAGCGTTTTGACTGGGACGACTAGGGTCTTCAGCTGCTCTCGACAAGAGTGCTGTACTTACTTTGGTTTCTCTTCATGACGCACAACTCTTTCGCCTTTTACTAAAGACTTCCGTGGAGAGGAACACCAATGAGTTAAACCTATTTTTGGCAGACTTTGCCGTTCGGCTGAGCCTTGTACACTTGTGAAAAGAAAGACAGCTGTCCTTAACTAGACCGAGGTGCTTGACTATGGAGGGTTTGGACGGGTGTGCAAAGCAGCAGACACTGCCATGACCCATTGAATGAACTGCACCACGACAAGGGAGAAATGTGTCAGGAGGTTGCCTCAGGAAGCAAACAGTTGGGGCTCATCGCTTCTCGGCCTTTTGGCTAAGATCAAGTGTAGTATCTGTTCTTATCAGTCTAATATCTGATATGTCCTCTATATGAGGATAATGTATTAAGCAGATTTTTAGCATTGGGAGATGAAAAAGGGGCTTGCTCCGTTCACTCCACGCATTGACCCGGTATTGCAGCGTTGCCGGGAACGGTGCACTCTTTAAATGCCTTGTGGACAACCAAACACCAATCTAAATGGATCAGTCTGTTGATTGATTTGACTCTGAAATGAACGACGCGAGTCACAGTCACTGTCTGTCTTCAAGGCCGGGACTTGTGGCAAACAAAGGCCCTGTTTACTCCTTACCGAGGCCCTTTGTGGAACAACACTGTGCTCCCAGCCTCAAATCACTGTATACATCAGCCCTGACTGCTTGGGGAAATTTCCAGCTCTGAATGCTAATTTCCGTCCTCCGAGTCAGATTGTGGGTGATGTCATTTTGTAGGCTCTATTTCGTTTGCAGATTGTCCAGAAAAGTGCAAGCGTAGCTGTGCAGCAGTGTCTGTTGTATGCTGTGAAGCTGTGTGTTGAGTAATGCAAATTGCCCGGGTTTGCCGAGAGAAGTGGGTGTGGCTTTTTGGATGGGCCTAAAATGATTGCGTGTTCTCCTCACCGATATTTTCCCTTCTTTGTGGGAGAAATGTGTTCCGAAGATCCTTCCATTGTTAGCATGCTTAGATTTTCGTTTGGTTGCTGGGCTGTGTTTGCTTTCTCAGAAGCAGAAACAGCTTGCCAAGGGAAGCTAATGCTGACTCTGGGATTATGCCATCTGGGAACCGTCATCCAGAGTACTGTGTCTGGGAATGCCACCCCTGTCTCTGTGTCTTCCAACTTATACTTACCTGGCAGGGAAGATACCATGATCAAGAAGGTGGTTCACGCAGGGCGAGGCTCAACCATTGCACTCCGGTTGTGCTGACCACTGCGAATTCCCCAAATGTGGGAATCTCGGCTGCATAATTTCTGGTAGTGGGGGACTGCGTTCGCGCTCTCCCCTGATTTTTAAGTTGAAAAAAATATCACCCGGTTGGTAGACGGACATGGACCTCAACATGCTGCTATTCCGCTTGCCGATTCCTGTAGCCGAGTCCTGGGCGTTTGTGAAAAGGAAGAAAGATGTCCTTAACTAGACCATGGTGCTTGACCATGGAGGGCTTGGACAGGTGTGCCAAGCAGCAGCCACTGCTATGCACCATTGAAAGAACTGCACCAGGACTGTGCTGCCAGCCTCAAATCACTGTATACATCAGCCCTGACTGCTGGGGGAAATTTCCAGCTCTGAATCAACAGTGAAATGAAGAAAAAATAACACAGCGAGATTTGTGCTTTTGAATGGAGGGAAGGAAATAGTATATTGGAGAATATTGCCCTCTTTAAGATGTGGGCAGGGGTGTGGCTTTGGATTTGGAACAGGGCACGTCAACTCAGGCTTACCATGAGCGTTTTGACTGGGACGACTAGGGTCTTCAGCTGCTCTCGACAAGAGTGCTGTACTTGCTTTGGTTTCTCTTCATAACGCACAAGTCTTTCGCCTTTTACTAAAGACTTCCGTGGAGAGGAACACCAATGAGTTAAACTTATTTTGGCAGGCTTTGCCGTTTGGCTGAGCCTTGTACACTTGTGAAAAGAAAGACAGCTGTCCTTAACTAGACCAAGGTGCTTGACTATGGAGGGTTTGAACGGGTGTGCAAAGCAGCAGTCACTGCCATGACCCATTGAATGAACTGCACCACGACAAGGGAGAAATGTGTCAGGAGGTTGCCTCAGGAAGCAAACAGTTGGGGCTCATCGCTTCTCGGCCTTTTGGCTAAGATCAAGTGTAGTATCTGTTCTTATCAGTCTAATATCTGATATGTCCTCTATATGAGGATAATGTATTAAGCAGATTTTTAGCATTGGGAGATGAAAAAGGGGCTTGCTCCGTTCACTCCACGCATTGACCCGGTATTGCAGCGTTGCCGGGAACGGTGCACTCTTTAAATGCCTTGTGGACAACCAAACACCAATCTAAATGGATCAGTCTGTTGATTGATTTGACTCTGAAATGAACGACGCGAGTCACAGTCACTGTCTGTCTTCAAGGCCGGGACTTGTGGCAAACAAAGGCCCTGTTTACTCCTTACCGAGGCCCTTTGTGGAACAACACTGTGCTCCCAGCCTCAAATCACTGTATACATCAGCCCTGACTGCTTGGGGAAATTTCCAGCTCTGAATGCTAATTTCCGTCCTCCGAGTCAGATTGTGGGTGATGTCATTTTGTAGGCTCTATTTCGTTTGCAGATTGTCCAGAAAAGTGCAAGCGTAGCTGTGCAGCAGTGTCTGTTGTATGCTGTGAAGCTGTGTGTTGAGTAATGCAAATTGCCCGGGTTTGCCGAGAGAAGTGGGTGTGGCTTTTTGGATGGGCCTAAAATGATTGCGTGTTCTCCTCACCGATATTTTCCCTTCTTTGTGGGAGAAATGTGTTCCGAAGATCCTTCCATTGTTAGCATGCTTAGATTTTCGTTTGGTTGCTGGGCTGTGTTTGCTTTCTCAGAAGCAGAAACAGCTTGCCAAGGGAAGCTAATGCTGACTCTGGGATTATGCCATCTGGGAACCGTCATCCAGAGTACTGTGTCTGGGAATGCCACCCCTGTCTCTGTGTCTTCCAACTTATACTTACCTGGCAGGGAAGATACCATGATCAAGAAGGTGGTTCACGCAGGGCGAGGCTCAACCATTGCACTCCGGTTGTGCTGACCACTGCGAATTCCCCAAATGTGGGAATCTCGGCTGCATAATTTCTGGTAGTGGGGGACTGCGTTCGCGCTCTCCCCTGATTTTTAAGTTGAAAAAAATATCACCCGGTTGGTAGACGGACATGGACCTCAACATGCTGCTATTCCGCTTGCCGATTCCTGTAGCCGAGTCCTGGGCGTTTGTGAAAAGGAAGAAAGATGTCCTTAACTAGACCATGGTGCTTGACCATGGAGGGCTTGGACAGGTGTGCCAAGCAGCAGCCACTGCTATGCACCATTGAAAGAACTGCACCAGGACTGTGCTGCCAGCCTCAAATCACTGTATACATCAGCCCTGACTGCTGGGGGAAATTTCCAGCTCTGAATCAACAGTGAAATGAAGAAAAAATAACACAGCGAGATTTGTGCTTTTGAATGGAGGGAAGGAAATAGTATATTGGAGAATATTGCCCTCTTTAAGATGTGGGCAGGGGTGTGGCTTTGGATTTGGAACAGGGCACGTCAACTCAGGCTTACCATGAGCGTTTTGACTGGGACGACTAGGGTCTTCAGCTGCTCTCGACAAGAGTGCTGTACTTGCTTTAGTTTCTCTTCATAACGCACAAGTCTTTCGCCTTTTACTAAAGACTTCCGTGGAGAGGAACACCAATGAGTTAAACTTATTTTGGCAGGCTTTGCCGTTTGGCTGAGCCTTGTACACTTGTGAAAAGAAAGACAGCTGTCCTTAACTAGACCAAGGTGCTTGACTATGGAGGGTTTGAACGGGTGTGCAAAGCAGCAGCCACTGCCATGACCCATTGAATGAACTGCACCACGACAAGGGAGAAATGTGTTAGGAGGTTGCCTCAGGAAGCAAACAGTTGGGGCTCATCGCTTCTCGGCCTTTTGGCTAAGATCAAGTGTAGTATCTGTTCTTATCAGTTTAATATCTGATATGTCCTCTATATGAGGATAATGTATTAAGCAGATTTTTAGCATTGGGAGATGAAAAAAGGGCTTGCTCCGTTCACTCCACGCATTGACCCGGTATTGCAGCATTGCCGGGAACGGTGCACTCTTTAAATGCCTTGTGGACAACCAAACACCAATCTAAATGGATCAGTCTGTTGATTGATTTGACTCTGAAATGAACGACGCGAGTCACAGTCACTGTCTGTCTTCAAGGCCGGGACTTGTGGCAAACAAAGGCCCTGTTTACTCCTTACCGAGGCCCTTTGTGGAACAACACTGTGCTCCCAGCCTCAAATCACTGTATACATCAGCCCTGACTGCTTGGGGAAATTTCCAGCTCTGAATGCTAATTTCCGTCCTCCGAGTCAGATTGTGGGTGATGTCATTTTGTAGGCTCTATTTCGTTTGCAGATTGTCCAGAAAAGTGCAAGCGTAGCTGTGCAGCAGTGTCTGTTGTATGCTGTGAAGCTGTGTATTGAGTAATGCAAATTGCCCGGGTTTGCCGAGAGAAGTGGGTGTGGCTTTTTGGATGGGCCTAAAATGATTGCGTGTTCTCCTCACCGATATTTTCCCTTCTTTGTGGGAGAAATGTGTTCCGAAGATCCTTCCATTGTTAGCATGCTTAGATTTTCGTTTGGTTGCTGGGCTGTGTTTGCTTTCTCAGAAGCAGAAACAGCTTGCCAAGGGAAGCTAATGCTGACTCTGGGATTATGCCATCTGGGAACCGTCATCCAGAGTACTGTGTCTGGGAATGCCACCCCTGTCTTTGTGTCTTCTAGCTCATACTTACCTGGCAGGGAAGATACCATGATCAAGAAGGTGGTTCACCCAGGGCGAGGCTCAACCATTGCACTCCGGTTG
This sequence comes from Cebidichthys violaceus, assembly GCF_023349555.1. Lineage (NCBI taxonomy): Eukaryota > Metazoa > Chordata > Actinopteri > Perciformes > Stichaeidae > Cebidichthys > Cebidichthys violaceus. The sequence continues at coordinate 1,906,910 of NW_027176506.1, read as the reverse complement.
CACTGACCACTGCGAATTCCCCAAATGTGGGAATCTCGACTGCATAATTTCTGGTAGTGGGGGACTGCGTTCGCGCTCTCCCCTGATTTTTTAAGTTGAAAAAAATATCACCCGGTTGGTAGACGGACATGGACCTCAACATGCTGCTATTCCGCTTGCCGATTCCTGTAGCCGAGTCCTGGGCGTTTGTGAAAAGGAAGAAAGATGTCCTTAACTAGACCATGGTGCTTGACCATGGAGGGCTTGGACAGGTGTGCCAAGCAGCAGCCACTGCGATGCCCCATTGAAATAACTGCACCAGGACTGTGCTCCCAGCCTCAAATCACTGTATACATCAGCCCTGACTGCTGGGGGAAATTTCCAGCTCTGAATCAACAGTGAAATGAAGAAAAAATAACACAGCGAGATTTGTGCTTTTGAATGGAGGGAAGGAAATAGTACATTGGAGAATATTGCCCTCTTTAAGATGTGGGCAGGGGTGTGGCTTTGGATTTGGAACAGGGCACGTCAACTCAGGCTTACCATGAGCGTTTTGACTGGGACGACTAGGGTCTTCAGCTGCTCTCGACAAGAGTGCTGTACTTACTTTGGTTTCTCTTCGTAACGCACAAGTCTTTCGCCTTTTACTAAAGACTTCCGTGGAGAGGAACACCAATGAGTTAAACCTATTTTTGGCAGGCTTTGCCGTTTGGCTGAGCCTTGTACACTTGTGAAAAGAAAGACAGCTGTCCTTAACTAGACCGAGGTGCTTGACTATGGAGGGTTTGGACGGGTGTGCAAAGCAGCAGCCACTGCCATGACCCATTGAATGAACTGCACCACGACAAGGGAGAAATGTGTTAAGAGGTTGCCTCAGGAAGCAAACAGTTGGGGCTCATCGCTTCTCGGCCTTTTGGCTAAGATCAAGTGTAGTATCTGTTCTTATCAGTTTAATATCTGATATGTCCTCTATATGAGGATAATGTATTAAGCAGATTTTTAGCATTGGGAGATGAAAAAAGGGCTTGCTCCGTTCACTCCACGCATTGACCCGGTATTGCAGCATTGCCGGGAACGGTGCACTCTTTAAATGCCTTGTGGACAACCAAACACCAATCTAAATGGATCAGTCTGTTGATTGATTTGACTCTGAAATGAACGACGCGAGTCACAGTCGCTGTCTGTCTTCAAGGCCGGGACTTGTGGCAAACAAAGGCCCTGTTTACTCCTTACCGAGGCCCTTTGTGGAACAACACTGTGCTCCCAGCCTCAAATCACTGTATACATCAGCCCTGACTGCTTGGGGAAATTTCCAGCTCTGAATGCTAATTTCCGTCCTCCGAGTCAGATTGTGGGTGATGTCATTTTGTAGGCTCTATTTCGTTTGCAGATTGTCCAGAAAAGTGCAAGCGTAGCTGTGCAGCAGTGTCTGTTGTATGCTGTGAAGCTGTGTGTTGAGTAATGCAAATTGCCCGGGTTTGCCGAGAGAAGTGGGTGTGGCTTTTTGGATGGGCCTAAAATGATTGCGTGTTCTCCTCACCGATATTTTCCCTTCTTTGTGGGAGAAATGTGTTCTGAAGATCCTTCCATTGTTAGCATGCTTAGATTTTCGTTTGGTTGCTGGGCTGTGTTTGCTTTCTCAGAAGCAGAAACAGCTTGCCAAGGGAAGCTAATGCTGACTCTGGGATTATGCCATCTGGGAACCGTCATCCAGAGTACTGTGTCTGGGAATGCCACCCCTGTCTTTGTGTCTTCTAGCTCATACTTACCTGGCAGGGAAGATACCATGATCAAGAAGGTGGTTCACCCAGGGCGAGGCTCAACCATTGCACTCCGGTTGCACTGACCACTGCGAATTCCCCAAATGTGGGAATCTCGACTGCATAATTTCTGGTAGTGGGGGACTGCGTTCGCGCTCTCCCCTGATTTTTTAAGTTGAAAAAAATATCACCCGGTTGGTAGACGGACATGGACCTCAACATGCTGCTATTCCGCTTGCCGATTCCTGTAGCCGAGTCCTGGGCGTTTGTGAAAAGGAAGAAAGATGTCCTTAACTAGACCATGGTGCTTGACCATGGAGGGCTTGGACAGGTGTGCCAAGCAGCAGCCACTGCGATGCCCCATTGAAATAACTGCACCAGGACTGTGCTCCCAGCCTCAAATCACTGTATACATCAGCCCTGACTGCTGGGGGAAATTTCCAGCTCTGAATCAACAGTGAAATGAAGAAAAAATAACACAGCGAGATTTGTGCTTTTGAATGGAGGGAAGGAAATAGTACATTGGAGAATATTGCCCTCTTTAAGATGTGGGCAGGGGTGTGGCTTTGGATTTGGAACAGGGCACGTCAACTCAGGCTTACCATGAGCGTTTTGACTGGGACGACTAGGGTCTTCAGCTGCTCTCGACAAGAGTGCTGTACTTGCTTTGGTTTCTCTTCATGACGCACAACTCTTTCGCCTTTTACTAAAGACTTCCGTGGAGAGGAACACCAATGAGTTAAACTTATTTTGGCAGGCTTTGCCGTTTGGCTGAGCCTTGTACACTTGTGAAAAGAAAGACAGCTGTCCTTAACTAGACCAAGGTGCTTGACTATGGAGGGTTTGAACGGGTGTGCAAAGCAGCAGTCACTGCCATGACCCATTGAATGAACTGCACCACGACAAGGGAAAAATGTGTTAGTTGGTTGCCTCAGGAAGCAAACAGTTGGGGCTCATCGCTTCTCGGCCTTTTGGCTAAGATCAAGTGTAGTATCTGTTCTTATCAGTTTAATATCTGATATGTCCTCTATATGAGGATAATGTATTAAGCAGGTTTTTAGCATTGGGAGATGAAAAAAGGGCTTGCTCCGTTCACTCCACGCATTGACCCGGTATTGCAGCATTGCCGGGAACGGTGCACTCTTTAAATGCCTTGTGGACAACCAAACACCAATCTAAATGGATCAGTCTGTTGATTGATTTGACTCTGAAATGAACGACGCGAGTCACAGTCACTGTCTGTCTTCAAGGCCGGGACTTGTGGCAAACAAAGGCCCTGTTTACTCCTTACCGAGGCCCTTTGTGGAACAACACTGTGCTCCCAGCCTCAAATCACTGTATACATCAGCCCTGACTGCTTGGGGAAATTTCCAGCTCTGAATGCTAATTTCAGTCCTCCGAGTCAGATTGTGGGTGATGTCATTTTGTAGGCTCTATTTCGTTTGCAGATTGTCCAGAAAAGTGCAAGCGTAGCTGTGCAGCAGTGTCTGTTGTATGCTGTGAAGCTGTGTATTGAGTAATGCAAATTGCCCGGGTTTGCCGAGAGAAGTGGGTGTGGCTTTTTGGATGGGCCTAAAATGATTGCGTGTTCTCCTCACCGATATTTTCCCTTCTTTGTGGGAGAAATGTGTTCCGAAGATCCTTCCATTGTTAGCATGCTTAGATTTTCGTTTGGTTGCTGGGCTGTGTTTGCTTTCTCAGAAGCAGAAACAGCTTGCCAAGGGAAGCTAATGCTGACTCTGGGATTATGCCATCTGGGAACCGTCATCCAGAGTACTGTGTCTGGGAATGCCACCCCTGTCTTTGTGTCTTCTAGCTCATACTTACCTGGCAGGGAAGATACCATGATCAAGAAGGTGGTTCACCCAGGGCGAGCTTCAACCATTGCACTCCGGTTGCACTGACCACTGCGAATTCCCCAAATGTGGGAATCTCGACTGCATAATTTCTGGTAGTGGGGGACTGCGTTCGCGCTCTCCCCTGATTTTTAAGTTGAAAAAAATATCACCCGGTTGGTAGACGGACATGGACCTCAACATGCTGCTATTCCGCTTGCGATTCCTGTAGCCGAGTCCTGGGCGTTTGTGAAAAGGAAGAAAGATGTCCTTAACTAGACCATGGTGCTTGACCATGGAGGGCTTGGACAGGTGTGCCAAGCAGCAGCCACTGCTATGCCCCATTGAAATAACTGCACCAGGACTGTGCTCCCAGCCTCAAATCACTGTATACATCAGCCCTGACTGCTGGGGGAAATTTCCAGCTCTGAATCAACAGTGAAATGAAGAAAAAATAACACAGCGAGATTTGTGCTTTTGATTGGAGGGAAGGAAATAGTACATTGGAGAATATTGCCCTCTTTAAGATGTGGGCAGGGGTGTGGCTTTGGATTTGGAACAGGGCACGTCAACTCAGGCTTACCATGAGCGTTTTGACTGGGACGACTAGGGTCTTCAGCTGCTCTCGACAAGAGTGCTGTACTTACTTTGGTTTCTCTTCATAACGCACAAGTCTTTCGCCTTTTACTAAAGACTTCCGTGGAGTGGAACACCAATGAGTTAAACCTATTTTTGACAGACTTTGCCGTTTGGCTGAGCCATGGACACTTGTGAAAAGAAAGACAGCTGTCCTTAACTAGACCAAGGTGCTTGACTATGGAGGGTTTGGACGGGTGTGCAAAGCAGCAGCCACTGCCATGACCCATTGAATGAACTGCACCACGACAAGGGAGAAATGTGTCAGGAAGTTGCCTCAGGAAGCAAACAGTTGGGGCTCATTGCTTCTCGGCCTTTTGGCTAAGATCAAGTGTAGTATCTGTTCTTATCAGTTTAATATCTGATATGTCCTCTATATGAGGATAATGTATTAAGCAGATTTTTAGCATTGGGAGATGAAAAAGGGGCTTGCTCCGTTCACTCCACGCATTGACCAGGTATTGCAGCATTGCCGGGAACGGTGCACTCTTTAAATGCCTTGTGGACAACCAAACACCAATCTAAATGGGTCAGTCTGTTGATTGATTTGACTCTGAAATGAACGACGCGAGTCACAGTCGCTGTCTGTCTTCAAGGCCGGGACTTGTGGCAAACAAAGGCCCTGTTTACTCCTTACCGAGGCCCTTTGTGGAACAACACTGTGCTCCCAGCCTCAAATCACTGTATACATCAGCCCTGACTGCTTGGGGAAATTTCCAGCTCTGAATGCTAATTTCCGTCCTCCGAGTCAGATTGTGGGTGATGTCATTTTGTAGGCTCTATTTCGTTTGCAGATTGTCCAGAAAAGTGCAAGCGTAGCTGTGCAGCAGTGTCTGTTGTATGCTGTGAAGCTGTGTGTTGAGTAATGCAAATTGCCCGGGTTTGCCGAGAGAAGTGGGTGTGGCTTTTTGGATGGGCCTAAAATGATTGCGTGTTCTCCTCACCGATATTTTCCCTTCTTTGTGGGAGAAATGTGTTCCGAAGATCCTTCCATTGTTAGCATGCTTAGATTTTCGTTTGGTTGCTGGGCTGTGTTTGCTTTCTCAGAAGCAGAAACAGCTTGCCAAGGGAAGCTAATGCTGACTCTGGGATTATGCCATCTGGGAACCGTCATCCAGAGTACTGTGTCTGGGAATGCCACCCCTGTCTTTGTGTCTTCTAGCTCATACTTACCTGGCAGGGAAGATACCATGATCAAGAAGGTGGTTCACCCAGGGCGAGGCTCAACCATTGCACTCCGGTTGCACTGACCACTGCGAATTCCCCAAATGTGGGAATCTCGACTGCATAATTTCTGGTAGTGGGGGACTGCGTTCGCGCTCTCCCCTGATTTTTAAGTTGAAAAAAATATCACCCGGTTGGTAGACGGACATGGACCTCAACATGCTGCTATTCCGCTTGCCGATTCCTGTAGCCGAGTCCTGGGCGTTTGTGAAAAGGAAGAAAGATGTCCTTAACTAGACCATGGTGCTTGACCATGGAGGGCTTGGACAGGTGTGCCAAGCAGCAGCCACTGCTATGCCCCATTGAAAGAACTGCACCAGGACTGTGCTGCCAGCCTCAAATCACTGTATACATCAGCCCTGACTGCTGGGGGAAATTTCCAGCTCTGAATCAACAGTGAAATGAAGAAAAAATAACACAGCGAGATTTGTGCTTTTGAATGGAGGGAAGGAAATAGTACATTGGAGAATATTGCCCTCTTTAAGATGTGGGCAGGGGTGTGGCTTTGGATTTGGAACAGGGCACGTCAACTCAGGCTTACCATGAGCGTTTTGACTGGGACGACTAGGGTCTTCAGCTGCTCTCGACAAGAGTGCTGTACTTACTTTGGTTTCTCTTCATGACGCACAACTCTTTCGCCTTTTACTAAAGACTTCCGTGGAGAGGAACACCAATGAGTTAAACCTATTTTTGGCAGACTTTGCCGTTCGGCTGAGCCTTGTACACTTGTGAAAAGAAAGACAGCTGTCCTTAACTAGACCGAGGTGCTTGACTATGGAGGGTTTGGACGGGTGTGCAAAGCAGCAGACACTGCCATGACCCATTGAATGAACTGCACCACGACAAGGGAGAAATGTGTCAGGAGGTTGCCTCAGGAAGCAAACAGTTGGGGCTCATCGCTTCTCGGCCTTTTGGCTAAGATCAAGTGTAGTATCTGTTCTTATCAGTCTAATATCTGATATGTCCTCTATATGAGGATAATGTATTAAGCAGATTTTTAGCATTGGGAGATGAAAAAGGGGCTTGCTCCGTTCACTCCACGCATTGACCCGGTATTGCAGCGTTGCCGGGAACGGTGCACTCTTTAAATGCCTTGTGGACAACCAAACACCAATCTAAATGGATCAGTCTGTTGATTGATTTGACTCTGAAATGAACGACGCGAGTCACAGTCACTGTCTGTCTTCAAGGCCGGGACTTGTGGCAAACAAAGGCCCTGTTTACTCCTTACCGAGGCCCTTTGTGGAACAACACTGTGCTCCCAGCCTCAAATCACTGTATACATCAGCCCTGACTGCTTGGGGAAATTTCCAGCTCTGAATACTAATTTCCGTCCTCCGAGTCAGATTGTGGGTGATGTCATTTTGTAGGCTCTATTTCGTTTGCAGATTGTCCAGAAAAGTGCAAGCGTAGCTGTGCAGCAGTGTCTGTTGTATGCTGTGAAGCTGTGTGTTGAGTAATGCAAATTGCCCGGGTTTGCCGAGAGAAGTGGGTGTGGCTTTTTGGATGGGCCTAAAATGATTGCGTGTTCTCCTCACCGATATTTTCCCTTCTTTGTGGGAGAAATGTGTTCCGAAGATCCTTCCATTGTTAGCATGCTTAGATTTTCGTTTGGTTGCTGGGCTGTGTTTGCTTTCTCAGAAGCAGAAACAGCTTGCCAAGGGAAGCTAATGCTGACTCTGGGATTATGCCATCTGGGAACCGTCATCCAGAGTACTGTGTCTGGGAATGCCACCCCTGTCTCTGTGTCTTCCAACTTATACTTACCTGGCAGGGAAGATACCATGATCAAGAAGGTGGTTCACGCAGGGCGAGGCTCAACCATTGCACTCCGGTTGTGCTGACCACTGCGAATTCCCCAAATGTGGGAATCTCGGCTGCATAATTTCTGGTAGTGGGGGACTGCGTTCGCGCTCTCCCCTGATTTTTAAGTTGAAAAAAATATCACCCGGTTGGTAGACGGACATGGACCTCAACATGCTGCTATTCCGCTTGCCGATTCCTGTAGCCGAGTCCTGGGCGTTTGTGAAAAGGAAGAAAGATGTCCTTAACTAGACCATGGTGCTTGACCATGGAGGGCTTGGACAGGTGTGCCAAGCAGCAGCCACTGCTATGCACCATTGAAAGAACTGCACCAGGACTGTGCTGCCAGCCTCAAATCACTGTATACATCAGCCCTGACTGCTGGGGGAAATTTCCAGCTCTGAATCAACAGTGAAATGAAGAAAAAATAACACAGCGAGATTTGTGCTTTTGAATGGAGGGAAGGAAATAGTATATTGGAGAATATTGCCCTCTTTAAGATGTGGGCAGGGGTGTGGCTTTGGATTTGGAACAGGGCACGTCAACTCAGGCTTACCATGAGCGTTTTGACTGGGACGACTAGGGTCTTCAGCTGCTCTCGACAAGAGTGCTGTACTTGCTTTGGTTTCTCTTCATAACGCACAAGTCTTTCGCCTTTTACTAAAGACTTCCGTGGAGAGGAACACCAATGAGTTAAACTTATTTTGGCAGGCTTTGCCGTTTGGCTGAGCCTTGTACACTTGTGAAAAGAAAGACAGCTGTCCTTAACTAGACCAAGGTGCTTGACTATGGAGGGTTTGAACGGGTGTGCAAAGCAGCAGTCACTGCCATGACCCATTGAATGAACTGCACCACGACAAGGGAGAAATGTGTTAGGAGGTTGCCTCAGGAAGCAAACAGTTGGGGCTCATCGCTTCTCGGCCTTTTGGCTAAGATCAAGTGTAGTATCTGTTCTTATCAGTTTAATATCTGATATGTCCTCTATATGAGGATAATGTATTAAGCAGATTTTTAGCATTGGGAGATGAAAAAAGGGCTTGCTCCGTTCACTCCACGCATTGACCCGGTATTGCAGCATTGCCGGGAACGGTGCACTCTTTAAATGCCTTGTGGACAACCAAACACCAATCTAAATGGATCAGTCTGTTGATTGATTTGACTCTGAAATGAACGACGCGAGTCACAGTCACTGTCTGTCTTCAAGGCCGGGACTTGTGGCAAACAAAGGCCCTGTTTACTCCTTACCGAGGCCCTTTGTGGAACAACACTGTGCTCCCAGCCTCAAATCACTGTATACATCAGCCCTGACTGCTTGGGGAAATTTCCAGCTCTGAATGCTAATTTCAGTCCTCCGAGTCAGATTGTGGGTGATGTCATTTTGTAGGCTCTATTTCGTTTGCAGATTGTCCAGAAAAGTGCAAGCGTAGCTGTGCAGCAGTGTCTGTTGTATGCTGTGAAGCTGTGTATTGAGTAATGCAAATTGCCCGGGTTTGCCGAGAGAAGTGGGTGTGGCTTTTTGGATGGGCCTAAAATGATTGCGTGTTCTCCTCACCGATATTTTCCCTTCTTTGTGGGAGAAATGTGTTCCGAAGATCCTTCCATTGTTAGCATGCTTAGATTTTCGTTTGGTTGCTGGGCTGTTTTTGCTTTCTCAGAAGCAGAAACAGCTTGCCAAGGGAAGCTAATGCTGACTCTGGGATTATGCCATCTGGGAACCGTCATCCAGAGTACTGTGTCTGGGAATGCCACCCCTGTCTTTGTGTCTTCTAGCTCATACTTACCTGGCAGGGAAGATACCATGATCAAGAAGGTGGTTCACCCAGGGCGAGCTTCAACCATTGCACTCCGGTTGCACTGACCACTGCGAATTCCCCAAATGTGGGAATCTCGACTGCATAATTTCTGGTAGTGGGGGACTGCGTTCGCGCTCTCCCCTGATTTTTAAGTTGAAAAAAATATCACCCGGTTGGTAGACGGACATGGACCTCAACATGCTGCTATTCGGCTTGCCGATACCTGTAGCCGAGTCCTGGGCGTTTGTGAAAAGGAAGAAAGATGTCCTTAACTAGACCATGGTGCTTGACCATGGAGGGCTTGGACAGGTGTGCCAAGCAGCAGCCACTGCTATGCCCCATTGAAAGAACTGCACCAGGACTGTGCTCCCAGCCTCAAATCACTGTATACATCAGCCCTGACTGCTGGGAGAAATTTCCAGCTCTGAATCAACAGTGAAATGAAGAAAAAATAACACAGCGAGATTTGTGCTTTTGATTGGAGGGAAGGAAATAGTACATTGGAGAATATTGCCCTCTTTAAGATGTGGGCAGGGGTGTGGCTTTGGATTTGGAACAGGGCACGTCAACTCAGGCTTGCCATGAGCGTTTTGACTGGGACGACTAGGGTCTTCAGCTGCTCTCGACAAGAGTGCTGTACTTACTTTGGTTTCTCTTCGTAACGCACAAGTCTTTCGCCTTTTACTAAAGACTTCCGTGGAGAGGAACACCAATGAGTTAAACCTATTTTTGGCAGGCTTTGCCGTTTGGCTGAGCCTTGTACACTTGTGAAAAGAAAGACAGCTGTCCTTAACTAGACCGAGGTGCTTGACTATGGAGGGTTTGGACGGGTGTGCAAAGCAGCAGCCACTGCCATGACCCATTGAATGAACTGCACCACGACAAGGGAGAAATGTGTTAGGAGGTTGCCTCAGGAAGCAAACAGTTGGGGCTCATCGCTTCTCGGCCTTTTGGCTAAGATCAAGTGTAGTATCTGTTCTTATCAGTTTAATATCTGATATGTCCTCTATATGAGGATAATGTATTAAGCAGATTTTTAGCATTGGGAGATGAAAAAAGGGCTTGCTCCGTTCACTCCACGCATTGACCCGGTATTGCAGCATTGCCGGGAACGGTGCACTCTTTAAATGCCTTGTGGACAACCAAACACCAATCTAAATGGATCAGTCTGTTGATTGATTTGACTCTGAAATGAACGACGCGAGTCACAGTCGCTGTCTGTCTTCAAGGCCGGGACTTGTGGCAAACAAAGGCCCTGTTTACTCCTTACCGAGGCCCTTTGTGGAACAACACTGTGCTCCCAGCCTCAAATCACTGTATACATCAGCCCTGACTGCTTGGGGAAATTTCCAGCTCTGAATGCTAATTTCCGTCCTCCGAGTCAGATTGTGGGTGATGTCATTTTGTAGGCTCTATTTCGTTTGCAGATTGTCCAGAAAAGTGCAAGCGTAGCTGTGCAGCAGTGTCTGTTGTATGCTGTGAAGCTGTGTGTTGAGTAATGCAAATTGCCCGGGTTTGCCGAGAGAAGTGGGTGTGGCTTTTTGGATGGGCCTAAAATGATTGCGTGTTCTCCTCACCGATATTTTCCCTTCTTTGTGGGAGAAATGTGTTCTGAAGATCCTTCCATTGTTAGCATGCTTAGATTTTCGTTTGGTTGCTGGGCTGTGTTTGCTTTCTCAGAAGCAGAAACAGCTTGCCAAGGGAAGCTAATGCTGACTCTGGGATTATGCCATCTGGGAACCGTCATCCAGAGTACTGTGTCTGGGAATGCCACCCCTGTCTTTGTGTCTTCTAGCTCATACTTACCTGGCAGGGAAGATACCATGATCAAGAAGGTGGTTCACCCAGGGCGAGGCTCAACCATTGCACTCCGGTTGCACTGACCACTGCGAATTCCCCAAATATGGGAATCTCGACTGCATAATTTCTGGTAGTGGGGGACTGCGTTCGCGCTCTCCCCTGATTTTTTAAGTTGAAAAAAATATCACCCGGTTGGTAGACGGACATGGACCTCAACATGCTGCTATTCCGCTTGCCGATTCCTGTAGCCGAGTCCTGGGCGTTTGTGAAAAGGAAGAAAGATGTCCTTAACTAGACCATGGTGCTTGACCATGGAGGGCTTGGACAGGTGTGCCAAGCAGCAGCCACTGCGATGCCCCATTGAAATAACTGCACCAGGACTGTGCTCCCAGCCTCAAATCACTGTATACATCAGCCCTGACTGCTGGGGGAAATTTCCAGCTCTGAATCAACAGTGAAATGAAGAAAAAATAACACAGCGAGATTTGTGCTTTTGAATGGAGGGAAGGAAATAGTACATTGGAGAATATTGCCCTCTTTAAGATGTGGGCAGGGGTGTGGCTTTGGATTTGGAACAGGGCACGTCAACTCAGGCTTACCATGAGCGTTTTGACTGGGACGACTAGGGTCTTCAGCTGCTCTCGACAAGAGTGCTGTACTTACTTTGGTTTCTCTTCATGACGCACAACTCTTTCGCCTTTTACTAAAGACTTCCGTGGAGAGGAACACCAATGAGTTAAACCTATTTTTGGCAGACTTTGCCGTTCGGCTGAGCCTTGTACACTTGTGAAAAGAAAGACAGCTGTCCTTAACTAGACCGAGGTGCTTGACTATGGAGGGTTTGGACGGGTGTGCAAAGCAGCAGCCACTGCCATGACCCATTGAATGAACTGCACCACGACAAGGGAGAAATGTGTCAGGAGGTTGCCTCAGGAAGCAAACAGTTGGGGCTCATCGCTTCTCGGCCTTTTGGCTAAGATCAAGTGTAGTATCTGTTCTTATCAGTCTAATATCTGATATGTCCTCTATATGAGGATAATGTATTAAGCAGATTTTTAGCATTGGGAGATGAAAAAGGGGCTTGCTCCGTTCACTCCACGCATTGACCCGGTATTGCAGCATTGCCGGGAACGGTGCACTCTTTAAATGCCTTGTGGACAACCAAACACCAATCTAAATGGATCAGTCTGTTGATTGATTTGACTCTGAAATGAACGACGCGAGTCACAGTCACTGTCTGTCTTCAAGGCCGGGACTTGTGGCAAACAAAGGCCCTGTTTACTCCTTACCGAGGCCCTTTGTGGAACAACACTGTGCTTCCAGCCTCAAATCACTGTATACATCAGCCCTGACTGCTTGGGGAAATTTCCAGCTCTGAATGCTAATTTCCGTCCTCCGAGTCAGATTGTGGGTGATGTCATTTTGTAGGCTCTATTTCGTTTGCAGATTGTCCAGAAAAGTGCAAGCGTAGCTGTGCAGCAGTGTCTGTTGTATGCTGTGAAGCTGTGTGTTGAGTAATGCAAATTGCCCGGGTTTGCCGAGAGAAGTGGGTGTGGCTTTTTGGATGGGCCTAAAATGATTGCGTGTTCTCCTCACCGATATTTTCCCTTCTTTGTGGGAGAAATGTGTTCCGAAGATCCTTCCATTGTTAGCATGCTTAGATTTTCGTTTGGTTGCTGGGCTGTGTTTGCTTTCTCAGAAGCAGAAACAGCTTGCCAAGGGAAGCTAATGCTGACTCTGGGATTATGCCATCTGGGAACCGTCATCCAGAGTACTGTGTCTGGGAATGCCACCCCTGTCTCTGTGTCTTCCAACTTATACTTACCTGGCAGGGAAGATACCATGATCAAGAAGGTGGTTCACGCAGGGTGAGGCTCAACCATTGCACTCCGGTTGTGCTGACCACTGCGAATTCCCCAAATGTGGGAATCTCGGCTGCATAATTTCTGGTAGTGGGGGACTGCGTTCGCGCTCTCCCCTGATTTTTAAGTTGAAAAAAATATCACCCGGTTGGTAGACGGACATGGACCTCAACATGCTGCTATTCCGCTTGCCGATTCCTGTAGCCGAGTCCTGGGCGTTTGTGAAAAGGAAGAAAGATGTCCTTAACTAGACCATGGTGCTTGACCATGGAGGGCTTGGACAGGTGTGCCAAGCAGCAGCCACTGCTATGCACCATTGAAAGAACTGCACCAGGACTGTGCTGCCAGCCTCAAATCACTGTATACATCAGCCCTGACTGCTGGGGGAAATTTCCAGCTCTGAATCAACAGTGAAATGAAGAAAAAATAACACAGCGAGATTTGTGCTTTTGAATGGAGGGAAGGAAATAGTATATTGGAGAATATTGCCCTCTTTAAGATGTGGGCAGGGGTGTGGCTTTGGATTTGGAACAGGGCACGTCAACTCAGGCTTACCATGAGCGTTTTGACTGGGACGACTAGGGTCTTCAGCTGCTCTCGACAAGAGTGCTGTACTTGCTTTGGTTTCTCTTCATAACGCACAAGTCTTTCGCCTTTTACTAAAGACTTCCGTGGAGAGGAACACCAATGAGTTAAACTTATTTTGGCAGGCTTTGCTGTTTGGCTGAGCCTTGTACACTTGTGAAAAGAAAGACAGCTGTCCTTAACTAGACCAAGGTGCTTGACTATGGAGGGTTTGAACGGGTGTGCAAAGCAGCAGTCACTGCCATGACCCATTGAATGAACTGCACCACGACAAGGGAGAAATGTGTTAGGAGGTTGCCTCAGGAAGCAAACAGTTGGGGCTCATCGCTTCTCGGCCTTTTGGCTAAGATCAAGTGTAGTATCTGTTCTTATCAGTTTAATATCTGATATGTCCTCTATATGAGGATAATGTATTAAGCAGATTTTTAGCATTGGGAGATGAAAAAAGGGCTTGCTCCGTTCACTCCACGCATTGACCCGGTATTGCAGCATTGCCGGGAACGGTGCACTCTTTAAATGCCTTGTGGACAACCAAACACCAATCTAAATGGATCAGTCTGTTGATTGATTTGACTCTGAAATGAACGACGCGAGTCACAGTCACTGTCTGTCTTCAAGGCCGGGACTTGTGGCAAACAAAGGCCCTGTTTACTCCTTACCGAGGGCCTTTGTGGAACAACACTGTGCTCCCAGCCTCAAATCACTGTATACATCAGCCCTGACTGCTTGGGGAAATTTCCAGCTCTGAATGCTAATTTCAGTCCTCCGAGTCAGATTGTGGGTGATGTCATTTTGTAGGCTCTATTTCGTTTGCAGATTGTCCAGAAAAGTGCAAGCGTAGCTGTGCAGCAGTGTCTGTTGTATGCTGTGAAGCTGTGTATTGAGTAATGCAAATTGCCCGGGTTTGCCGAGAGAAGTGGGTGTGGCTTTTTGGATGGGCCTAAAATGATTGCGTGTTCTCCTCACCGATATTTTCCCTTCTTTGTGGGAGAAATGTGTTCCGAAGATCCTTCCATTGTTAGCATGCTTAGATTTTCGTTTGGTTGCTGGGCTGTGTTTGCTTTCTCAGAAGCAGAAACAGCTTGCCAAGGGAAGCTAATGCTGACTCTGGGATTATGCCATCTGGGAACCGTCATCCAGAGTACTGTGTCTGGGAATGCCACCCCTGTCTTTGTGTCTTCTAGCTCATACTTACCTGGCAGGGAAGATACCATGATCAAGAAGGTGGTTCACCCAGGGCGAGCTTCAACCATTGCACTCCGGTTGCACTGACCACTGCGAATTCCCCAAATGTGGGACTCTCGACTGCATAATTTCTGGTAGTGGGGGACTGCGTTCGCGCTCTCCCCTGATTTTTAAGTTGAAAAAAATATCACCCGGTTGGTAGACGGACATGGACCTCAACATGCTGCTATTCGGCTTGCCGATACCTGTAGCGAGTCCTGGGCGTTTGTGAAAAGGAAGAAAGATGTCCTTAACTAGACCATGGTGCTTGACCATGGAGGGCTTGGACAGGTGTGCCAAGCAGCAGCCACTGCTATGCCCCATTGAAAGAACTGCACCAGGACTGTGCTCCCAGCCTCAAATCACTGTATACATCAGCCCTGACTGCTGGGAGAAATTTCCAGCTCTGAATCAACAGTGAAATGAAGAAAAAATAACACAGCGAGATTTGTGCTTTTGATTGGAGGGAAGGAAATAGTACATTGGAGAATATTGCCCTCTTTAAGATGTGGGCAGGGGTGTGGCTTTGGATTTGGAACAGGGCACGTCAACTCAGGCTTGCCATGAGCGTTTTGACTGGGACGACTAGGGTCTTCAGCTGCTCTCGACAAGAGTGCTGTACTTACTTTGGTTTCTCTTCGTAACGCACAAGTCTTTCGCCTTTTACTAAAGACTTCCGTGGAGAGGAACACCAATGAGTTAAACCTATTTTTGGCAGGCTTTGCCGTTTGGCTGAGCCTTGTACACTTGTGAAAAGAAAGACAGCTGTCCTTAACTAGACCAAGGTGCTTGACTATGGAGGGTTTGGACGGGTGTGCAAAGCAGCAGCCACTGCCATGACCCATTGAATGAACTGCACCACGACAAGGGAGAAATGTGTTAGGAGGTTGCCTCAGGAAGCAAACAGTTGGGGCTCATCGCTTCTCGGCCTTTTGGCTAAGATCAAGTGTAGTATCTGTTCTTATCAGTTTAATATCTGATATGTCCTCTATATGAGGATAATGTATTAAGCAGATTTTTAGCATTGGGAGATGAAAAAAGGGCTTGCTCCGTTCACTCCACGCATTGACCCGGTATTGCAGCATTGCCGGGAACGGTGCACTCTTTAAATGCCTTGTGGACAACCAAACACCAATCTAAATGGATCAGTCTGTTGATTGATTTGACTCTGAAATGAACGACGCGAGTCACAGTCGCTGTCTGTCTTCAAGGCCGGGACTTGTGGCAAACAAAGGCCCTGTTTACTCCTTACCGAGGCCCTTTGTGGAACAACACTGTGCTCCCAGCCTCAAATCACTGTATACATCAGCCCTGACTGCTTGGGGAAATTTCCAGCTCTGAATGCTAATTTCCGTCCTCCGAGTCAGATTGTGGGTGATGTCATTTTGTAGGCTCTATTTCGTTTGCAGATTGTCCAGAAAAGTGCAAGCGTAGCTGTGCAGCAGTGTCTGTTGTATGCTGTGAAGCTGTGTGTTGAGTAATGCAAATTGCCCGGGTTTGCCGAGAGAAGTGGGTGTGGCTTTTTGGATGGGCCTAAAATGATTGCGTGTTCTCCTCACCGATATTTTCCCTTCTTTGTGGGAGAAATGTGTTCCGAAGATCCTTCCATTGTTAGCATGCTTAGATTTTCGTTTGGTTGCTGGGCTGTGTTTGCTTTCTCAGAAGCAGAAACAGCTTGCCAAGGGAAGCTAATGCTGACTCTGGGATTATGCCATCTGGGAACCGTCATCCAGAGTACTGTGTCTGGGAATGCCACCCCTGTCTTTGTGTCTTCTAGCTCATACTTACCTGGCAGGGAAGATACCATGATCAAGAAGGTGGTTCACCCAGGGCGAGGCTCAACGATTGCACTCCGGTTGTGCTGACCATTGCGAATTCCCCAAATGTGGGAATCTTGACTGCATAATTTCTGGTAGTTGGGGACTGCATTCGCGCTCTCCCCTGATTTTTAAGTTGAAAAAAATATCACACGGTTGGTAGACGGACATGGACCTCAACATGCTGCTATTCTGCTTGTGGATTCCTGTAGCCGAGTCCTGGGCGTTTGTGAAAAGGAAGAAAGATGTCCTTAACTAGACCATGGTGCTTGACCATGGAGGGCTTGGACAGGTGTGCCAAGCAGCAGCCACTGCTATGCCCCATTGAAAGAACTGCACCAGGACTGTGCTCCCAGCCTCAAATCACTGTATACATCAGCCCTGACTGCTGGGAGAAATTTCCAGCTCTGAATCAACAGTGAAATGAAGAAAAAATAACACAGCGAGATTTGTGCTTTTGATTGGAGGGAAGGAAATAGTACATTGGAGAATATTGCCCTCTTTAAGATGTGGGCAGGGGTGTGGCTTTGGATTTGGAACAGGGCACGTCAACTCAGGCTTGCCATGAGCGTTTTGACTGGGACGACTAGGGTCTTCAGCTGCTCTCGACAAGAGTGCTGTACTTACTTTGGTTTCTCTTCGTAACGCACAAGTCTTTCGCCTTTTACTAAAGACTTCCGTGGAGAGGAACACCAATGAGTTAAACCTATTTTTGGCAGGCTTTGCCGTTTGGCTGAGCCTTGTACACTTGTGAAAAGAAAGACAGCTGTCCTTAACTAGACCGAGGTGCTTGACTATGGAGGGTTTGGACGGGTGTGCAAAGCAGCAGCCACTGCCATGACCCATTGAATGAACTGCACCACGACAAGGGAGAAATGTGTTAGGAGGTTGCCTCAGGAAGCAAACAGTTGGGGCTCATCGCTTCTCGGCCTTTTGGCTAAGATCAAGTGTAGTATCTGTTCTTATCAGTTTAATATCTGATATGTCCTCTATATGAGGATAATGTATTAAGCAGATTTTTAGCATTGGGAGATGAAAAAAGGGCTTGCTCCGTTCACTCCACGCATTGACCCGGTATTGCAGCATTGCCGGGAACGGTGCACTCTTTAAATGCCTTGTGGACAACCGAACACCAATCTAAATGGATCAGTCTGTTGATTGATTTGACTCTGAAATGAACGACGCGAGTCACAGTCGCTGTCTGTCTTCAAGGCCGGGACTTGTGGCAAACAAAGGCCCTGTTTACTCCTTACCGAGGCCCTTTGTGGAACAACACTGTGCTCCCAGCCTCAAATCACTGTATACATCAGCCCTGACTGCTTGGGGAAATTTCCAGCTCTGAATGCTAATTTCCGTCCTCCGAGTCAGATTGTGGGTGATGTCATTTTGTAGGCTCTATTTCGTTTGCAGATTGTCCAGAAAAGTGCAAGCGTAGCTGTGCAGCAGTGTCTGTTGTATGCTGTGAAGCTGTGTGTTGAGTAATGCAAATTGCCCGGGTTTGCCGAGAGAAGTGGGTGTGGCTTTTTGGATGGGCCTAAAATGATTGCGTGTTCTCCTCACCGATATTTTCCCTTCTTTGTGGGAGAAATGTGTTCTGAAGATCCTTCCATTGTTAGCATGCTTAGATTTTCGTTTGGTTGCTGGGCTGTGTTTGCTTTCTCAGAAGCAGAAACAGCTTGCCAAGGGAAGCTAATGCTGACTCTGGGATTATGCCATCTGGGAACCGTCATCCAGAGTACTGTGTCTGGGAATGCCACCCCTGTCTTTGTGTCTTCTAGCTCATACTTACCTGGCAGGGAAGATACCATGATCAAGAAGGTGGTTCACCCAGGGCGAGGCTCAACCATTGCACTCCGGTTGCACTGACCACTGCGAATTCCCCAAATGTGGGAATCTCGACTGCATAATTTCTGGTAGTGGGGGACTGCGTTCGCGCTCTCCCCTGATTTTTTAAGTTGAAAAAAATATCACCCGGTTGGTAGACGGACATGGACCTCAACATGCTGCTATTCCGCTTGCCGATTCCTGTAGCCGAGTCCTGGGCGTTTGTGAAAAGGAAGAAAGATGTCCTTAACTAGACCATGGTGCTTGACCATGGAGGGCTTGGACAGGTGTGCCAAGCAGCAGCCACTGCGATGCCCCATTGAAATAACTGCACCAGGACTGTGCTCCCAGCCTCAAATCACTGTATACATCAGCCCTGACTGCTGGGGGAAATTTCCAGCTCTGAATCAACAGTGAAATGAAGAAAAAATAACACAGCGAGATTTGTGCTTTTGAATGGAGGGAAGGAAATAGTACATTGGAGAATATTGCCCTCTTTAAGATGTGGGCAGGGGTGTGGCTTTGGATTTGGAACAGGGCACGTCAACTCAGGCTTACCATGAGCGTTTTGACTGGGACGACTAGGGTCTTCAGCTGCTCTCGACAAGAGTGCTGTACTTACTTTGGTTTCTCTTCATGACGCACAACTCTTTCGCCTTTTACTAAAGACTTCCGTGGAGAGGAACACCAATGAGTTAAACCTATTTTTGGCAGACTTTGCCGTTCGGCTGAGCCTTGTACACTTGTGAAAAGAAAGACAGCTGTCCTTAACTAGACCGAGGTGCTTGACTATGGAGGGTTTGGACGGGTGTGCAAAGCAGCAGCCACTGCCATGACCCATTGAATGAACTGTACCACGACAAGGGAGAAATGTGTCAGGAGGTTGCCTCAGGAAGCAAACAGTTGGGGCTCATCGCTTCTCGGCCTTTTGGCTAAGATCAAGTGTAGTATCTGTTCTTATCAGTCTAATATCTGATATGTCCTCTATATGAGGATAATGTATTAAGCAGATTTTTAGCATTGGGAGATGAAAAAGGGGCTTGCTCCGTTCACTCCACGCATTGACCCGGTATTGCAGCGTTGCCGGGAACGGTGCACTCTTTAAATGCCTTGTGGACAACCAAACACCAATCTAAATGGATCAGTCTGTTGATTGATTTGACTCTGAAATGAACGACGCGAGTCACAGTCACTGTCTGTCTTCAAGGCCGGGACTTGTGGCAAACAAAGGCCCTGTTTACTCCTTACCGAGGCCCTTTGTGGAACAACACTGTGCTCCCAGCCTCAAATCACTGTATACATCAGCCCTGACTGCTTGGGGAAATTTCCAGCTCTGAATGCTAATTTCCGTCCTCCGAGTCAGATTGTGGGTGATGTCATTTTGTAGGCTCTATTTCGTTTGCAGATTGTCCAGAAAAGTGCAAGCGTAGCTGTGCAGCAGTGTCTGTTGTATGCTGTGAAGCTGTGTGTTGAGTAATGCAAATTGCCCGGGTTTGCCGAGAGAAGTGGGTGTGGCTTTTTGGATGGGCCTAAAATGATTGCGTGTTCTCCTCACCGATATTTTCCCTTCTTTGTGGGAGAAATGTGTTCCGAAGATCCTTCCATTGTTAGCATGCTTAGATTTTCGTTTGGTTGCTGGGCTGTGTTTGCTTTCTCAGAAGCAGAAACAGCTTGCCAAGGGAAGCTAATGCTGACTCTGGGATTATGCCATCTGGGAACCGTCATCCAGAGTACTGTGTCTGGGAATGCCACCCCTGTCTCTGTGTCTTCCAACTTATACTTACCTGGCAGGGAAGATACCATGATCAAGAAGGTGGTTCACGCAGGGCGAGGCTCAACCATTGCACTCCGGTTGTGCTGACCACTGCGAATTCCCCAAATGTGGGAATCTCGGCTGCATAATTTCTGGTAGTGGGGGACTGCGTTCGCGCTCTCCCCTGATTTTTAAGTTGAAAAAAATATCACCCGGTTGGTAGACGGACATGGACCTCAACATGCTGCTATTCCGCTTGCCGATTCCTGTAGCCGAGTCCTGGGCGTTTGTGAAAAGGAAGAAAGATGTCCTTAACTAGACCATGGTGCTTGACCATGGAGGGCTTGGACAGGTGTGCCAAGCAGCAGCCACTGCTATGCACCATTGAAAGAACTGCACCAGGACTGTGCTGCCAGCCTCAAATCACTGTATACATCAGCCCTGACTGCTGGGGGAAATTTCCAGCTCTGAATCAACAGTGAAATGAAGAAAAAATAACACAGCGAGATTTGTGCTTTTGAATGGAGGGAAGGAAATAGTATATTGGAGAATATTGCCCTCTTTAAGATGTGGGCAGGGGTGTGGCTTTGGATTTGGAACAGGGCACGTCAACTCAGGCTTACCATGAGCGTTTTGACTGGGACGACTAGGGTCTTCAGCTGCTCTCGACAAGAGTGCTGTACTTGCTTTAGTTTCTCTTCATAACGCACAAGTCTTTCGCCTTTTACTAAAGACTTCCGTGGAGAGGAACACCAATGAGTTAAACTTATTTTGGCAGGCTTTGCCGTTTGGCTGAGCCTTGTACACTTGTGAAAAGAAAGACAGCTGTCCTTAACTAGACCAAGGTGCTTGACTATGGAGGGTTTGAACGGGTGTGCAAAGCAGCAGTCACTGCCATGACCCATTGAATGAACTGCACCACGACAAGGGAGAAATGTGTTAGGAGGTTGCCTCAGGAAGCAAACAGTTGGGGCTCATCGCTTCTCGGCCTTTTGGCTAAGATCAAGTGTAGTATCTGTTCTTATCAGTTTAATATCTGATATGTCCTCTATATGAGGATAATGTATTAAGCAGATTTTTAGCATTGGGAGATGAAAAAAGGGCTTGCTCCGTTCACTCCACGCATTGACCCGGTATTGCAGCATTGCCGGGAACGGTGCACTCTTTAAATGCCTTGTGGACAACCAAACACCAATCTAAATGGATCAGTCTGTTGATTGATTTGACTCTGAAATGAACGACGCGAGTCACAGTCACTGTCTGTCTTCAAGGCCGGGACTTGTGGCAAACAAAGGCCCTGTTTACTCCTTACCGAGGCCCTTTGTGGAACAACACTGTGCTCCCAGCCTCAAATCACTGTATACATCAGCCCTGACTGCTTGGGGAAATTTCCAGCTCTGAATGCTAATTTCAGTCCTCCGAGTCAGATTGTGGGTGATGTCATTTTGTAGGCTCTATTTCGTTTGCAGATTGTCCAGAAAAGTGCAAGCGTAGCTGTGCAGCAGTGTCTGTTGTATGCTGTGAAGCTGTGTATTGAGTAATGCAAATTGCCCGGGTTTGCCGAGAGAAGTGGGTGTGGCTTTTTGGATGGGCCTAAAATGATTGCGTGTTCTCCTCACCGATATTTTCCCTTCTTTGTGGGAGAAATGTGTTCCGAAGATCCTTCCATTGTTAGCATGCTTAGATTTTCGTTTGGTTGCTGGGCTGTGTTTGCTTTCTCAGAAGCAGAAACAGCTTGCCAAGGGAAGCTAATGCTGACTCTGGGATTATGCCATCTGGGAACCGTCATCCAGAGTACTGTGTCTGGGAATGCCACCCCTGTCTTTGTGTCTTCTAGCTCATACTTACCTGGCAGGGAAGATACCATGATCAAGAAGGTGGTTCACCCAGGGCGAGCTTCAACCATTGCACTCCGGTTGCACTGACCACTGCGAATTCCCCAAATGTGGGAATCTCGACTGCATAATTTCTGGTAGTGGGGGACTGCGTTCGCGCTCTCCCCTGATTTTTAAGTTGAAAAAAATATCACCCGGTTGGTAGACGGACATGGACCTCAACATGCTGCTATTCGGCTTGCCGATACCTGTAGCGAGTCCTGGGCGTTTGTGAAAAGGAAGAAAGATGTCCTTAACTAGACCATGGTGCTTGACCATGGAGGGCTTGGACAGGTGTGCCAAGCAGCAGCCACTGCTATGCCCCATTGAAAGAACTGCACCAGGACTGTGCTCCCAGCCTCAAATCACTGTATACATCAGCCCTGACTGCTGGGAGAAATTTCCAGCTCTGAATCAACAGTGAAATGAAGAAAAAATAACACAGCGAGATTTGTGCTTTTGATTGGAGGGAAGGAAATAGTACATTGGAGAATATTGCCCTCTTTAAGATGTGGGCAGGGGTGTGGCTTTGGATTTGGAACAGGGCACGTCAACTCAGGCTTGCCATGAGCGTTTTGACTGGGACGACTAGGGTCTTCAGCTGCTCTCGACAAGAGTGCTGTACTTACTTTGGTTTCTCTTCGTAACGCACAAGTCTTTCGCCTTTTACTAAAGACTTCCGTGGAGAGGAACACCAATGAGTTAAACCTATTTTTGGCAGGCTTTGCCGTTTGGCTGAGACTTGTACACTTGTGAAAAGAAAGACAGCTGTCCTTAACTAGACCAAGGTGCTTGACTATGGAGGGTTTGGACGGGTGTGCAAAGCAGCAGCCACTGCCATGACCCATTGAATGAACTGCACCACGACAATTGAGAAATGTGTTAGGAGGTTGCCTCAGGAAGCAAACAGTTGGGGCTCATCGCTTCTCGGCCTTTTGGCTAAGATCAAGTGTAGTATCTGTTCTTATCAGTTTAATATCTGATGTGTCCTCTATATGAGGATAATGTATTAAGCAGATTTTTAGCATTGGGAGATGAAAAAGGGGCTTGCTCCGTTCACTCCACGCATTGACCCGGTATTGCAGCATTGCCGGGAACGGTGCACTCTTTAAATGCCTTGTGGACAACCAAACACCAATCTAAATGGATCAGTCTGTTGATTGGTTTGACTCTGAAATGAACGACGCGAGTCACAGTCGCTGTCTGTCTTCAAGGCCGGGACTTGTGGCAAACAAAAGCCCTGTTTACTCCTTACCGAGGCCCTTTGTGGAACAACACTGTGCTCCCAGCCTCAAATCACTGTATACATCAGCCCTGACTGCTTGGGGAAATTTCCAGCTCTGAATGCTAATTTCCGTCCTCCGAGTCAGATTGTGGGTGATGTCATTTTGTAGGCTCTATTTCGTTTGCAGATTGTCCAGAAAAGTGCAAGCGTAGCTGTGCAGCAGTGTCTGTTGTATGCTGTGAAGCTGTGTGTTGAGTAATGCAAATTGCCCGGGTTTGCCGAGAGAAGTGGGTGTGGCTTTTTGGATGGGCCTAAAATGATTGCGTGTTCTCCTCACCGATATTTTCCCTTCTTTGTGGGAGAAATGTGTTCCGAAGATCCTTCCATTGTTAGCATGCTTAGATTTTCGTTTGGTTGCTGGGCTGTGTTTGCTTTCTCAGAAGCAGAAACAGCTTGCCAAGGGAAGCTAATGCTGACTCTGGGATTATGCCATCTGGGAACCGTCATCCAGAGTACTGTGTCTGGGAATGCCACCCCTGTCTCTGTGTCTTCCAACTCATACTTACCTGGCAGGGAAGATACCATGATCAAGAAGGTGGTTCACCCAGGGCGAGGCTCAACCATTGCACTCCGGTTGTGCTGACCACTGCGAATTCCCCAAATGTGGGAATCTCTACTGCATAATTTCTGGTAGTGGGGGACTGCGTTCGCGCTCTCCACTGATTTTTAAGTTGAAAAAAATATCACCCGGTTGGTCGACGGACATGGACCTCAACATGCTGCTATTCGGCTTGCCGATTCCTGTAGCCGAGTCCTGGGCGTTTGTGAAAAGGAAGAAAGATGTCCTTAACTAGACCATGGTGCTTGACCATGGAGGGCTTGGACAGGTGTGCCAAGCAGCAGCCACTGCTATGCCCCATTGAAAGAACTGCACCAGGACTGTGCTGCCAGCCTCAAATCACTGTATACATCAGCCCTGACTGCTGGGGGAAATTTCCAGCTCTGAATCAACAGTGAAATGAAGAAAAAATAACACAGCGAGATTTGTGCTTTTGATTGGAGGGAAGGAAATAGTACATTGGAGAATATTGCCCTCTTTAAGATGTGGGCAGGGGTGTGGCTTTGGATTTGGAACAGGGCACGTCAACTCAGGCTTACCATGAGCGTTTTGACTGGGACGACTAGGGTCTTCAGCTGCTCTCGACAAGAGTGCTGTACTTACTTTGGTTTCTCTTCATAGCGCACAAGTCTTTCGCCTTTTACTAAAGACTTCCGTGGAGAGGAGCACCAATGAGTTAAACCTATTTTTGGCAGGCTTTGCTATTTGGCTGAGCCTTGTACACTTGTGAAAAGAAAGACAGCTGTCCTTAACTAGACCAAGGTGCTTGACTATGGAGGGTTTGGACGGGTGTGCAAAGCAGCAGCCACTGCCATGACCCATTGAATGAACTGCACCACGACATGGGAGTGCTGTACTTACTTTGGTTTCTCTGCCATGACCCATTGAATGAACTGCACCACGACAAAGGAGAAATGTGTCAGGAAGTTGCCGCAGGAAGCAAACAGTTGTGGCTCATCGCTTCTCGGCCTTTTGGCTAAGATCAAGTGTAGTATCTGTTCTTATCAGTTTAATATCTGATATGTCCTCTATATGAGGATAATGTATTAAGCAGATTTTTAGCATTGGGGGATGAAAAAGGGCTTGCTCCGTTCACTCCACGCATTGACCCGGTATTGCAGCATTGCCGGGAACGGTGCACTCTTTAAATGCCTCGTTGACAACCAAACACCAATCTAAATGGATCAGTCTGTTGATTGATTTGACTCTGAAATGAACGACGCGAGTCACCGTCGTTGTCTGTCTTCAAGGCCGGGACTTGTGGCAAACAAAGGCCCTGTTTACTCCTTACCGAGGCCCTTTGTGGAACAACACTGTGCTCCCAGCCTCAAATCACTGTATACATCAGCCCTGACTGCTTGGGGAAATTTCCAGCTCTGAATGCTAATTTCCGTCCTCCGAGTCAGATTGTGGGTGATGTCATTTTGTAGGCTCTATTTCGTTTGCAGATTGTCCAGAAAAGTGCAAGCGTAGCTGTGCAGCAGTGTCTGTTGTATGCTGTGAAGCTGTGTGTTGAGTAATGCAAATTGCCCGGGTTTGCCGAGAGAAGTGGGTGTGGCTTTTTGGATGGGCCTAAAATGATTGCGTGTTCTCCTCACCGATATTTTCCCTTCTTTGTGGGAGAAATGTGTTCCGAAGATCCTTCCATTGTTAGCATGCTTAGATTTTCGTTTGGTTGCTGGGCTGTGTTTGCTTTCTCAGAAGCAGAAACAGCTTGCCAAGGGAAGCTAATGCTGACTCTGGGATTATGCCATCTGGGAACCGTCATCCAGAGTAGTGTGTCTGGGAATGCCACCCCTGTCTCTGTGTCTTCCAACTCATACTTACCTGGCAGGGAAGATACCATGATCAAGAAGGTGGTTCACCCAGGGCGAGGCTCAACCATTGCACTCCGGTTGTGCTGACCACTGCGAATTCCCCAAATGTGGGAATCTCGACTGCATAATTTCTGGTAGTGGGGGACTGCGTTCGCGCTCTCCCCTGATTTTTAAGTTGAAAAAAATATCACCCGGTTGGTCGACGGACATGGACCTCAACATGCTGCTATTCGGCTTGCCGATTCCTGTAGCCGAGTCCTGGGCGTTTGTGAAAAGGAAGAAAGATGTCCTTAACTAGACCATGGTGCTTGACCATGGAGGGCTTGGACAGGTGTGCCAAGCAGCAGCCACTGCTATGCCCCATTGAAAGAACTGCACCAGGACTGTGCTGCCAGCCTCAAATCACTGTATACATCAGCCCTGACTGCTGGGGGAAATTTCCAGCTCTGAATCAACATTGAAATGAAGAAAAAATAACACAGCGAGATTTGTGCTTTTGAATGGAGGGAAGGAAATAGTACATTGGAGAATATTGCCCTCTTTAAGATGTGGGCAGGGGTGTGGCTTTGGATTTGGAACAGGGCACGTCAACTCAGGCTTACCATGAGCGTTTTGACTGGGACGACTAGGGTCTTCAGCTGCTCTCGACAAGAGTGCTGTACTTACTTTGGTTTCTCTTCATAACGCACAAGTCTTTCGCCTTTTACTAAAGACTTCCGTGGAGAGGAACACCAATGAGTTAAACCTATTTTTGGCAGGCTTTGCCGTTTGGCTGAGCCTTGTACACTTGTGAAAAGAAAGACAGCTGTCCTTAAGTAGACCAAGGTGCTTGACTATGGAGGGTTTGGACGGGTGTGCAAAGCAGCAGCCACTGCCATGACCCATTGAATGAACTGCACCAGGACTGTGCTCCCAGCCTCAAATCACTGTATACATCAGCCCTGACTGCTGGGGGAAATTTCCAGCTCTGAATCAACAGTGAAATGAAGAAAAAATAACACAGTGAGATTTGTGCTTTTGATTGGAGGGAAGGAAATAGTACATTGGAGAATATTGCCCTCTTTAAGATGTGGGCAGGGGTGTGGCTTTGGATTTGGAACAGGGCACGTCAACTCAGGCTTACCATGAGCGTTTTGACTGGGACGACTAGGGTCTTCAGCTGCTCTCGACAAGAGTGCTGTACTTACTTTGGTTTCTCTTCATAACGCACAAGTCTTTCGCCTTTTACTAAAGACTTCCGTGGAGAGGAACACCAATGAGTTAAACCTATTTTTGGCGAACTTTGCCGTTTGGCTGAGACTTGTACACTTGTGAAAAGAAAGACAGCTGTCCTTAACTAGACCAGAGTGCTTGACTATGGAGGGTTTGGACGGGTGTGCAAAGCAGCAGCCACTGCCATGACCCATTGAATGAACTGCATCACGACATGGGAGTGCTGTACTTACTTTGGTTTCTCTGCCATGACCCATTGAATGAACTGCACCACGACAAGGGAGAAATGTGTCAGGAAGTTGCCGCAGGAAGCAAACAGTTGGGGCTCATCGCTTCTCGGCCTTTTGGCTAAGATCAAGTGTAGTATCTGTTCTTATCAGTTTAATATCTGATATGTCCTCTATATGAGGATAATGTATTAAGCAGATTTTTAGCATTGGGGGATGAAAAAGGGGCTTGCTCCGTTCACTCCACGCATTGACCCGGTATTGCAGCATTGCCTGGAACGGTGCACTCTTTAAATGCCTTGTGGACAACCAAACACCAATCTAAATGGATCAGTCTGTTGATTGATTTGACTCTGAAATGAACGACGCGAGTCACAGTCGCTGTCTGTCTTCAAGGCCGGGACTTGTGGCAAACAAAGGCCCTGTTTACTCCTTACCGAGGCCCTTTGTGGAACAACACTATGCTCCCAGCCTCAAATCACTGTATACATCAGCCCTGACTGCTTGGGAAATTTCCAGCTCTGAATGCTAATTTCCGTCCTCCGAGTCAGATTGTGGGTGATGTCATTTTGTAGGCTCTATTTCGTTTGCAGATTGTCCAGAAAAGTGCAAGCGTAGCTGTGCAGCAGTGTCTGTTGTATGCTGTGAAGCTGTGTGTTGAGTAATGCAAATTGCCCGGGTTTGCCGAGAGAAGTGGGTGTGGCTTTTTGGATGGGCCTAAAATGATTGCGTGTTCTCCTCACCGATATTTTCCCTTCTTTGTGGGAGAAATGTGTTCCGAAGATCCTTCCATTGTTAGCATGCTTATATTTTTGTTTGGTTGCTGGGCTGTGTTTGCTTTCTCAGAAGCAGAAACAGCTTGCCAAGGGAAGCTAATGCTGACTCTGGGATTATGCCATCTGGGAACCGTCATCCAGAGTACTGTGTCTGGGAATGCCACCCCTGTCTCTGTGTCTTCCAACTCATACTTACCTGGCAGGGAAGATACCGTGATCAAGAAGGTGGTTCACCCAGGGCGAGGCTCAACCATTGCACTCCAGTTGCACTGACCACTGCGAATTCCCCAAATGTGGGAATCTCGACTGCATAACTTCTGGTAGTGGGGGACTGCGTTCGCGCTCTCCCCTGATTTTTAAGTTGAAAAAAATATCACCCGGTTGGTAGACGGACATGGACCTCAACATGCTGCTATTCCGCTTGCCGATTCCTGTAGCCGAGTCCTGGGCGTTTGTGAAAAGGAAGAAAGATGTCCTTAACTAGACCATGGTGCTTGACCATGGAGGGCTTGGACAGGTGTGCCAAGCAGCAGCCACTGCTATGCCCCATTGAAAGAACTGCACCAGGACTGTGCTCCCAGCCTCAAATCACTGTATACATCAGCCCTGACTGCTGGGGGAAATTTCCAGCTCTGAATCAACAGTGAAATAAAGAAAAAATAACACAGTGAGATTTGTGCTTTTGATTGGAG
Source organism: Cebidichthys violaceus (assembly GCF_023349555.1). Lineage (NCBI taxonomy): Eukaryota > Metazoa > Chordata > Actinopteri > Perciformes > Stichaeidae > Cebidichthys > Cebidichthys violaceus. The sequence continues at coordinate 1,878,573 of NW_027176506.1, read as the reverse complement.
GGAAGGAAATAGTACATTGGAGAATATTGCCCTCTTTAAGATGTGGGCAGGGGTGTGGCTTTGGATTTGGAACAGGGCACGTCAACTCAGGCTTACCATGAGCGTTTTGACTGGGACGACTAGGGTCTTCAGCTGCTCTCGACAAGAGTGCTGTACTTACTTTGGTTTCTCTTCATAAAGCACAAGTCTTTCGCCTTTTACTAAAGACTTCCGTGGAGAGGAACACCAATGAGTTAAACTATTTTTGGCAGGCTTTGAAGTTTGGCTGAGACTTGTACACTTGTGAAAAGAAAGACAGCTGTCCTTAACTAGACCAGGGTGCTTGACTATGGAGGGTTTGGATGGGTGTGCAAAGCAGCAGCCACTGCCATGACCCATTGAATGAACTGCACCACGACAAGGGAGAAATGTGTCAGGAGGTTGCCTCAGGAAGCAAACAGTTGGGGCTCATCGCTTCTCGGCCTTTTGGCTAAGATCAAGTGTAGTATCTGTTCTTATCAGTTTAATATCTGATATGTCCTCTATATGAGGATAATGTATTAAGCAGATTTTTAGCATTGGGAGATGAAAAAGGGGCTTGCTCCGTTCACTCCACGCATTGACCCGGTATTGCAGCATTGCCGGGAACGGTGCACTCTTTAAATGCCTTGTGGACAACCAAACACCAATCTAAATGGATCAGTCTGTTGATTGATTTGACTCTGAAATGAACGACGCGAGTCACAGTCGCTGTCTGTCTTCAAGGCCGGGACTTGTGGCAAACAAAGGCCCTGTTTACTCCTTACCGAGGCCCTTTGTGGAACAACACTGTGCTCCCAGCCTCAAATCACTGTATACATCAGCCCTGACTGCTTGAGGAAATTTCCAGCTCTGAATGCTAATTTCCGTCCTCCGAGTCAGATTGTGGGTGATGTCATTTTGTAGGCTCTATTTCGTTTGCAGATTGTCCAGAAAAGTGCAAGCGTAGCTGTGCAGCAGTGTCTGTTGTATGCTGTGAAGCTGTGTGTTGAGTAATGCAAATTGCCCGGGTTTGCCGAGAGAAGTGGGTGTGGCTTTTTGGATGGGCCTAAAATGATTGCGTGTTCTCCTCACCGATATTTTCCCTTCTTTGTGGGAGAAATGTGTTCCGAAGATCCTTCCATTGTTAGCATGCTTAGATTTTCGTTTGGTTGCTGGGCTGTGTTTGCTTTCTCAGAAGCAGAAACAGCTTGCCAAGGGAAGCTAATGCTGACTCTGGGATTATGCCATCTGGGAACCGTCATCCAGAGTACTGTGTCTGGGAATGCCACCCCTGTCTCTGTGTCTTCCAACTCATACTTACCTGGCAGGGAAGATACCATGATCAAGAAGGTGGTTCACCCAGGGCGATGCTCAACCATTGCACTCCGGTTGTGCTGACCACTGCGAATTCCCCAAATGTGGGAATCTCGACTGCATAATTTCTGGTAGTGGGGGACTGCGTTCGCGCTCTCCCCTGATTTTTAAGTTGAAAAAAATATCACCCGGTTGGTAGACGGACATGGACCTCAACATGCTGCTATTCCGCTTGCCGATTCCTGTAGCCGAGTCCTGGGCGTTTGTGAAAATGAAGAAAGATGTCCTTAACTAGACCATGGTGCTTGACCATGAAGGGCTTGGACAGGTGTGCCAAGCAGCAGCCACTGCTATGCCCCATTGAAAGAACTGCACCAGGACTGTGCTGCCAGCCTCAAATCACTGTATACATCAGCCCTGACTGCTGGGGGAAATTTCCAGCTCTGAATCAACAGTGAAATGAAGAAAAAATAACACAGTGAGATTTGTGCTTTTGAATGGAGGGAAGGAAATAGTACATTGGAGAATATTGCCCTCTTTAAGATGTGGGTAGGGGTGTGGCTTTGGATTTGGAACAGGGCACGTCAACTCAGGCTTACTATGAGCGTTTTGACTGGGACGACTAGGGTCTTCAGCTGCTCTCGACAAGAGTGCTGTACTTACTTTGGTTTCTCTTCATAACGCACAAGTCTTTCGCCTTTTATTAAAGACTTCCGTGGAGAGGAACACCAATGAGTTAAACCTATTTTGGCAGGCTTTGCCGTTTGGCTGAGCCTTGTACACTTGTGAAAAGAAAAACAGCTGTCCTTAATTAGACCAAGGTGCTTGACTATGGAGGGTTTGGACGGGTGTGCAAAGCAGCAGCCACTGCCATGACCCATTGAATGAACTGCACCACGACAAGGGAGAAAAGCGTCAGGAGGTTGCCTCAGGAAGCAAACAGTTGGGGCTCATCGCTTCTCGGCCTTTTGGCTAAGATCAAGTGTAGTATCTGTTCTTATCAGTTTAATATCTGATATGTCCTCTATATGAGGATAATGTATTAAGCAGATTTTTAGCATTGGGAGATGAAAAAGGGGCTTGCTCCGTTCACTCCACGCATTGACCCGGTATTGCAGCATTGCCTGGAACGGTGCACTCTTTAAATGCCTTGTGGACAACCAAACACCAATCTAAATGGATCAGTCTGTTGATTGATTTGACTCTGAAATGAACGACGCGAGTCACAGTCGCTGTCTGTCTTCAAGGCCGGGACTTGTGGCAAACAAAGGCCCTGTTTACTCCTTACCGAGGCCCTTTGTGGAACAACACTGTGCTCCCAGCCTCAAATCACTGTATACATCAGCCCTGACTGCTTGGGGAAATTTCCAGCTCTGAATGCTAATTTCCGTCCTCCGAGTCAGATTGTGGGTGATGTCATTTTGTAGGCTCTATTTCGTTTGCAGATTGTCCAGAAAAGTGCAAGCGTAGCTGTGCAGCAGTGTCTGTTGTATGCTGTGAAGCTGTGTGTTGAGTAATGCAAATTGCCCGGGTTTGCCGAGAGAAGTGGGTGTGGCTTTTTGGATGGGCCTAAAATGATTGCGTGTTCTCCTCACCGATATTTTCCCTTCTTTGTGGGAGAAATGTGTTCCGAAGATCCTTCCATTGTTAGCATGCTTAGATTTTCGTTTGGTTGCTGGGCTGTGTTTGCTTTCTCAGAAGCAGAAACAGCTTGCCAAGGGAAGCTAATGCTGACTCTGGGATTATGCCATCTGGGAACCGTCATCCAGAGTACTGTGTCTGGGAATGCCACCCCTGTCTCTGTGTCTTCCAACTCATACTTACCTGGCAGGGAAGATGCCATGATCAAGAAGGTGGTTCACCCAGGGCGAGGCTCAACCATTGCACTCCGGTTGTGCTGACCACTGCGAATTCCCCAAACGTGGGAATCTCAACTGCATAATTTCTGGTAGTGGGGGACTGCGTTCGCGCTCTCCCCTGATTTTTAAGTTGAAAAAAATATCACCCGGTTGGTAGACGGACATGGACCTCAACATGCTGCCATTCGGCTTGCCGATTCCTGTAGCCGAGTCCTGGGCGTTTGTGAAAAGGAAGAAAGATGTCCTTAACTAGACCATGGTGCTTGACCATGAAGAGCTTGGACAGGTGTGCCAAGCAGCAGCCACTGCTATGCCCCATTGAAAGAACTGCACCAGGACTGTGCTGCCAGCCTCAAATCACTGTATACATCAGCCCTGACTGCTGGGGGAAATTTCCAGCTCTGAATCAACAGTGAAATGAAGAAAAAATAACACAGCGAGATTTGTGCTTTTGAATGGAGGGAAGGAAATAGTACATTGGAGAATATTGCCCTCTTTAAGATGTGGGCAGGGGTGTGGCTTTGGATTTGGAACAGGGCACGTCAACTCAGGTTTACCATGAGCATTTTGACTGGGACGACTAGGGTCTTCAGCTGCTCTCGACAAGAGTGCTGTACTTACTTTGGTTTCTCTTCATAACGCACAAGTCTTTCGCCTTTTATTAAAGACTTCCGTGGAGAGGAACACCAATGAGTTAAACCTATTTTGGCAGGCTTTGCCGTTTGGCTGAGCCTTGTACACTTGTGAAAAGAAAAACAGCTGTCCTTAATTAGACCAAGGTGCTCGACTATGGAGGGTTTGGACGGGTGTGCAAAGCAGCAGCCACTGCCATTACCCATTGAATGAACTGCACCACGACAAGGGAGAAATGTGTCAGGAGGTTGCCTCAGGAAGCAAACAGTTGGGGCTCATCGCTTCTCGGCCTTTTGGCTAAGATCAAGTGTAGTATCTGTTCTTATCAGTTTAATATCTGATATGTCCTCTATATGAGGATAATGTATTAAGCAGATTTTTAGCATTGGGAGATGAAAAAGGGGCTTGCTCCGTTCACTCCACGCATTGACCCGGTATTGCAGCCTTGCCTGGAACGGTGCACTCTTTAAATGCCTTGTGGACAACCAAACACCAATCTAAATGGATCAGTCTGTTGATTGATTTGACTCTGAAATGAACGACGCGAGTCACAGTCGCTGTCTGTCTTCAAGGCCGGGACTTGTGGCAAACAAAGGCCCTGTTTACTCCTTACCGAGGCCCTTTGTGGAACAACACTGTGCTCCCAGCCTCAAATCACTGTATACATCAGCCCTGACTGCTTGGGGAAATTTCCAGCTCTGAATGCTAATTTCCGTCCTCCGAGTCAGATTGTGGGTGATGTCATTTTGTAGGCTCTATTTCGTTTGCAGATTGTCCAGAAAAGTGCAAGCGTAGCTGTGCAGCAGTGTCTGTTGTATGCTGTGAAGCTGTGTGTTGAGTAATGCAAATTGCCCGGGTTTGCCGAGAGAAGTGGGTGTGGCTTTTTGGATGGGCCTAAAATGATTGCGTGTTCTCCTCACCGATATTTTCCCTTTTTTGTGGGAGAAATGTGTTCCGAAGATCCTTCCATTGTTAGCATGCTTAGATTTTCGTTTGGTTGCTGGGCTGTGTTTGCTTTCTCAGAAGCAGAAACAGCTTGCCAAGGGAAGCTAATGCTGACTCTGGGATTATGCCATCTGGGAACCGTCATCCAGAGTACTGTGTCTGGGAATGCCACCCCTGTCTCTGTGTCTTCCAACTCATACTTACCTGGCAGGGAAGATACCATGATCAAGAAGGTGGTTCACCCAGGGCGAGGCTCAACCATTGCACTCCGGTTGTGCTGACCACTGCGAATTCCCCAAATGTGGGAATCTCGACTGCATAATTTCTGGTAGTGGGGGACTGCGTTCGCGCTCTCCCCTGATTTTTAAGTTGAAAAAAATATCACACGGTTGGTAGACGGACATCAACCTCAACATGCTGCTATTCGGCTTGCCGATTCCTGTAGCCGAGTCCTGGGCGTTTGTGAAAAGGAAGAAAGATGTCCTTAACTAGACCATGGTGCTTGACCATGGAGGGCTTGGACAGGTGTGCCAAGCAGCAGCCACTGCTATGCCCCATTGAAAGAACTGCACCAGGACTGTGCTCCCAGCCTCAAATCACTGTATACATCAGCCATGATTGCAGGTGGAAATTTCCAGCTCTGAATCAACAGTGAAATGAAGAAAAAATAACACAGTGAGATTTGTGCTTTTGAATGGAGGGAAGGAAATAGTACATTGGAGAATATTGCCCTCTTTAAGATGTGGGCAGGGGTGTGGCTTTGGATTTGGAACAGGGCACGTCAACTCAGGCTTACCATCAGCGTTTTGACTGGGACGACTAGGGTCTTCAGCTGCTCTCGACAAGAGTGCTGTACTTACTTTGGTTTCTCTTCATAACGCACAAGTCTTTCGCCTTTTACTAAAGACTTCCGTGGAGAGGAACACCAATGAGTTAAACCTATTTTTGGCAGGCTTTGCAGTTTGGCTGAGCCTTGTACACTTGTGAAAAGAAAGACAGCTGTCCTTAACTAGACCAAGGTGCTTGACTATGGAGTGTTTGGACGGGTGTGCAAAGCAGCAGCCACTGCCATGACCCATTGAATGAACTGCACCACGACAAGGGAGAAATGTGTCAGGAGGTTGCCTCAGGAAGCAAACAGTTGGGGCTCATCGCTTCTCGGCCTTTTGGCTAAGATCAAGTGTAGTATCTGTTCTTATCAGTTTAACCAGATACACCCAAGGGTCCCCCATTTGGACGCAGAGTACATCAAAACTTAGAGAGTTTTGTGTTAAAAGTAACTGGCAGAGAACCCACGAAGAACGAATATAGTGATGTTATAGTTCTGCAGAAACCTCAGCGTCCTGGGAACAACATGAACTAGGTCACTTCTACATGAGACAAACACATCTCCCATCAGCCAAGCAAACAAATAACAAAATATCATAAATCATACTCGATATGACTGGGACAGACCGGAGATAAAGGCTGCTACACTCCGTTAGCAACGTGCTACCTACAAACATGCAGCATGAAAAAGCACGAGCGCCTGACGGAGATTACGGACATAGTTTCCATTTCTCTCCCCGGTAAACCATCGCAGAGATATTCAGCTTCGAACACAAAAAGTCACATAGCTTTCATCGAATATTGTACTTACTTTTGGTCGAATCTCAGCGAAAAAATGGAATATCTCCGTACTTCCAACGCATGTTTGTCCAGCTGCTGCTGCTCCGTGTGAATCCGTTCGATTTGTGTCTCTCCGACACTCCTCGGATTCTTGGGAGGGTTGGAAGCTCAGCAAATCAGATTTCAGAGCTGGACCTTTTTGAGCTTTATTGGCTAATAGTGCTGTCAATCATCTAGCTTTCAATTCCAGGCAATTCTATTGGCTCCTACGGTTCGAAGGATGTCTCAATGGTGAAAATCGGAGAGGGGGGGGCTGAGATACAGCCCTGAACAGAGAGTCGAAGCAGGATTTGACCTTAAACTAAATAACTAAAAAGGGCATAGAAAGAGCTTAAAACACTCAAAAAAGGTCCAATCTTCGGTCTATTGATTCAATGAACATCATGAGTGATACATAGAAGTGATATAGAGTGTTTTTGAATTTTAAAAATACTTTTTTATTCAAATATTGGAGTATTTGATCAGTTTTCTAATTTGAAATGCTCTATATTTCATAAATGTTTCACTGTATCTATGTATAGCTGTGTATATAGAGCCTATATCAGTTGTTCTAAGAGCCCAGCATATTAAAAGTCTTGGATACCCATACTTTCCAAAAAACAATACCCTAAAAGTGCTGTTTTTCAAGATCGAGCTTTTGAGTTTTCCAAGTTCTGCTGTGTTCCATCCTTATCTTATGTGAACCAGTAACATGTATTCTGATAGTTCCATGATTTTTCTCATCTCAAAAATATATAAAATTTTTTTTTTTTTTTTTTTTTTTTTATACAATTAATTAGGTATTTCTTATCTTTATTCGAGCTGAGGCCTGCAAATAGGCCTCGTTTTTAATATCTGATATGTCCTCTATATGAGGATAATGTATTAAGCAGATTTTTAGCATTGGGAGATGAAAAAGGGGCTTGCTCCGTTCACTCCACACATTGACCCGGTATTGCAGCATTGCCGGGAACGGTGCACTCTTTAAATGCCTCGTTGACAACCAAACACCAATCTAAATGGATCAGTCTGTTGATTGATTTGACTCTGAAATGAACGACGCGAGTCACAGTCGCTGTCTGTCTTCAAGGCCGGGACTTGTGGCAAACAAAGGCCCTGTTTACTCCTTACCGAGGCCCTTTGTGGAACAACACTGTGCTCCCAGCCTCAAATCACTGTATACATCAGCCCTGACTGCTTGGGGAAATTTCCAGCTCTGAATGCTAATTTCCGTCCTCCGAGTCAGATTGTGGGTGATGTCATTTTGTAGGCTCTATTTCGTTTGCAGATTGTCCAGAAAAGTGCAAGCGTAGCTGTGCAGCAGTGTCTGTTGTATGCTGTGAAGCTGTGTGTTGAGTAATGCAAATTGCCCGGGTTTGCCGAGAGAAGTGGCTGTGGCTTTTTGGATGGGCCTAAAATGATTGCGTGTTCTCCTCACCGATATTTTCCCTTCTTTGTGGGAGAAATGTGTTCCGAAGATCCTTCCATTGTTAGCATGCTTAGATTTTCGTTTGGTTGCTGGGCTGTGTTTGCTTTCTCAGAAGCAGAAACAGCTTGCCAAGGGAAGCTAATGCTGACTCTGGGATTATGCCATCTGGGAACCGTCATCCAGAGTACTGTGTCTGGGAATGCCACCCCTGTCTCTGTGTCTTCCAACTCATACTTACCTGGCAGGGAAGATACCGTGATCAAGAAGGTGGTTCACCCAGGGCGAGGCTCAATCATTGCACTCCGGTTGTGCTGACCACTGCGAATTCCCCAAATGTGGGAATCTCAACTGCATAATTTCTGGTAGTGGGGGACTGCGTTCGCGCTCTCCCCTGATTTTTAAGTTGAAAAAAATATCACACGGTTGGTAGACGGACATGGACCTCAACATGCTGCTATTCCGCTTGCCGATTCCTGTAGCCGAGTCCTGTGCGTTTGTGAAAAGGAAGAAAGATGTCCTTAACTAGACCATGGTGCTTGACCATGAAGGGCTTGGACAGGTGTGCCAAGCAGCAGCCACTGCTATGCCCCATTGAAAGAACTGCACCAGGACTGTGCTCCCAGCCTCAAATCACTGTATACATCAGCCCTGATTGCTGGGGGAAATTTCCAGCTCTGAATCAACATTGAAATGAAGAAAAAATAACACAGCGAGATTTTTGCTTTTGATTGGAGGGAAGGAAATAGTACATTGGAGAATATTGCCCTCTTTAAGATGTGGGCAGGGGTGTGGCTTTGGATTTGGAACAGGGCACGTCAACTCAGGCTTACCATGAGCGTTTTGACTGGGACGACTAGGGTCTTCAGCTGCTCTCGACAAGAGTGCTGTACTTACTTTGGTTTCTCTTCATAACGCACAAGTCTTTCGCCTTTTACTAAAGACTTCCGTGGAGAGGAACACCAATAAGTTAAAGCTACTTTTGGCAGGCTTTGCCATTTGGCTGAGCCTTGTACACTTGTGAAAAGAAAAACAGCTCTCCTTAACTAGACCAAGGTGCTTGACTATGGAGGGTTTGGACGGGTGTGCAAAGCAGCAGCCACTGCCATGACCCACTGAATGAACTGCACCACGACAAGGGAGAAATGTGTCAGGAAGTTGCCGCAGGAAGCAAACAGTTGGGGCTCATCGCTTCTCGGCCTTTTGGCTAAGATCAAGTGTAGTATCTGTTCTTATCAGTTTAATATCTGATATGTCCTCTATATGAGGATAATGTATTAAGCAGATTTTTAGCATTGGGAGATGAAAAAGGGGCTTGCTCCGTTCACTCCACGCATTGACCCGGTATTGCAGCATTGCCGGGAACAGTGCACTCTTTAAATGCCTTGTGGACAACCAAACACCAATCTAAATGGATCAGTCTGTTGATTGATTTGACTCTGAAATGAACGACGCGAGTCACAGTCGCTGTCTGTCTTCAAGGCCGGGACTTGTGGCAAACAAAGGCCCTGTTTACTCCTTACCGAGGCCCTTTGTGGAACAACACTGTGCTCCCAGCCTCAAATCACTGTATACATCAGCCCTGACTGCTTGGGGAAATTTCCAGCTCTGAATGCTAATTTCCGTCCTCCGAGTCAGATTGTGGGTGATGTCATTTTGTAGGCTCTATTTCGTTTGCAGATTGTCCAGAAAAGTGCAAGCGTAGCTGTGCAGCAGTGTCTGTTGTATGCTGTGAAGCTGTGTGTTGAGTAATGCAAATTGCCCGGGTTTGCCGAGAGAAGTGGGTGTGGCTTTTTGGATGGGCCTAAAATGATTGCGTGTTCTCCTCACCGATATTTTCCCTTCTTTGTGGGAGAAATGTGTTCCGAAGATCCTTCCATTGTTAGCATGCTTAGATTTTCGTTTGGTTGCTGGGCTGTGTTTGCTTTCTCAGAAGCAGAAACAGCTTGCCAAGGGAAGCTAATGCTGACTCTGGGATTATGCCATCTGGGAACCGTCATCCAGAGTACTGTGTCTGGTAATGCCACCCCTGTCTCTGTGTCTTCCAACTCATACTTACCTGGCAGGGAAGATACCATGATCAAGAAGGTGGTTCACCCAGGGCGAGGCTCAACCATTGCACTCCGGTTGTGCTGACCACTGCGAATTCCCCAAATGTGGGAATCTCTACTGCATAATTTCTGGTAGTGGGGGACTGCGTTCGCGCACTCCCCTGACTTTTAAGTTGAAAAAAATATCACCCGGATGGTAGACGGACATGGACCTCAACATGCTGCTATTCCGCTTGCCGATTCCTGTAGCCGAGTCCTGTGCGTTTGTGAAAAGGAAGAAAGATGTCCTTAACTAGACCATGGTGCTTGACCATGGAGGGCTTGGACAGGTGTGACAAGCAGCAGCCACTGCTATGCCCCATTGAAAGAACTGCACCAGGACTGTGCTCCCAGCCTCAAATCACTGTATACATCAGCCCTGATTGCTGGGGGAAATTTCCAGCTCTGAATCAACATTGAAATGAAGAAAAAATAACACAGCGAGATTTGTGCTTTTGATTGGAGGGAAGGAAATAGTACATTGGAGAATATTGCCCTCTTTAAGATGTGGGCAGGGGTGTGGCTTTGGATTTGGAACAGGGCACGTCAACTCAGGCTTACCATGAGCGTTTTGACTGGGACGACTAGGGTCTTCAGCTGCTCTCGACAAGAGTGCTGTACTTACTTTGGTTTCTCTTCATAACGCACAAGTCTTTCGCCTTTTACTAAAGACTTCCGTGGAGAGGAACACCAATGAGTTAAACCTATTTTTGGCAGGCTTTGCAGTTTGGCTGAGCCTTGTACACTTGTGAAAAGAAAGACAGCTGTCCTTAACTAGACCAAGGTGCTTGACTATGGAGTGTTTGGACGGGTGTGCAAAGCAGCAGCCACTGCCATGACCCATTGAATGAACTGCACCACGACAAGGGAGAAATGTGTCAGGAGGTTGCCTCAGGAAGCAAACAGTTGGGGCTCATCGCTTCTCGGCCTTTTGGCTAAGATCAAGTGTAGTATCTGTTCTTATCAGTTTAACCAGATACACCCAAGGGTCCCCCATTTGGACGCAGAGTACATCAAAACTTAGAGAGTTTTGTGTTAAAAGTAACTGGCAGAGAACCCACGAAGAACGAATATAGTGATGTTATAGTTCTGCAGAAACCTCAGCGTCCTGGGAACAACATGAACTAGGTCACTTCTACATGAGACAAACACATCTCCCATCAGCCAAGCAAACAAATAACAAAATATCATAAATCATACTCGATATGACTGGGACAGACCGGAGATAAAGGCTGCTACACTCCGTTAGCAACGTGCTACCTACAAACATGCAGCATGAAAAAGCACGAGCGCCTGACGGAGATTACGGACATAGTTTCCATTTCTCTCCCCGGTAAACCATCGCAGAGATATTCAGCTTCGAACACAAAAAGTCACATAGCTTTCATCGAATATTGTACTTACTTTTGGTCGAATCTCAGCGAAAAAATGGAATATCTCCGTACTTCCAACGCATGTTTGTCCAGCTGCTGCTGCTCCGTGTGAATCCGTTCGATTTGTGTCTCTCCGACACTCCTCGGATTCTTGGGAGGGTTGGAAGCTCAGCAAATCAGATTTCAGAGCTGGACCTTTTTGAGCTTTATTGGCTAATAGTGCTGTCAATCATCTAGCTTTCAATTCCAGGCAATTCTATTGGCTCCTACGGTTCGAAGGATGTCTCAATGGTGAAAATCGGAGAGGGGGGGGCTGAGATACAGCCCTGAACAGAGAGTCGAAGCAGGATTTGACCTTAAACTAAATAACTAAAAAGGGCATAGAAAGAGCTTAAAACACTCAAAAAAGGTCCAATCTTCGGTCTATTGATTCAATGAACATCATGAGTGATACATAGAAGTGATATAGAGTGTTTTTGAATTTTAAAAATACTTTTTTATTCAAATATTGGAGTATTTGATCAGTTTTCTAATTTGAAATGCTCTATATTTCATAAATGTTTCACTGTATCTATGTATAGCTGTGTATATAGAGCCTATATCAGTTGTTCTAAGAGCCCAGCATATTAAAAGTCTTGGATACCCATACTTTCCAAAAAACAATACCCTAAAAGTGCTGTTTTTCAAGATCGAGCTTTTGAGTTTTCCAAGTTCTGCTGTGTTCCATCCTTATCTTATGTGAACCAGTAACATGTATTCTGATAGTTCCATGATTTTTCTCATCTCAAAAATATATAAAATTTTTTTTTTTTTTTTTTTTTTTTTTATACAATTAATTAGGTATTTCTTATCTTTATTCGAGCTGAGGCCTGCAAATAGGCCTCGTTTTTAATATCTGATATGTCCTCTATATGAGGATAATGTATTAAGCAGATTTTTAGCATTGGGAGATGAAAAAGGGGCTTGCTCCGTTCACTCCACACATTGACCCGGTATTGCAGCATTGCCGGGAACGGTGCACTCTTTAAATGCCTCGTTGACAACCAAACACCAATCTAAATGGATCAGTCTGTTGATTGATTTGACTCTGAAATGAACGACGCGAGTCACAGTCGCTGTCTGTCTTCAAGGCCGGGACTTGTGGCAAACAAAGGCCCTGTTTACTCCTTACCGAGGCCCTTTGTGGAACAACACTGTGCTCCCAGCCTCAAATCACTGTATACATCAGCCCTGACTGCTTGGGGAAATTTCCAGCTCTGAATGCTAATTTCCGTCCTCCGAGTCAGATTGTGGGTGATGTCATTTTGTAGGCTCTATTTCGTTTGCAGATTGTCCAGAAAAGTGCAAGCGTAGCTGTGCAGCAGTGTCTGTTGTATGCTGTGAAGCTGTGTGTTGAGTAATGCAAATTGCCCGGGTTTGCCGAGAGAAGTGGCTGTGGCTTTTTGGATGGGCCTAAAATGATTGCGTGTTCTCCTCACCGATATTTTCCCTTCTTTGTGGGAGAAATGTGTTCCGAAGATCCTTCCATTGTTAGCATGCTTAGATTTTCGTTTGGTTGCTGGGCTGTGTTTGCTTTCTCAGAAGCAGAAACAGCTTGCCAAGGGAAGCTAATGCTGACTCTGGGATTATGCCATCTGGGAACCGTCATCCAGAGTACTGTGTCTGGGAATGCCACCCCTGTCTCTGTGTCTTCCAACTCATACTTACCTGGCAGGGAAGATACCGTGATCGAGAAGGTGGTTCACCCAGGGCGAGGCTCAATCATTGCACTCCGGTTGTGCTGACCACTGCGAATTCCCCAAATGTGGGAATCTCAACTGCATAATTTCTGGTAGTGGGGGACTGCGTTCGCGCTCTCCCCTGATTTTTAAGTTGAAAAAAATATCACCCGGTTGGTAGACGGACATGGACCTCAACATGCTGCTATTCCGCTTGCCGATTCCTGTAGCCGAGTCCTGTGCGTTTGTGAAAAGGAAGAAAGATGTCCTTAACTAGACCATGGTGCTTGACCATGAAGGGCTTGGACAGGTGTGCCAAGCAGCAGCCACTGCTATGCCCCATTGAAAGAACTGCACCAGGACTGTGCTCCCAGCCTCAAATCACTGTATACATCAGCCCTGATTGCTGGGGGAAATTTCCAGCTCTGAATCAACATTGAAATGAAGAAAAAATAACACAGCGAGATTTTTGCTTTTGATTGGAGGGAAGGAAATAGTACATTGGAGAATATTGCCCTCTTTAAGATGTGGGCAGGGGTGTGGCTTTGGATTTGGAACAGGGCACGTCAACTCAGGCTTACCATGAGCGTTTTGACTGGGACGACTAGGGTCTTCAGCTGCTCTCGACAAGAGTGCTGTACTTACTTTGGTTTCTCTTCATAACGCACAAGTCTTTCGCCTTTTACTAAAGACTTCCGTGGAGAGGAACACCAATAAGTTAAAGCTACTTTTGGCAGGCTTTGCCATTTGGCTGAGCCTTGTACACTTGTGAAAAGAAAAACAGCTCTCCTTAACTAGACCAAGGTGCTTGACTATGGAGGGTTTGGACGGGTGTGCAAAGCAGCAGCCACTGCCATGACCCACTGAATGAACTGCACCACGACAAGGGAGAAATGTGTCAGGAAGTTGCCGCAGGAAGCAAACAGTTGGGGCTCATCGCTTCTCGGCCTTTTGGCTAAGATCAAGTGTAGTATCTGTTCTTATCAGTTTAATATCTGATATGTCCTCTATATGAGGATAATGTATTAAGCAGATTTTTAGCATTGGGAGATGAAAAAGGGGCTTGCTCCGTTCACTCCACGCATTGACCCGGTATTGCAGCATTGCCGGGAACAGTGCACTCTTTAAATGCCTTGTGGACAACCAAACACCAATCTAAATGGATCAGTCTGTTGATTGATTTGACTCTGAAATGAACGACGCGAGTCACAGTCGCTGTCTGCCTTCAAGGCCGGGACTTGTGGCAAACAAAGGCCCTGTTTACTCCTTACCGAGGCCCTTTGTGGAACAACACTGTGCTCCCAGCCTCAAATCACTGTATACATCAGCCCTGACTGCTTGGGGAAATTTCCAGCTCTGAATGCTAATTTCCGTCCTCCGAGTCAGATTGTGGGTGATGTCATTTTGTAGGCTCTATTTCGTTTGCAGATTGTCCAGAAAAGTGCAAGCGTAGCTGTGCAGCAGTGTCTGTTGTATGCTGTGAAGCTGTGTGTTGAGTAATGCAAATTGCCCGGGTTTGCCGAGAGAAGTGGGTGTGGCTTTTTGGATGGGCCTAAAATGATTGCGTGTTCTCCTCACCGATATTTTCCCTTCTTTGTGGGAGAAATGTGTTCCGAAGATCCTTCCATTGTTAGCATGCTTAGATTTTCGTTTGGTTGCTGGGCTGTGTTTGCTTTCTCAGAAGCAGAAACAGCTTGCCAAGGGAAGCTAATGCTGACTCTGGGATTATGCCATCTGGGAACCGTCATCCAGAGTACTGTGTCTGGGAATGCCACCCCTGTCTCTGTGTCTTCCAACTCATACTTACCTGGCAGGGAAGATACCATGATCAAGAAGGTGGTTCACCCAGGGTGAGGCTCAACCATTGCACTCCGGTTGTGCTGACCACTGCGAATTCCCCAAATGTGGGAATCTCTACTGCATAATTTCTGGTAGTGGGGGACTGCGTTCGCGCACTCCCCTGATTTTTAAGTTGAAAAAAATATCACCCGGATGGTAGACGGACATGGACCTCAACATGCTGCTATTCCGCTTGCCGATTCCTGTAGCCGAGTCCTGTGCGTTTGTGAAAAGGAAGAAAGATGTCCTTAACTAGACCATGGTGCTTGACCATGGAGGGCTTGGACAGGTGTGACAAGCAGCAGCCACTGCTATGCCCCATTGAAAGAACTGCACCAGGACTGTGCTCCCAGCCTCAAATCACTGTATACATCAGCCCTGATTGCTGGGGGAAATTTCCAGCTCTGAATCAACATTGAAATGAAGAAAAAATAACACAGCGAGATTTGTGCTTTTGATTGGAGGGAAGGAAATAGTACATTGGAGAATATTGCCCTCTTTAAGATGTGGGCAGGGGTGTGGCTTTGGATTTGGAACAGGGCACGTCAACTCAGGCTTACCATGAGCGTTTTGACTGGGACGACTAGGGTCTTCAGCTGCTCTCGACAAGAGTGCTGTACTTACTTTGGTTTCTCTTCATGACGCACAAGTCTTTCGCCTTTTACTAAAGACTTCCGTGGAGAGGAACACCAATGAGTTAAACCTATTTTTGGCAAGCTTTGCCGTTTGGCTGAGACTTGTACACTTGTGAAAAGAAAGACAGCTGTCCTTAACTAGACCAAGGTGCTTGACTATGGAGGGTTTGGACGGGTGTGCAAAGCAGCAGCCACTGCCATGACCCATTGAATGAACTGCACCACGACAAGGGAGAAATGTGTCAGGAGATTGCCTCAGGAAGCAAACAGTTGGGGCTCATCGCTTCTCGGCCTTTTGGCTAAGATCAAGTGTAGTATCTGTTCTTATCAGTTTAATATCTAATATGTCCTCTATATGAGGATAATGTATTAAGCAGATTTTTAGCATTGGGAGATGAAAAAGGGGCTTGCTCCGTTCACTCCACGCATTGACCCGGTATTGCAGCATTGCCGGGAACGGTGCACTCTTTAAATGCCTTGTGGACAACCAAACACCAATCTAAATGGATCAGTCTGTTGATTGATTTGACTCTGAAATGAACGACGCGAGTCACAGTCGCTGTCTGTCTTCAAGGCCGGGACTTGTGGCAAACAAAGGCCCTGTTTACTCCTTACCGAGGCCCTTTGTGGAACAACACTGTGCTCCCAGCCTCAAATCACTGTATACATCAGCCCTGACTGCTTGGGGAAATTTCCAGCTCTGAATGCTAATTTCCGTCCTCCGAGTCAGATTGTGGGTGATGTCATTTTGTAGGCTCTATTTCGTTTACAGATTGTCCAGAAAAGTGCAAGCGTAGCTGTGCAGCAGTGTCTGTTGTATGCTGTGAAGCTGTGTGTTGAGTAATGCAAATTGCCCGGGTTTGCCGAGAGAAGTGGGTGTGGCTTTTTGGATGGGCCTAAAATGATTGCGTGTTCTCCTCACCGATATTTTCCCTTCTTTGTGGGAGAAATGTGTTCCGAAGATCCTTCCATTGTTAGCATGCTTAGATTTTCGTTTGGTTGCTGGGCTGTGTTTGCTTTCTCAGAAGCAGAAACAGCTTGCCAAGGGAAGCTAATGCTGACTCTGGGATTATGCCATCTGGGAACCGTCATCCAGAGTACTGTGTCTGGGAATGCCACCCCTGTCTCTGTGTCTTCCAACTCATACTTACCTGGCAGGGAAGATACTGTGATCAAGAAGGTGGTTCACCCAGGGTGAGGCTCAACCATTGCACTCCGGTTGTGCTGACCACTGCGAATTCCCCAAATGTGGGAATCTCAGCTGCATAATTTCTGGTAGTGGGGGACTGCGTTCGCGCTCTCCCCTGATTTTTAAGTTGAAAAAAATATCACACGGTTGGTAGACGGACATGGACCTCAACATGCTGCTATTCCGCTTGCCGATTCCTGTAGCCGAGTCCTGGGCGTTTGTGAAAAGGAAGAAAGATGTCCTTAACTAGACCATGGTGCTTGACCATGGAGGGCTTGGACAGGTGTGCCAAGCAGCAGCCACTGCTATGCCCCATTGAAAGAACTGCACCAGGACTGTGCTGCCAGCCTCAAATCACTGTATACATCAGCCCTGACTGCTGGGGGAAATTTCCAGCTCTGAATCAACAGTGAAATGAAGAAAAAATAACACAGCGAGATTTGTGCTATTGAATGGAGGGAAGGAAATAGTACATTGGAGAATATTGCCCTCTTTAAGATGTGGGCAGGGGTGTGGCTTTGGATTTGGAACAGGGCACGTCAACTCAGGCTTACCATGAGCGTTTTGACTGGGACGACTAGGGTCTTCAGCTGCTCTCGACAAGAGTGCTGTACTTACTTTGGTTTCTCTTCATAACGCACAAGTCTTTCGCCTTTTACTAAAGACTTCCGTGGAGTGGAACACCAATGAGTTAAACTATTTTTGGCAGGCTTTGCCGTTTGGCTGAGCCTTGTACACTTGTGAAAAGAAAGACAGCTGTCCTTAACTAGACCAAGGTGCTTGACTATGGAGGGTTTGGACGGGTGTGCAAAGCAGCAGCCACTGCCATGACCCATTGAATGAACTGCACCACGACAAGGGAGAAATGTGTCAGGAAGTTGCCGCAGGAAGCAAACAGTTGGGGCTCATCGCTTCTCGGCCTTTTGGCTAAGATCAAGTGTAGTATCTGTTCTTATCAGTTTAATATCTGATATGTCCTCTATATGAGGATAATGTATTAAGCAGATTTTTAGCATTGGGAGATGAAAAAGGGGCTTGCTCCGTTCACTCCACGCATTGACCCGGTATTGCAGCATTGCCGGGAACGGTGCACTGTTTAAATGCCTCGATGACAACCAAACACCAATCTAAATGGATCAGTCTGTTGATTGATTTGACTCTGAAATGAACGACGCGAGTCACAGTCGCTGTCTGTCTTCAAGGCTGGGACTTGTGGCAAACAAAGGCCCTGTTTACTCCTTACCGAGGCCCTTTGTGGAACAACACTGTGCTCCCAGCCTCAAATCACTGTATACATCAGCCCTGACTGCTTGGGGAAATTTCCAGCTCTGAATGCTAATTTCCGTCCTCCGAGTCAGATTGTGGGTGATGTCATTTTGTAGGCTCTATTTCGTTTGCAGATTGTCCAGAAAAGTGCAAGCGTAGCTGTGCAGCAGTGTCTGTTGTATGCTGTGAAGCTGTGTGTTGAGTAATGCAAATTGCCCGGGTTTGCCGAGAGAAGTGGGTGTGGCTTTTTGGATGGGCCTAAAATGATTGCGTGTTCTCCTCACCGATATTTTCCCTTCTTTGTGGGAGAAATGTGTTCCGAAGATCCTTCCATTGTTAGCATGCTTAGATTTTCGTTTGGTTGCTGGGCTGTGTTTGCTTTCTCAGAAGCAGAAACAGCTTGCCAAGGGAAGCTAATGCTGACTCTGGGATTATGCCATCTGGGAACCGTCATCCAGAGTACTGTGTCTGGGAATGCCACCCCTGTCTCTGTGTCTTCCAACTCATACTTACCTGGCAGTGAAGATACCATGATCAAGAAGGTGGTTCACCCAGGGCGAGGCTCAACCATTGCACTCCGGTTGTGCTGACCACTGCGAATTCCCCAAATGTGGGAATCTCGACTGCATAATTTCTGGTAGTGGGGGACTGCGTTTGCGCTCTCCCCTGATTTTTAAGTTGAACAAAATATCACCCGGTTGGTAGACGGACATGGACCTCAACATGCTGCTATTCCGCTTGCCGATTCCTGTAGCCGAGTCCTGGGCGTTTGTGAAAAGGAAGAAAGATGTCCTTAACTAGACCATGGTGCTTGACCATGGAGGGCTTGGACAGGTGTGCCAAGCAGCAGCCACTGCTATGCCCCATTGAAAGAACTGCACCAGGACTGTGCTCCCAGCCTCAAATCACTGTATACATCAGCCCTGATTGCTGGGGGAAATTTCCAGCTCTGAATCAACAGTGAAATGAAGAAAAAATAACACAGCGAGATTTGTGCTTTTGATTGGAGGGAAGGAAATAGTACATTGGAGAATATTGCCCTCTTTAAGATGTGGGCAGGGGTGTGGCTTTGGATTTGGAACAGGGCACGTCAACTCAGGCTTACCATGAGCGTTTTGACTGGGACGACTAGGGTCTTCAGCTGCTCTCGACAAGAGTGCTGTACTTACTTTGGTTTCTCTTCATAAAGCACAAGTATTTCGCCTTTTACTAAAGACTAAAGACTTTTGGCTAAGATCAAGTGTAGTATCTGTTCTTATCAGTTTAATATCTGATATGTCCTCTATATGAGGATAATGTATTAAGCAGATTTTTAGCATTGGGAGATGAAAAAGGGGCTTGCTCCGTTCACTCCACGCATTGACCCGGTATTGCAGCATTGCCTGGAACGGTGCACTCTTTAAATGCCTTGTGGACAACCAAACACCAATCTAAATGGATCAGTCTGTTGATTGATTTGACTCTGAAATGAACAACGCGAGTCACAGTCGCTGTCTGTCTTCAAGGCCGGGACTTGTGGCAAACAAAGGCCCTGTTTACTCCTTACCGAGGCCCTTTGTGGAACAACACTGTGCTCCCAGCCTCAAATCACTGTATACATCAGCCCTGACTGCTTGGGGAAATTTCCAGCTCTGAATGCTAATTTCCGTCCTCCGAGTCAGATTGTGGGTGATGTCATTTTGTAGGCTCTATTTCGTTTGCAGATTGTCCAGAAAAGTGCAAGCGTAGCTGTGCAGCAGTGTCTGTTGTATGCTGTGAAGCTGTGTGTTGAGTAATGCAAATTGCCCGGGTTTGCCGAGAGAAGTGGGTGTGGCTTTTTGGATGGGCCTAAAATGATTGCGTGTTCTCCTCACCGATATTTTCCCTTCTTTGTGGGAGAAATGTGTTCCGAAGATCCTTCCATTGTTAGCATGCTTAGATTTTCGTTTGGTTGCTGGGCTGTGTTTGCTTTCTCAGAAGCAGAAACAGCTTGCCAAGGGAAGCTAATGCTGACTCTGGGATTATGCCATCTGGGAACCGTCATCCAGAGTACTGTGTCTGGGAATGCCACCCCTGTCTCTGTGTCTTCCAACTCATACTTACCTGGCAGGGAAGATACCGTGATCAAGAAGGTGGTTCACCCAGGGTGAGGCTCAACCATTGCACTCCGGTTGTGCTGACCACTGCAAATTCCCCAAATGTGGGAATCTCAGCTGCATAATTTCTGGTAGTGGGGGACTGCGTTCGTGCTCTCCCCTGATTTTTAAGTTGAAAAAAATATCACACGGTTGGTAGACGGACATGGACCTCAACATGCTGCTATTCGGCTTGCCGATTCCTGTAGCCGAGTCCTGGGCGTTTGTGAAAAGGAAGAAAGATGTCCTTAACTAGACCATGGTGCTTGACCATGGAGGGCTTGGACAGGTGTGCCAAGCAGCAGCCACTGCTATGCCCCATTGAAAGAACTGCACCAGGACTGTGCTGCCAGCCTCAAATCACTGTATACATCAGCCCTGACTGCTGGGGGAAATTTCCAGCTCTGAATCAACAGTGAAATGAAGAAAAAATAACACAGCGAGATTTGTGCTTTTGAATGGAGGGAAGGAAATAGTACATTGGAGAATATTGCCCTCTTTAAGATGTGGGCAGGGGTGTGGCTTTGGATTTGGAACAGGGCACGTCAACTCAGGCTTACCATGAGCGTTTTGACTGGGACGACTAGGGTCTTCAGCTGCTCTCGACAAGAGTGCTGTACTTACTTTGGTTTCTCTTCATAACGCACAAGTCTTTCGCCTTTTACTAAAGACTTCCGTGGAGAGGAACACCAATGAGTTAAACCTATTTTTGGCAGGCTTTGACGTTTGGCTGAGCCTTGTACACTTGTGAAAAGAAAGACAGCTGTCCTTAACTAGACCAAGGTGCTTGACTATGGAGGGTTTGGACGGGTGTGCAAAGCAGCAGCCACTGCCATGACCCATTGAATGAACTGCACCACGACAAGGGAGAAATGTGTCAGGAGGTTGCCTCAGGAAGCAAACAGTTGGGGCTCATCGCTTCTCGGCCTTTTGGCTAAGATCAAGTGTAGTATCTGTTCTTATCAGTTTAATATCTGATATGTCCTCTATATGAGGATAATGTATTAAGCAGATTTTTAGCATTGGGAGATGAAAAAGGGGCTTGCTCCGTTCACTCCACGCATTGACCCGGTATTGCAGCATTGCCGGGAACGGTGCACTCTTTAAATGCCTTGTGGACAACCAAACACCAATCTAAATGGATCAGTCTGTTGATTGATTTGACTCTGAAATGAACGACGCGAGTCACAGTCGCTGTCTGTCTTCAAGGCCGGGACTTGTGGCAAACAAAGGCCCTGTTTACTCCTTACCGAGGCCCTTTGTGGAACAACACTGTGCTCCCAGCCTCAAATCACTGTATACATCAGCCCTGACTGCTTGGGGAAATTTCCAGCTCTGAATGCTAATTTCCGTCCTCCGAGTCAGATTGTGGGTGATGTCATTTTGTAGGCTCTATTTCGTTTGCAGATTGTCCAGAAAAGTGCAAGCGTAGCTGTGCAGCAGTGTCTGTTGTATGCTGTGAAGCTGTGTGTTGAGTAATGCAAATTGCCCGGGTTTGCCGAGAGAAGTGGGTGTGGCTTTTTGGATGGGCCTAAAATGATTGCGTGTTCTCCTCACCGATATTTTCCCTTCTTTGTGGGAGAAATGTGTTCCGAAGATCCTTCCATTGTTAGCATGCTTAGATTTTCGTTTGGTTGCTGGGCTGTGTTTGCTTTCTCAGAAGCAGAAACAGCTTGCCAAGGGAAGCTAATGCTGACTCTGGGATTATGCCATCTGGGAACCGTCATCCAGAGTACTGTGTCTGGGAATGCCACCCCTGTCTCTGTGTCTTCCAACTCATACTTACCTGGCAGGGAAGATACCGTGATCAAGAAGGTGGTTCACCCAGGGTGAGGCTCAACCATTGCACTCCGGTTGTGCTGACCACTGCGAATTCCCCAAATGTGGGAATCTCGACTGCATAATTTCTGGTAGTGGGGGACTGCGTTCGCGCTCTCTCCTGATTTTTAAGTTGAAGACAATATCACACGGTTGGTAGACGGACATGGACCTCAACATGCTGCTATTCCGCTTGCCGATTCCTGTAGCCGAGTCCTGGGCGTTTGTGAAAAGGAAGAAAGATGTCCTTAACTAGACCATGGTGCTTGACCATGGAGGGCTTGGACAGGTGTGCCAAGCAGCAGCCACTGCTATGCCCCATTGAAAGAACTGCACCAGGACTGTGCTCCCAGCCTCAAATCACTGTATACATCAGCCCTGACTGCTGGGGGAAATTTCCAGCTCTGAATCAACAGTGAAATGAAGAAAAAATAACACAGTGAGATTTGTGCTTTTGATTGGAGGGAAGGAAATAGTACATTGGAGAATATTGCCCTCTTTAAGATGTGGGCAGGGGTGTGGCTTTGGATTTGGAACAGGGCACTTTAACTCAGGCTTACCATGAGCGTTTTGACTGGGACGACTAGGGTCTTCAGCTGCTCTCGACAAGAGTGCTGTACTTACTTTGGTTTCTCTTCATAACGCACAAGTCTTTCGCCTTTTACTAAAGACTTCCGTGGAGAGGAACACCAATGAGTTAAACCTATTTTTGGCAGGCTTTGCTGTTTGGCTGAGACTTGTACACTTGTGAAAAGAAAGACAGCTGTCCTTAACTAGACCAGGGTGCTTGACTATGGAGGGTTTGGACGGGTGTGCAAAGCAGCAGCCACTGCCATGACCCATTGAATGAACTGCACCACGACAAGGGAGAAATGTGTCAGGAAGTTGCCGCAGGAAGCAAACAGTTTGGGCTCATCGCTTCTCGGCCTTTTGGCTAAGATCAAGTGTAGTATCTGTTCTTATCAGTTTAATATCTGATATGTCCTCTATATGAGGATAATGTATTAAGCAGATTTTTAGCATTGGGGGTTGAAAAAAGGGCTTGCTCCGTTCACTCCACGCATTGACCCGGTATTGCAGCATTGCCGGGAACGGTGCACTCTTTAAATGCCTCGTTGACAACCAAACACCAATCTAAATGGATCAGTCTGTTGATTGATTTGACTCTGAAATGAACGACGCGAGTCACAGTCGCTGTCTGTCTTCAAGGCCGGGACTTGTGGCAAACAAAGGCCCTGTTTACTCCTTACCGAGGCCCTTTGTGGAACAACACTGTGCTCCCAGCCTCAAATCACTGTATACATCAGCCCTGACTGCTTGGGGAAATTTCCAGCTCTGAATGCTAATTTCCGTCCTCCGAGTCAGATTGTGGGTGATGTCATTTTGTAGGCTCTATTTCGTTTGCAGATTGTCCAGAAAAGTGCAAGCGTAGCTGTGCAGCAGTGTCTGTTGTATGCTGTGAAGCTGTGTGTTGAGTAATGCAAATTGCCCGGGTTTGCCGAGAGAAGTGGGTGTGGCTTTTTGGATGGGCCTAAAATGATTGCGTGTTCTCCTCACCGATATTTTCCCTTCTTTGTGGGAGAAATGTGTTCCGAAGATCCTTCCATTGTTAGCATGCTTAGATTTTCGTTTGGTTGCTGGGCTGTGTTTGCTTTCTCAGAAGCAGAAACAGCTTGCCAAGGGAAGCTAATGCTGACTCTGGGATTATGCCATCTGGGAACCGTCATCCAGAGTACTGTGTCTGGGAATGCCACCCCTGTCTCTGTGTCTTCCAACTCATACTTACCTGGCAGGGAAGATACCATGATCAAGAAGGTGGTTCACCCAGGGCGAGGCTCAACCATTGCACTCCGGTTGTGCTGACCACTGCGAATTCCCCAAATGTGGGAATCTCAACTGCATAATTTCTGGTAGTGGGGGACTGCGTTCGCGCTCTCCCCTGACTTTTAAGTTGAAAAAAATATCACACGGTTGGTAGACGGACATGGACCTCAAAATGCTGCTATTCCGCTTGCCGATTCCTGTAGCCGAATCCTGGGCGTTTGTGAAAAGGAAGAAAGATGTCCTTAACTAGACCATGGTGCTTGACCATGGAGGGCTTGGACAGGTGTGCCAAGCAGCAGCCACTGCTATGCCCCATTGAAATAACTGCACCAGGACTGTGCTCCCAGCCTCAAATCACTGTATACATCAGCCCTGATTGCTGGGGGAAATTTCCAGCTCTGAATCAACATTGAAATGAAGAAAAAATAACACAGCGAGATTTGTGCTTTTGATTGGAGGGAAGGAAATAGTACATTGGAGAATATTGCCCTCTTTAAGATGTGGGCAGGGGTGTGGCTTTGGATTTGGAACAGGGCACGTCAACTCAGGCTTACCATGAGCGTTTTGACTGGGACGACTAGGGTCTTCAGCTGCTCTCGACAAGAGTGCTGTACTTATTTTGGTTTCTCTTCATAACGCACAAGTCTTTCGCCTTTTACTAAAGACTTCCGTGGAGAGGAACACCAATGAGTTAAACCTATTTTTGGCAGGCTTTGCCGTTTGGCTGAGCCTTGTACACTTGTGAAAAGAAAGACAGGTGTCCTTAACTAGACCAAGGTGCTTGACTATGGAGGGTTTGGACGGGTGTGCAAAGCAGCAGCCACTGCCATGACCCATTGAATGAACTGCACCACGACAAGGGAGAAATGTGTCAGGAGGTTGCCTCAGGAAGCAAACAGTTGGGGCTCATTGCTTCTCGGCCTTTTGGCTAAGATCAAGTGTAGTATCTGTTCTTATCAGTTTAATATCTGATATGTCCTCTATATGAGGATAATGTATTAAGCAGATTTTTAGCATTGGGAGATGAAAAAGGGGCTTGCTCCGTTCACTCCACGCATTGACCCGGTATTGCAGCATTGCCTGGAACGGTGCACTCTTTAAATGCCTTGTGGACAACCAAACACCAATCTAAATGGATCAGTCTGTTGATTGATTTGACTCTGAAATGAACGACGCGAGTCACAGTCGCTGTCTGTCTTCAAGGCCGGGACTTGTGGCAAACAAAGGCCCTGTTTACTCCTTACCGAGGCCCTTTGTGGAACAACACTGTGCTCCCAGCCTCAAATCACTGTATACATCAGCCCTGACTGCTTGGGGAAATTTCCAGCTCTGAATGCTAATTTCCGTCCTCCGAGTCAGATTGTGGGTGATGTCATTTTGTAGGCTCTATTTCGTTTGCAGATTGTCCAGAAAAGTGCAAGCGTAGCTGTGCAGCAGTGTCTGTTGTATGCTGTGAAGCTGTGTGTTGAGTAATGCAAATTGCCCGGGTTTGCCGAGAGAAGTGGGTGTGGCTTTTTGGATGGGCCTAAAATGATTGCGTGTTCTCCTCACCGATATTTTCCCTTCTTTGTGGGAGAAATGTGTTCCGAAGATCCTTCCATTGTTAGCATGCTTAGATTTTCGTTTGGTTGCTGGGCTGTGTTTGCTTTCTCAGAAGCAGAAACAGCTTGCCAAGGGAAGCTAATGCTGACTCTGGGATTATGCCATCTGGGAACCGTCATCCAGAGTACTGTGTCTGGGAATGCCACCCCTGTCTCTGTGTCTTCCAACTCATACTTACCTGGCAGGGAAGATACCATGATCAAGAAGGTGGTTCACCCAGGGCGAGGCTCAACCATTGCACTCCGGTTGTGCTGACCACTGCGAATTCCCCAAATGTGGGAATCTCGACTGCATAATTTCTGATAGTGGGGGACTGCGTTCGCGCTCTCCCCTGATTTTTAAGTTGAAAAAAATATCACACGGTTGGTAGACGGACATGGACCTCAACATGCTGCTATTCCGCTTGCCGATTCCTGTAGCCGAGTCCTGGGCGTTTGTGAAAAGGAAGAAAGATGTCCTTAACTAGACCATGGTGCTTGACCATGGAGGGCTTGGACAGGTGTGCCAAGCAGCAGCCACTGCTATGCCCCATTGAAAGAACTGCACCAGGACTGTGCTCCCAGCCTCAAATCACTGTATACATCAGCCCTGATTGCTGAGGGAAATTTCCAGCTCTGAATCAACAGTGAAATGAAGAAAAAATAACACAGCGAGATTTGTGCTTTTGATTGGAGGGAAGGAAATAGTACATTGGAGAATATTGCCCTCTTTAAGATGTGGGCAGGGGTGTGGCTTTGGATTTGGAACAGGGCACGTCAACTCAGGCTTACCATGAGCGTTTTGACTGGGACGACTAGGGTCTTCAGCTGCTCTCGACAAGAGTGCTGTACTTACTTTGGTTTCTCTTCATAACGCACAAGTCTTTCGCCTTTTACTAAAGACTTCCGTGGAGAGGAACACCAATGAGTTAAAGCTATTTCGGCAGGCTTTGCCGTTTGGCTGAGCCTTGTACACTTGTGAAAAGAAAAACAGCTGTCCTTAACTAGACCAAGGTGCTTGACTATGGAGGGTTTGGACGGGTGTGCAAAGCAGCAGCCACTGCCATGACCCATTGAATGAACTGCACCACGACAAGGGAGAAATGTGTCAGGAGGTTGCCTCAGGAAGCAAACAGTTGGGGCTCATCGCTTCTCGGCCTTTTGGCTAAGATCAAGTGTAGTATCTGTTCTTATCAGTTTAATATCTGATATGTCCTCTATATGAGGATAATGTATTAAGCAGATTTTTAGCATTGGGAGATGAAAAAGGGGCTTGCTCCGTTCACTCCACGCATTGACCCGGTATTGCAGCATTGCCTGGAACGGTGCACTCTTTAAATGCCTTGTGGACAACCAAACACCAATCTAAATGGATCAGTCTGTTGATTGATTTGACTCTGAAATGAACGACGCGAGTCACAGTCGCTGTCTGTCTTCAAGGCCGGGACTTGTGGCAAACAAAGGCCCTGTTTACTCCTTACCGAGGCCCTTTGTGGAACAACACTGTGCTCCCAGCCTCAAATCACTGTATACATCAGCCCTGACTGCTTGGGGAAATTTCCAGCTCTGAATGCTAATTTCCGTCCTCCGAGTCAGATTGTGGGTGATGTCATTTTGTAGGCTCTATTTCGTTTGCAGATTGTCCAGAAAAGTGCAAGCGTAGCTGTGCAGCAGTGTCTGTTGTATGCTGTGAAGCTGTGTGTTGAGTAATGCAAATTGCCCGGGTTTGCCGAGAGAAGTGGGTGTGGCTTTTTGGATGGGCCTAAAATGATTGCGTGTTCTCCTCACCGATATTTTCCCTTCTTTGTGGGAGAAATGTGTTCCGAAGATCCTTCCATTGTTAGCATGCTTAGATTTTCGTTTGGTTGCTGGGCTGTGTTTGCTTTCTCAGAAGCAGAAACAGCTTGCCAAGGGAAGCTAATGCTGACTCTGGGATTATGCCATCTGGGAACCGTCATCCAGAGTACTGTGTCTGGGAATGCCACCCCTGTCTCTGTGTCTTCCAACTCATACTTACCTGGCAGGGAAGATACCATGATCAAGAAGGTGGTTCACCCAGGGCGAGGCTCAACCATTGCACTCCGGTTGTGCTGACCACTGCGAATTCCCCAAATGTGGGAATCTCGACTGCATAATTTCTGGTAGTGGGGGACTGCGTTCGCGCTCTCCCCTGATTTTTAAGTTGAAAAAAATATCACATGGTTGGTAGACGGACATGGACCTCAACATGCTGCTATTCGGCTTGCCGATTCCTGTAGCT
Source organism: Cebidichthys violaceus (assembly GCF_023349555.1). NCBI lineage: Eukaryota > Metazoa > Chordata > Actinopteri > Perciformes > Stichaeidae > Cebidichthys > Cebidichthys violaceus. The sequence goes on along the minus strand of NW_027176506.1, from coordinate 1,851,043 downwards.
GAGTCCTGGGCGTTTGTGAAAAGGAAGAAAGATGTCCTTAACTAGACCATGGTGCTTGACCATGGAGGGCTTGGACAGGTGTGCCAAGCAGCAGCCACTGCTATGCCCCATTGAAAGAACTGCACCAGGACTGTTTTCCCAGCCTCAAATCACTGTATACATCAGCCCTGATTGCTGGGGGAAATTTCCAGCTCTGAATCAACAGTGAAATGAAGAAAAAATAACACAGCGAGATTTGTGCTTTTGATTGGAGGGAAGGAAATAGTACATTGGAGAATATTGCCCTCTTTAAGATGTGGGCAGGGGTGTGGCTTTGGATTTGGAACAGGGCACGTCAACTCAGGCTTACCATGAGCGTTTTGACTGGGACGACTAGGGTCTTCAGCTGCTCTCGACAAGAGTGCTGTACTTACTTTGGTTTCTCTTCATAACGCACAAGTCTTTCGCCTTTTACTAAAGACTTCCGTGGAGAGGAACACCAATGAGTTAAACCTATTTTTGGCAGGCTTTGCCGTTTGGCTGAGCCTTGTACACTTGTGAAAAGAAAGACAGCTGTCCTTAACTAGACCAAGGTGCTTGACTATGGAGGGTTTGGACGGGTGTGCAAAGCAGCAGCCACTGCCATGACCCATTGAATGAACTGCACCACGACAAGGGAGAAATGTGTCAGGAGGTTGCCTCAGGAAGCAAACAGTTGGGGCTCATCGCTTCTCGGCCTTTTGGCTAAGATCAAGTGTAGTATCTGTTCTTATCAGTTTAATATCTGATATGTCCTCTATATGAGGATAATGTATTAAGCAGATTTTTAGCATTGGGAGATGAAAAAGGGGCTTGCTCCGTTCACTCCACGCATTGACCCGGTATTGCAGCATTGCCGGGAACGGTGCACTCTTTAAATGCCTTGTGGACAACCAAACACCAATCTAAATGGATCAGTCTGTTGAGTGATTTGACTCTGAAATGAACGACGCGAGTCACAGTCGCTGTCTGTCTTCAAGGCCGGGACTTGTGGCAAACAAAGGCCCTGTTTACTCCTTACCGAGGCCCTTTGTGGAACAACACTGTGCTCCCAGCCTCAAATCACTGTATACATCAGCCCTGACTGCTTGGGGAAATTTCCAGCTCTGAATGCTAATTTCCGTCCTCCGAGTCAGATTGTGGGTGATGTCATTTTGTAGGCTCTATTTCGTTTGCAGATTGTCCAGAAAAGTGCAAGCGTAGCTGTGCAGCAGTGTCTGTTGTATGCTGTGAAGCTGTGTGTTGAGTAATGCAAATTGCCCGGGTTTGCCGAGAGAAGTGGGTGTGGCTTTTTGGATGGGCCTAAAATGATTGCGTGTTCTCCTCACCGATATTTTCCTTCTTTGTGGGAGAAATGTGTTCCGAAGATCCTTCCATTGTTAGCATGCTTAGATTTTCGTTTGGTTGCTGGGCTGTGTTTGCTTTCTCAGAAGCAGAAACAGCTTGCCAAGGGAAGCTAATGCTGACTCTGGGATTATGCCATCTGGGAACCTTCATCCAGAGTACTGTGTCTGGGAATGCCACCCCTGTCTCTGTGTCTTCCAACTCATACTTACCTGGCAGGGAAGATACCATGATCAAGAAGGTGGTTCACCCAGGGCGAGGCTCAACCATTGCACTCCGGTTGTGCTGACCACTGCGAATTCCCCAAATGTGGGAATCTCGACTGCATAATTTCTGGTAGTGGGGGACTGCGTTCGCGCTCTCCCCTGATTTTTAAGTTGAAAAAAATATCACACGGTTGGTAGACGGACATGGACCTCAACATGCTGCTATTCCGCTTGTCGATTCCTGTAGCCGAGTCCTGGGCGTTTGTGAAAAGGAAGAAAGATGTCCCTAACTAGACCATGGTGCTTGACCATGGAGGGCTTGGACAGGTGTGCCAAGCAGCAGCCACTGCTATGCCCCATTGAAAGAACTGCACCAGGACTGTGCTCCCAGCCTCAAATCACTGTATACATCAGCCCTGACTGCTGGGGGAAATTTCCAGCTCTGAATCAACAGTGAAATGAAGAAAAAATAACACAGCGAGATTTGTGCTTTTGATTGGAGGGAAGGAAATAGTACATTGGAGAATATTGCCCTCTTTAAGATGTGGGCAGGGGTGTGGCTTTGGATTTGGAACAGGGCACGTCAACTCAGGCTTACCATGAGCGTTTTGACTGGGACGACTAGGGTCTTCAGCTGCTCTCGACAAGAGTGCTGTACTTACTTTGGTTTCTCTTCGTAACGCACAAGTCTTTTCGCCTTTTACTAAAGACTTCCGTGGAGAGGAACACCAATGAGTTAAACCTATTTTTGGCAGGCTTTGCCGTTTGGCTGAGCCTTGTACACTTGTGAAAAGAAAGACAGCTGTCCTTAACTAGACCAAGGTGCTTGACTATGGAGGGTTTGGACGGGTGTGCAAAGCAGCAGCCACTGCCATGACCCATTGAATGAACTGCACCACGACAAGGGAGAAATGTGTCAGGAGGTTGCCTCAGGAAGCAAACAGTTGGGGCTCATCGCTTCTCGGCCTTTTGGCTAAGATCAAGTGTAGTATCTGTTCTTATCAGTTTAATATCTGATATGTCCTCTATATGAGGATAATGTATTAAGCAGATTTTTAGCATTGGGAGATGAAAAAGGGGCTTGCTCCGTTCACTCCACGCATTGACCCGGTATTGCAGCATTGCCGGGAACGGTGCACTCTTTAAATGCCTTGTGGACAACCAAACACCAATCTAAATGGATCAGTCTGTTGAGTGATTTGACTCTGAAATGAACGACGCGAGTCACAGTCGCTGTCTGTCTTCAAGGCCGGGACTTGTGGCAAACAAAGGCCCTGTTTACTCCTTACCGAGGCCCTTTGTGGAACAACACTGTGCTCCCAGCCTCAAATCACTGTATACATCAGCCCTGACTGCTTGGGGAAATTTCCAGCTCTGAATGCTAATTTCCGTCCTCCGAGTCAGATTGTGGGTGATGTCATTTTGTAGGCTCTATTTCGTTTGCAGATTGTCCAGAAAAGTGCAAGCGTAGCTGTGCAGCAGTGTCTGTTGTATGCTGTGAAGCTGTGTGTTGAGTAATGCAAATTGCCCGGGTTTGCCGAGAGAAGTGGGTGTGGCTTTTTGGATGGGCCTAAAATGATTGCGTGTTCTCCTCACCGATATTTTCCTTCTTTGTGGGAGAAATGTGTTCCGAAGATCCTTCCATTGTTAGCATGCTTAGATTTTCGTTTGGTTGCTGGGCTGTGTTTGCTTTCTCAGAAGCAGAAACAGCTTGCCAAGGGAAGCTAATGCTGACTCTGGGATTATGCCATCTGGGAACCTTCATCCAGAGTACTGTGTCTGGGAATGCCACCCCTGTCTCTGTGTCTTCCAACTCATACTTACCTGGCAGGGAAGATACCATGATCAAGAAGGTGGTTCACCCAGGGCGAGGCTCAACCATTGCACTCCGGTTGTGCTGACCACTGCGAATTCCCCAAATGTGGGAATCTCGACTGCATAATTTCTGGTAGTGGGGGACTGCGTTCGCGCTCTCCCCTGATTTTTAAGTTGAAAAAAATATCACACGGTTGGTAGACGGACATGGACCTCAACATGCTGCTATTCCGCTTGTCGATTCCTGTAGCCGAGTCCTGGGCGTTTGTGAAAAGGAAGAAAGATGTCCCTAACTAGACCATGGTGCTTGACCATGGAGGGCTTGGACAGGTGTGCCAAGCAGCAGCCACTGCTATGCCCCATTGAAAGAACTGCACCAGGACTGTGCTCCCAGCCTCAAATCACTGTATACATCAGCCCTGACTGCTGGGGGAAATTTCCAGCTCTGAATCAACAGTGAAATGAAGAAAAAATAACACAGCGAGATTTGTGCTTTTGATTGGAGGGAAGGAAATAGTACATTGGAGAATATTGCCCTCTTTAAGATGTGGGCAGGGGTGTGGCTTTGGATTTGGAACAGGGCACGTCAACTCAGGCTTACCATGAGCGTTTTGACTGGGACGACTAGGGTCTTCAGCTGCTCTCGACAAGAGTGCTGTACTTACTTTGGTTTCTCTTCGTAACGCACAAGTCTTTTCGCCTTTTACTAAAGACTTCCGTGGAGAGGAACACCAATGAGTTAAACCTATTTTTGGCAGGCTTTGCCGTTTGGCTGAGCCTTGTACACTTGTGAAAAGAAAGACAGCTGTCCTTAACTAGACCAAGGTGCTTGACTATGGAGGGTTTGGACGGGTGTGCAAAGCAGCAGCCACTGCCATGACCCATTGAATGAACTGCACCACGACAAGGGAGAAATGTGTCAGGAAGTTGCCTCAGGAAGCAAACAGTTGGGGCTCATCGCTTCTCGGCCTTTTGGCTAAGATCAAGTGTAGTATCTGTTCTTATCAGTTTAATATCTGATATGTCCTCTATATGAGGATAATGTATTAAGCAGATTTTTAGCATTGGGAGATGAAAAAGGGGCTTGCTCCGTTCACTCCACGCATTGACCCGGTATTGCAGCATTGCCTGGAACGGTGCACTCTTTAAATGCCTTGTGGACAACCAAACACCAATCTAAATGGATCAGTCTGTTGATTGATTTGACTCTGAAATGAACGACGCGAGTCACATTCGCTGTCTGTCTTCAAGGCCGGGACTTGTGGCAAACAAAGGCCCTGTTTACTCCTTACCGAGGCCCTTTGTGGAACAACACTGTGCTCCCAGCCTCAAATCACTGTATACATCAGCCCTGACTGCTTGAGGAAATTTCCAGCTCTGAATGCTAATTTCCGTCCTCCGAGTCAGATTGTGGGTGATGTCATTTTGTAGGCTCTATTTCCTTTGCAGATTGTCCAGAAAAGTGCAAGCGTAGCTGTGCAGCAGTGTCTGTTGTATGCTGTGAAGCTGTGTGTTGAGTAATGCAAATTGCCCGGGTTTGCCGAGAGAAGTGGGTGTGGCTTTTTGGATGGGCCTAAAATGATTGCGTGTTCTCCTCACCGATATTTTCCTTCTTTGTGGGAGAAATGTGTTCCGAAGATCCTTCCATTGTTAGCATGCTTAGATTTTCGTTTGGTTGCTGGGCTGTGTTTGCTTTCTCAGAAGCAGAAACAGCTTGCCAAGGGAAGCTAATGCTGACTCTGGGATTATGCCATCTGGGAACCTTCATCCAGAGTACTGTGTCTGGGAATGCCACCCCTGTCTCTGTGTCTTCCAACTCATACTTACCTGGCAGGGAAGATACCATGATCAAGAAGGTGGTTCACCCAGGGCGAGGCTCAACCATTGCACTCCGGTTGTGCTGACCACTGCGAATTCCCCAAATGTGGGAATCTCGACTGCATAATTTCTGGTAGTGGGGGACTGCGTTCGCGCTCTCCCCTGATTTTTAAGTTGAAAAAAATATCACACGGTTGGTAGACGGACATGGACCTCAACATGCTGCTATTCGGCTTGCCGATTCCTGTAGCCGAGTCCTGGGCGTTTGTGAAAAGGAAGAAAGATGTCCCTAACTAGACCATGGTGCTTGACCATGGAGGGCTTGGACAGGTGTGCCAAGCAGCAGCCACTGCTATGCCCCATTGAAATAACTGCACCAGGACTGTGCTCCCAGCCTCAAATCACTGTATACATCAGCCCTGACTGCTGGGGGAAATTTCCAGCTCTGAATCAACAGTGAAATGAAGAAAAAATAACACAGCGAGATTTGTGCTTTTGATTGGAGGGAAGGAAATAGTACATTGGAGAATATTGCCCTCTTTAAGATGTGGGCAGGGGTGTGGCTTTGGATTTGGAACAGGGCACGTCAACTCAGGCTTACCATGAGCGTTTTGACTGGGACGACTAGGGTCTTCAGCTGCTCTCGACAAGAGTGCTGTACTTACTTTGGTTTCTCTTCGTAACGCACAAGTCTTTCGCCTTTTACTAAAGACTTCCGTGGAGAGGAACACCAATGAGTTAAACCTATTTTTGGCAGGCTTTGCCGTTTGGCTGAGCCTTGTACACTTGTGAAAAGAAAGACAGCTGTCCTTAACTAGACCAAGGTGCTTGACTATGGAGGGTTTGGACGGGTGTGCAAAGCAGCAGCCACTGCCATGACCCATTGAATGAACTGCACCACGACAAGGGAGAAATGTGTCAGGAGGTTGCCTCAGGAAGCAAACAGTTGGGGCTCATCGCTTCTCGGCCTTTTGGCTAAGATCAAGTGTAGTATCTGTTCTTATCAGTTTAATATCTGATATGTCCTCTATATGAGGATAATGTATTAAGCAGATTTTTAGCATTGGGAGATGAAAAAGGGGCTTGCTCCGTTCACTCCACGCATTGACCCGGTATTGCAGCATTGCCGGGAACGGTGCACTCTTTAAATGCCTTGTGGACAACCAAACACCAATCTAAATGGGTCAGTCTGTTGATTGATTTGACTCTGAAATGAACGACGCGAGTCACAGTCGCTGTCTGTCTTCAAGGCCGGGACTTGTGGCAAACAAAGGCCCTGTTTACTCCTTACCGAGGCCCTTTGTGGAACAACACTGTGCTCCCAGCCTCAAATCACTGTATACATCAGCCCTGACTGCTTGGGGAAATTTCCAGCTCTGAATGCTAATTTCCGTCCTCCGAGTCAGATTGTGGGTGATGTCATTTTGTAGGCTCTATTTCGTTTGCAGATTGTCCAGAAAAGTGCAAGCGTAGCTGTGCAGCAGTGTCTGTTGTATGCTGTGAAGCTGTGTGTTGAGTAATGCAAATTGCCCGGGTTTGCCGAGAGAAGTGGGTGTGGCTTTTTGGATGGGCCTAAAATGATTGCGTGTTCTCCTCACCGATATTTTCCCTTCTTTGTGGGAGAAATGTGTTCCGAAGATCCTTCCATTGTTAGCATGCTTAGATTTTCGTTTGGTTGCTGGGCTGTGTTTGCTTTCTCAGAAGCAGAAACAGCTTGCCAAGGGAAGCTAATGCTGACTCTGGGATTATGCCATCTGGGAACCGTCATCCAGAGTACTGTGTCTGGGAATGCCACCCCTGTCTTTGTGTCTTCTAGCTCATACTTACCTGGCAGGGAAGATACCATGATCAAGAAGGTGGTTCACCCAGGGCGAGGCTCAACCATTGCACTCCGGTTGCACTGACCACTGCGAATTCCCCAAATGTGGGAATCTCGACTGCATAATTTCTGGTAGTGGGGGACTGCGTTCGCGCTCTCCCCTGATTTTTAAGTTGAAAAAAATATCACACGGTTGGTAGACGGACATCGACCTCAACATGCTGCTATTCGGCTTGCCGATTCCTGTAGCCGAGTCCTGGGCGTTTGTGAAAAGGAAGAAAGATGTCCTTAACTAGACCATGGTGCTTGACCATGGAGGGCTTGGACAGGTGTGCCAAGCAGCAGCCACTGCTATGCCCCATTGAAAGAACTGCACCAGGACTGTGCTGCCAGCCTCAAATCACTGTATACATCAGCCCTGACTGCTGGGGGAAATTTCCAGCTCTGAAACAACATTGAAATGAAGAAAAAATAACACAGCGAGATTTGTGCTTTTGAATGGAGGGAAGGAAATAGTACATTGGAGAATATTGCCCTCTTTAAGATGTGGGCAGGGGTGTGGCTTTGGATTTGGAACAGGGCACGTCAACTCAGGCTTACCATGAGCGTTTTGACTGGGACGACTAGGGTCTTCAGCTGCTCTCGACAAGAGTGCTGTACTTACTTTGGTTTCTCTTCATAACGCACAAGTCTTTCGCCTTTTACTAAAGACTTCCGTGGAGAGGAACACCAATGAGTTAAACCTATTTTTGGCAGGCTTTGCCGTTTGGCTGAGCCTTGTACACTTGTGAAAAGAAAGACAGCTGTCCTTAACTAGACCAAGGTGCTTGACTATGGAGGGTTTGGACGGGTGTGCAAAGCAGCAGCCACTGCCATGACCCATTGAATGAACTGCACCACGACAAGGGAGAAATGTGTCAGGAGGTTGCCTCAGGAAGCAAACAGTTGGGGCTCATCGCTTCTCGGCCTTTTGGCTAAGATCAAGTGTAGTATCTGTTCTTATCAGTTTAATATCTGATATGTCCTCTATATGAGGATAATGTATTAAGCAGATTTTTAGCATTGGGAGATGAAAAAGGGGCTTGCTCCGTTCACTCCACGCATTGACCCGGTATTGCAGCATTGCCGGGAACGGTGCACTCTTTAAATGCCTTGTGGACAACCAAACACCAATCTAAATGGATCAGTCTGTTGATTGATTTGACTCTGAAATGAACGACGCGAGTCACAGTCGCTGTCTGTCTTCAAGGCCGGGACTTGTGGCAAACAAAGGCCCTGTTTACTCCTTACCGAGGCCCTTTGTGGAACAACACTGTGCTCCCAGCCTCAAATCACTGTATACATCAGCCCTGACTGCTTGGGGAAATTTCCAGCTCTGAATGCTAATTTCCGTCCTCCGAGTCAGATTGTGGGTGATGTCATTTTGTAGGCTCGATTTCGTTTGCAGATTGTCCAGAAAAGTGCAAGCGTAGCTGTGCAGCAGTGTCTGTTGTATGCTGTGAAGCTGTGTGTTGAGTAATGCAAATTGCCCGGGTTTGCCGAGAGAAGTGGGTGTGGCTTTTTGGATGGGCCTAAAATGATTGCGTGTTCTCCTCACCGATATTTTCCCTTCTTTGTGGGAGAAATGTGTTCCGAAGATCCTTCCATTGTTAGCATGCTTAGATTTTCGTTTGGTTGCTGGGCTGTGTTTGCTTTCTCAGAAGCAGAAACAGCTTGCCAAGGGAAGCTAATGCTGACTCTGGGATTATGCCATCTGGGAACCGTCATCCAGAGTACTGTGTCTGGGAATGCCACCCCTGTCTTTGTGTCTTCTAGCTCATACTTACCTGGCAGGGAAGATACCATGATCAAGAAGGTGGTTCACCCAGGGCGAGGCTCAACCATTGCACTCCGGTTGCACTGACCACTGCGAATTCCCCAAATGTGGGAATCTTGACTGCATAATTTCTGGTAGTTGGGGACAGCATTCGCGCTCTCCCCTGATTTTTAAGTTGAAAAAAATATCACACGGTTGGTAGACGGACATGGACCTCAACATGCTGCTATTCTGCTTGCGGATTCCTGTAGCCGAGTCCTGGGCGTTTGTGAAAAGGAAGAAAGATGTCCTTAACTAGACCATGGTGCTTGACCATGGAGGGCTTGGACAGGTGTGCCAAGCAGCAGCCACTGCTATGCCCCATTGAAAGAACTGCACCAGGACTGTGCTGCCAGCCTCAAATCACTGTATACATCAGCCCTGACTGCTGGGGGAAATTTCCAGCTCTGAATCAACAGTGAAATGAAGAAAAAATAACACAGCGAGATTTGTGCTTTTGAATGGAGGGAAGGAAATAGTACATTGGAGAATATTGCCCTCTTTAAGATGTGGGCAGGGGTGTGGCTTTGGATTTGGAACAGGGCACGTCAACTCAGGCTTACCATGAGCGTTTTGACTGGGACGACTAGGGTCTTCAGCTGCTCTCGACAAGAGTGCTGTACTTACTTTGGTTTCTCTTCATAATGCGCAAGTCTTTCGCCTTTTACTAAAGACTTCTGTGGAGAGGAACACCAATGAGTTAAAGCTATTTTGGCAGGCTTTGCCGTTTGGCTGAGCCTTGTACACTTGTGAAAAGAAAAACAGCTGTCCTTAATTAGACCAAGGTGCTTGACTATGGAGGGTTTGGACGGGTGTGCAAAGCAGCAGCCACTGCCATGACCCATTGAATGAACTGCACCACGACAAGGGAGAAATGTGTCAGGAGGTTGCCTCAGGAAGCAAACAGTTGGGGTTCATCGCTTCTCGGCCTTTTGGCTAAGATCAAGTGTAGTATCTGTTCTTATCAGTTTAATATCTGATATGTCCTCTATATGAGGATAATGTATTAAGCAGATTTTTAGCATTGGGAGATGAAAAAGGGGCTTGCTCCGTTCACTCCACGCATTGACCCGGTATTGCAGCGTTGCCTGGAACGGTGCACTCTTTAAATGCCTTGTGGACAACCAAACACCAATCTAAATGGATCAGTCTGTTGATTGATTTGACTCTGAAATGAACGACGCGAGTCACAGTCGCTGTCTGTCTTCAAGGCCGGGACTTGTGGCAAACAAAGGCCCTGTTTACTCCTTACCGAGGCCCTTTGTGGAACAACACTGTGCTCCCAGCCTCAAATCACTGTATACATCAGCCCTGACTGCTTGGGGAAATTTCCAGCTCTGAATGCTAATTTCCGTCCTCCGAGTCAGATTGTGGGTGATGTCATTTTGTAGGCTCTATTTCGTTTGCAGATTGTCCAGAAAAGTGCAAGCGTAGCTGTGCAGCAGTGTCTGTTGTATGCTGTGAAGCTGTGTGTTGAGTAATGCAAATTGCCCAGGTTTGCCGAGAGAAGTGGGTGTGGCTTTTTGGATGGGCCTAAAATGATTGCGTGTTCTCCTCACCGATATTTTCCCTTCTTTGTGGGAGAAATGTGTTCCGAAGATCCTTCCATTGTTAGCATGCTTAGATTTTCGTTTGGTTGCTGGGCTGTGTTTGCTTTCTCAGAAGCAGAAACAGCTTGCCAAAGGAAGCTAATGCTGACTCTGGGATTATGCCATCTGGGAACCGTCATCCAGAGTACTGTGTCTGGGAATGCCACCCCTGTCTCTGTGTCTTCCAACTCATACTTACCTGGCAGGGAAGATACCATGATCAAGAAGGTGGTTCACCCAGGGCGAGGCTCAACCATTGCACTCCGGTTGTGCTGACCACTGCGAATTCCCCAAATGTGGGAATCTCGACTGCATAATTTCTGGTAGTGGGGGACTGCGTTCGCGCTCTCCCCTGATTTTTAAGTTGAAAAAAATATCACACGGTTGGTAGACGGACATGGACCTCAACATGCTGCTATTCGGCTTGCCGATTCCTGTAGCTGAGTCCTGGGCGTTTGTGAAAAGGAAGAAAGATGTCCTTAACTAGACCATGGTGCTTGACCATGGAGGGCTTGGACAGGTGTGCCAAGCAGCAGCCACTGCTATGCCCCATTGAAAGAACTGCACCAGGACTGTGCTCCCAGCCTCAAATCACTGTATACATCAGCCCTGACTGCTGGGGGAAATTTCCAGCTCTGAATCAACAGTGAAATGAAGAAAAAATAACACAGCGAGATTTGTGCTTTTGATTGGAGGGAAGGAAATAGTACATTGGAGAATATTGCCCTCTTTAAGATGTGGGCAGGGGTGTGGCTTTGGATTTGGAACAGGGCACGTCAACTCAGGCTTACCATGAGCGTTTTGACTGGGACGACTAGGGTCTTCAGCTGCTCTCGACAAGAGTGCTGTACTTACTTTGGTTTCTCTTCGTAACGCACAAGTCTTTTCGCCTTTTACTAAAGACTTCCGTGGAGAGGAACACCAATGAGTTAAACCTATTTTTGGCAGGCTTTGCCGTTTGGCTGAGCCTTGTACACTTGTGAAAAGAAAGACAGCTGTCCTTAACTAGACCAAGGTGCTTGACTATGGAGGGTTTGGACGGGTGTGCAAAGCAGCAGCCACTGCCATGACCCATTGAATGAACTGCACCACGACAAGGGAGAAATGTGTCAGGAAGTTGCCTCAGGAAGCAAACAGTTGGGGCTCATCGCTTCTCGGCCTTTTGGCTAAGATCAAGTGTAGTATCTGTTCTTATCAGTTTAATATCTGATATGTCCTCTATATGAGGATAATGTATTAAGCAGATTTTTAGCATTGGGAGATGAAAAAGGGGCTTGCTCCGTTCACTCCACGCATTGACACGGTTTTGCAGCATTGCCTGGAACAGTGCACTCTTTAAATGCCTTGTGGACAACCAAACACCAATCTAAATGGATCAGTCTGTTGATTGATTTGACTCTGAAATGAATGACGCGAGTCACATTCGCTGTCTGTCTTCAAGGCCGGGACTTGTGGCAAACAAAGGCCCTGTTTACTCCTTACCGAGGCCCTTTGTGGAACAACACTGTGCTCCCAGCCTCAAATCACTGTATACATCAGCCCTGACTGCTTGAGGAAATTTCCAGCTCTGAATGCTAATTTCCGTCCTCCGAGTCAGATTGTGGGTGATGTCATTTTGTAGGCTCTATTTCGTTTGCAGATTGTCCAGAAAAGTGCAAGCGTAGCTGTGCAGCAGTGTCTGTTGTATGCTGTGAAGCTGTGTGTTGAGTAATGCAAATTGCCCGGGTTTGCCGAGAGAAGTGGGTGTGGCTTTTTGGATGGGCCTAAAATGATTGCGTGTTCTCCTCACCGATATTTTCCTTCTTTGTGGGAGAAATGTGTTCCGAAGATCCTTCCATTGTTAGCATGCTTAGATTTTCGTTTGGTTGCTGGGCTGTGTTTGCTTTCTCAGAAGCAGAAACAGCTTGCCAAGGGAAGCTAATGCTGACTCTGGGATTATGCCATCTGGGAACCTTCATCCAGAGTACTGTGTCTGGGAATGCCACCCCTGTCTCTGTGTCTTCCAACTCATACTTACCTGGCAGGGAAGATACCATGATCAAGAAGGTGGTTCACCCAGGGCGAGGCTCAACCATTGCACTCCGGTTGTGCTGACCACTGCGAATTCCCCAAATGTGGGAATCTCGACTGCATAATTTCTGGTAGTGGGGGACTGCGTTCGCGCTCTCCCCTGATTTTTAAGTTGAAAAAAATATCACACGGTTGGTAGACGGACATGGACCTCAACATGCTGCTATTCCGCTTGTCGATTCCTGTAGCCGAGTCCTGGGCGTTTGTGAAAAGGAAGAAAGATGTCCCTAACTAGACCATGGTGCTTGACCATGGAGGGCTTGGACAGGTGTGCCAAGCAGCAGCCACTGCTATGCCCCATTGAAAGAACTGCACCAGGACTGTGCTCCCAGCCTCAAATCACTGTATACATCAGCCCTGACTGCTGGGGGAAATTTCCAGCTCTGAATCAACAGTGAAATGAAGAAAAAATAACACAGCGAGATTTGTGCTTTTGATTGGAGGGAAGGAAATAGTACATTGGAGAATATTGCCCTCTTTAAGATGTGGGCAGGGGTGTGGCTTTGGATTTGGAACAGGGCACGTCAACTCAGGCTTACCATGAGCGTTTTGACTGGGACGACTAGGGTCTTCAGCTGCTCTCGACAAGAGTGCTGTACTTACTTTGGTTTCTCTTCGTAACGCACAAGTCTTTTCGCCTTTTACTAAAGACTTCCGTGGAGAGGAACACCAATGAGTTAAACCTATTTTTGGCAGGCTTTGCCGTTTGGCTGAGCCTTGTACACTTGTGAAAAGAAAGACAGCTGTCCTTAACTAGACCAAGGTGCTTGACTATGGAGGGTTTGGACGGGTGTGCAAAGCAGCAGCCACTGCCATGACCCATTGAATGAACTGCACCACGACAAGGGAGAAATGTGTCAGGAAGTTGCCTCAGGAAGCAAACAGTTGGGGCTCATCGCTTCTCGGCCTTTTGGCTAAGATCAAGTGTAGTATCTGTTCTTATCAGTTTAATATCTGATATGTCCTCTATATGAGGATAATGTATTAAGCAGATTTTTAGCATTGGGAGATGAAAAAGGGGCTTGCTCCGTTCACTCCACGCATTGACCCGGTATTGCAGCATTGCCTGGAACGGTGCACTCTTTAAATGCCTTGTGGACAACCAAACACCAATCTAAATGGATCAGTCTGTTGATTGATTTGACTCTGAAATGAATGACGCGAGTCACATTCGCTGTCTGTCTTCAAGGCCGGGACTTGTGGCAAACAAAGGCCCTGTTTACTCCTTACCGAGGCCCTTTGTGGAACAACACTGTGCTCCCAGCCTCAAATCACTGTATACATCAGCCCTGACTGCTTGAGGAAATTTCCAGCTCTGAATGCTAATTTCCGTCCTCCGAGTCAGATTGTGGGTGATGTCATTTTGTAGGCTCTATTTCGTTTGCAGATTGTCCAGAAAAGTGCAAGCGTAGCTGTGCAGCAGTGTCTGTTGTATGCTGTGAAGCTGTGTGTTGAGTAATGCAAATTGCCCGGGTTTGCCGAGAGAAGTGGGTGTGGCTTTTTGGATGGGCCTAAAATGATTGCGTGTTCTCCTCACCGATATTTTCCTTCTTTGTGGGAGAAATGTGTTCCGAAGATCCTTCCATTGTTAGCATGCTTAGATTTTCGTTTGGTTGCTGGGCTGTGTTTGCTTTCTCAGAAGCAGAAACAGCTTGCCAAGGGAAGCTAATGCTGACTCTGGGATTATGCCATCTGGGAACCTTCATCCAGAGTACTGTGTCTGGGAATGCCACCCCTGTCTCTGTGTCTTCCAACTCATACTTACCTGGCAGGGAAGATACCATGATCAAGAAGGTGGTTCACCCAGGGCGAGGCTCAACCATTGCACTCCGGTTGTGCTGACCACTGCGAATTCCCCAAATGTGGGAATCTCGACAGCATAATTTCTGGTAGTGGGGGACTGCGTTCGCGCTCTCCCCTGATTTTTAAGTTGAAAAAAATATCACACGGTTGGTAGACGGACATGGACCTCAACATGCTGCTATTCGGCTTGCCGATTCCTGTAGCCGAGTCCTGGGCGTTTGTGAAAAGGAAGAAAGATGTCCCTAACTAGACCATGGTGCTTGACCATGGAGGGCTTGGACAGGTGTGCCAAGCAGCAGCCACTGCTATGCCCCATTGAAATAACTGCACCAGGACTGTGCTCCCAGCCTCAAATCACTGTATACATCAGCCCTGACTGCTGGGGGAAATTTCCAGCTCTGAATCAACAGTGAAATGAAGAAAAAATAACACAGCGAGATTTGTGCTTTTGATTGGAGGGAAGGAAATAGTACATTGGAGAATATTGCCCTCTTTAAGATGTGGGCAGGGGTGTGGCTTTGGATTTGGAACAGGGCACGTCAACTCAGGCTTACCATGAGCGTTTTGACTGGGACGACTAGGGTCTTCAGCTGCTCTCGACAAGAGTGCTGTACTTACTTTGGTTTCTCTTCGTAACGCACAAGTCTTTCGCCTTTTACTAAAGACTTCCGTGTAGAGGAACACCAATGAGTTAAACCTATTTTTGGCAGGCTTTGCCGTTTGGCTGAGCCTTGTACACTTGTGAAAAGAAAGACAGCTGTCCTTAACTAGACCAAGGTGCTTGACTATGGAGGGTTTGGACGGGTGTGCAAAGCAGCAGCCACTGCCATGACCCATTGAATGAACTGCACCACGACAAGGGAGAAATGTGTCAGGAGGTTGCCTCAGGAAGCAAACAGTTGGGGCTCATTGCTTCTCGGCCTTTTGGCTAAGATCAAGTGTAGTATCTGTTCTTATCAGTTTAATATCTGATATGTCCTCTATATGAGGATAATGTATTAAGCAGATTTTTAGCATTGGGAGATGAAAAAGGGGCTTGCTCCGTTCACTCCACGCATTGACCCGGTATTGCAGCATTGCCGGGAACGGTGCACTCTTTAAATGCCTTGTGGACAACCAAACACCAATCTAAATGGGTCAGTCTGTTGATTGATTTGACTCTGAAATGAACGACGCGAGTCACAGTCGCTGTCTGTCTTCAAGGCCGGGACTTGTGGCAAACAAAGGCCCTGTTTACTCCTTACCGAGGCCCTTTGTGGAACAACACTGTGCTCCCAGCCTCAAATCACTGTATACATCAGCCCTGACTGCTTGGGGAAATTTCCAGCTCTGAATGCTAATTTCCGTCCTCCGAGTCAGATTGTGGGTGATGTCATTTTGTAGGCTCTATTTCGTTTGCAGATTGTCCAGAAAAGTGCAAGCGTAGCTGTGCAGCAGTGTCTGTTGTATGCTGTGAAGCTGTGTGTTGAGTAATGCAAATTGCCCGGGTTTGCCGAGAGAAGTGGGTGTGGCTTTTTGGATGGGCCTAAAATGATTGCGTGTTCTCCTCACCGATATTTTCCCTTCTTTGTGGGAGAAATGTGTTCCGAAGATCCTTCCATTGTTAGCATGCTTAGATTTTCGTTTGGTTGCTGGGCTGTGTTTGCTTTCTCAGAAGCAGAAACAGCTTGCCAAGGGAAGCTAATGCTGACTCTGCGATTATGCCATCTGGGAACCGTCATTCAGAGTACTGTGTCTGGGAATGTCACCCCTGTCTCTGTGTCTTCCAACTCATACTTACCTGGCAGGGAAGATACCGTGATCAAGAAGGTGGTTCACCCAGGGCGAGGCTCAACCATTGCACTCCGGTTGTGCTGACCACTGCTAATTCCCCAAATGTGGGAATCTTGACTGCATAATTTCTGGTAGTGGGGGACTGCGTTCGCGCTCTCCCCTGATTTTTAAGTTGAAAAAAATATCACCCGGTTGGTAGACGGACATGGACCTCAACATGCTGCTATTCCGCTTGCCGATTCCTGTAGCCGAGTCCTGGGCGTTTGTGAAAAGGAAGAAAGATGTCCTTAACTAGACCATGGTGCTTGACCATGGAGGGCTTGGACAGGTGTGCCAAGCAGCAGCCACTGCTATGCCCCATTGAAAGAACTGCACCAGGACTGTGCTCCCAGCCTCAAATCACTGTATACATCAGCCCTGACTGCTGGGGGAAATTTCCAGCTCTGAATCAACATTGAAATGAAGAAAAAATAACACAGCGAGATTTGTGCTTTTGATTTGAGGGAAGGAAATAGTACATTGGAGAATATTGCCATCTTTAAGATGTGGGCAGGGGTGTGGCTTTGGATTTGGAACAGGGCACGTCAACTCAGGCTTACCATGAGCGTTTTGACTGGGACGACTAGGGTCTTCAGCTGCTCTCGACAAGAGTGCTGTACTTACTTTGGTTTCTCTTCATAATGCACAAATCTTTCGCCTTTTACTAAAGACTTCCGTGGAGAGGAACGCCAATGAGTTAAACCTATTTTGGCAGGCTTTGCCGTTTGGCTGAGCCTTGTACACTTGTGAAAAGAAAAACAGCTGTCCTTAATTAGACCAAGGTGCTTGACTATGGAGGGTTTGGACGGGTGTGCAAAGCAGCAGCCACTGCCATGACCCATTGAATGAACTGCACCACGACAAGGGAGAAATGTGTCAGGAGGTTGCCTCAGGAAGCAAACAGTTGGGGCTCATCGCTTCTCGGCCTTTTGGCTAAGATCAAGTGTAGTATCTGTTCTTATCAGTTTAATATCTGATATGTCCTCTATATGAGGATAATGTATTAAGCAGATTTTTAGCATTGGGAGATGAAAAAGGGGCTTGCTCCGTTCACTCCACACATTGACCCGGTATTGCAGCATTGCCTGGAACGGTGCACTCTTTAAATGCCTTGTGGACAACCAAACACCAATCTAAATGGATCAGTCTGTTGATTGATTTGACTCTGAAATGAACGACGCGAGTCACAGTCGCTGTCTGTCTTCAAGGCCGGGACTTGTGGCAAACAAAGGCCCTGTTTACTCCTTACCGAGGCCCTTTGTGGAACAACACTGTGCTCCCAGCCTCAAATCACTGTATACATCAGCCCTGACTGCTTGGGGAAATTTCCAGCTCTGAATGCTAATTTCCGTCCTCCGAGTCAGATTGTGGGTGATGTCATTTTGTAGGCTCTATTTCGTTTGCAGATTGTCCAGAAAAGTGCAAGCGTAGCTGTGCAGCAGTGTCTGTTGTATGCTGTGAAGCTGTGTGTTGAGTAATGCAAATTGCCCGGGTTTGCCGAGAGAAGTGGGTGTGGCTTTTTGGATGGGCCTAAAATGATTGCGTGTTCTCCTCACCGATATTTTCCCTTCTTTGTGGGAGAAATGTGTTCCGAAGATCCTTCCATTGTTAGCATGCTTAGATTTTCGTTTGGTTGCTGGGCTGTGTTTGCTTTCTCAGAAGCAGAAACAGCTTGCCAAGGGAAGCTAATGCTGACTCTGGGATTATGCCATCTGGGAACCGTCATCCAGAGTACTGTGTCTGGGAATGCCACCCCTGTCTTTGTGTCTTCTAGCTCATACTTACCTGGCAGGGAAGATACCATGATCAAGAAGGTGGTTCACCCAGGGCGAGGCTCAACCATTGCACTCCGGTTGCGCTGACTATTGCGAATTCCCCAAATGTGGGAATCTTGACTGCATAATTTCTGGTAGTTGGGGACTGCATTCGCGCTCTCCCCTGATTTTTAAGTTGAAAAAAATATCACACGGTTGGTAGACGGACATGGACCTCAACATGCTGCTATTCTGCTTGCGGATTCCTGTAGCCGAGTCCTGGGCGTTTGTGAAAAGGAAGAAAGATGTCCTTAACTAGACCATGGTGCTTGACCATGGAGGGCTTGGACAGGTGTGCCAAGCAGCAGCCACTGCTATGCCCCATTGAAAGAACTGCACCAGGACTGTGCTGCCAGCCTCAAATCACTGTATACATCAGCCCTGACTGCTGGGGGAAATTTCCAGCTCTGAATCAACAGTGAAATGAAGAAAAAATAACACAGCGAGATTTGTGCTTTTGAATGGAGGGAAGGAAATAGTACATTGGAGAATATTGCCCTCTTTAAGATGTGGGCAGGGGTGTGGCTTTGGATTTGGAACAGGGCACGTCAACTCAGGCTTACCATGAGCGTTTTGACTGGGACGACTAGGGTCTTCAGCTGCTCTCGACAAGAGTGCTGTACTTGCTTTGGTTTCTCTTCATAACGCACAAGTCTTTCGCCTTTTACTAAAGACTTCCGTGGAGAGGAACACCAATGAGTTAAACCTATTTTGGCAGGCTTTGCCGTTTGGCTGAGCCTTGTACACTTGTGAAAAGAAAGACAGCTGTCCTTAACTAGACCAAGGTGCTTGACTATGGAGGGTTTGAACGGGTGTGCAAAGCAGCAGTCACTGCCATGACCCATTGAATGAACTGCACCACGACAAGGGAGAAATGTGTTAGGAGGTTGCCTCAGGAAGCAAACAGTTGGGGCTCATCGCTTCTCGGCCTTTTGGCTAAGATCAAGTGTAGTATCTGTTCTTATCAGTTTAATATCTGATATGTCCTCTATATGAGGATAATGTATTAAGCAGATTTTTAGCATTGGGAGATGAAAAAAGGGCTTGCTCCGTTCACTCCACGCATTGACCCGGTATTGCAGCATTGCCGGGAACGGTGCACTCTTTAAATGCCTTGTGGACAACCAAACACCAATCTAAATGGATCAGTCTGTTGATTGATTTGACTCTGAAATGAACGACGCGAGTCACAGTCACTGTCTGTCTTCAAGGCCGGGACTTGTGGCAAACAAAGGCCCTGTTTACTCCTTACCGAGGCCCTTTGTGGAACAACACTGTGCTCCCAGCCTCAAATCACTGTATACATCAGCCCTGACTGCTTGGGGAAATTTCCAGCTCTGAATGCTAATTTCCGTCCTCCGAGTCAGATTGTGGGTGATGTCATTTTGTAGGCTCTATTTCGTTTGCAGATTGTCCAGAAAAGTGCAAGCGTAGCTGTGCAGCAGTGTCTGTTGTATGCTGTGAAGCTGTGTGTTGAGTAATGCAAATTGCCCGGGTTTGCCGAGAGAAGTGGGTGTGGCTTTTTGGATGGACCTAAAATGATTGCGTGTTCTCCTCACCGATATTTTCCCTTCTTTGTGGGAGAAATGTGTTCCGAAGATCCTTCCATTGTTAGCATGCTTAGATTTTCGTTTGGTTGCTGGGCTGTGTTTGCTTTCTCAGAAGCAGAAACAGCTTGCCAAGGGAAGCTAATGCTGACTCTGGGATTATGCCATCTGGGAACCGTCATCCAGAGTACTGTGTCTGGGAATGCCACCCCTGTCTCTGTGTCTTCCAACTTATACTTACCTGGCAGGGAAGATACCATGATCAAGAAGGTGGTTCACCCAGGGCGAGGCTCAACCATTGCACTCCGGTTGTGCTGACCACTGCGAATTCCCCAAATGTGGGAATCTCAGCTGCATAATTTCTGGTAGTGGGGGACTGCGTTCGCGCTCTCCCCTGATTTTTAAGTTGAAAAAAATATCACACGGTTGGTAGACGGACATGGACCTCAACATGCTGCTATTCCGCTTGCCGATTCCTGTAGCCGAGTCCTGGGCGTTTGTGAAAAGGAAGAAAGATGTCCTTAACTAGACCATGGTGCTTGACCATGGAGGGCTTGGACAGGTGTGCCAAGCAGCAGCCACTGCTATGCCCCATTGAAAGAACTGCACCAGGACTGTGCTCCCAGCCTCAAATCACTGTATACATCAGCCCTGACTGCTGGGGGAAATTTCCAGCTCTGAATCAACAGTGAAATGAAGAAAAAATAACACAGCGAGATTTGTGCTTTTGAATGGAGGGAAGGAAATAGTATATTGGAGAATATTGCCCTCTTTAAGATGTGGGCAGGGGTGTGGCTTTGGATTTGGAACAGGGCACGTCAACTCAGGCTTACCATGAGCGTTTTGACTGGGACGACTAGGGTCTTCAGCTGCTCTCGACAAGAGTGCTGTACTTGCTTTGGTTTCTCTTCATAACGCACAAGTCTTTCGCCTTTTACTAAAGACTTCCGTGGAGAGGAACACCAATGAGTTAAACCTATTTTGGCAGGCTTTGCCGTTTGGCTGAGCCTTGTACACTTGTGAAAAGAAAGACAGCTGTCCTTAACTAGACCAAGGTGCTTGACTATGGAGGGTTTGGACGGGTGTGCAAAGCAGCAGCCACTGCCATGACCCATTGAATGAACTGCACCACGACAAGGGAGAAATGTGTTAGGAGGTTGCCTCAGGAAGCAAACAGTTGGGGCTCATCGCTTCTCGGCCTTTTGGCTAAGATCAAGTGTAGTATCTGTTCTTATCAGTTTAATATCTGATATGTCCTCTATATGAGGATAATGTATTAAGCAGATTGTTAGCATTGGGAGATGAAAAAAGGGCTTGCTCCGTTCACTCCACGCATTGACCCGGTATTGCAGCATTGCCGGGAACGGTGCACTCTTTAAATGCCTTGTGGACAACCAAACACCAATCTAAATGGATCAGTCTGTTGATTGATTTGACTCTGAAATGAACGACGCGAGTCACAGTCACTGTCTGTCTTCAAGGCCGGGACTTGTGGCAAACAAAGGCCCTGTTTACTCCTTACCGAGGCCCTTTGTGGAACAACACTGTGCTCCCAGCCTCAAATCACTGTATACATCAGCCCTGACTGCTTGGGGAAATTTCCAGCTCTGAATGCTAATTTCCGTCCTCCGAGTCAGATTGTGGGTGATGTCATTTTGTAGGCTCTATTTCGTTTGCAGATTGTCCAGAATAGTGCAAGCGTAGCTGTGCAGCAGTGTCTGTTGTATGCTGTGAAGCTGTGTATTGAGTAATGCAAATTGCCCGGGTTTGCCGAGAGAAGTGGGTGTGGCTTTTTGGATGGGCCTAAAATGATTGCGTGTTCTCCTCACCGATATTTTCCCTTCTTTGTGGGAGAAATGTGTTGCGAAGATCCTTCCATTGTTAGCATGCTTAGATTTTCGTTTGGTTGCTGGGCTGTGTTTGCTTTCTCAGAAGCAGAAACAGCTTGCCAAGGGAAGCTAATGCTGACTCTGGGATTATGCCATCTGGGAACCGTCATCCAGAGTACTGTGTCTGGGAATGCCACCCCTGTCTTTGTGTCTTCTAGCTCATACTTACCTGGCAGGGAAGATACCATGATCAAGAAGGTGGTTCACCCAGGGCGAGCTTCAACTATTGCACTCCGGTTGCACTGACCACTGCGAATTCCCCAAATGTGGGAATCTCGACTGCATAATTTCTGGTAGTGGGGGACTGCGTTCGCGCTCTCCCCTGATTTTTAAGTTGAAAAAAATATCACCCGGTTGGTAGACGGACATGGACCTCAACATGCTGCTATTCCGCTTGCCGATTCCTGTAGCCGAGTCCTGGGCGTTTGTGAAAAGGAAGAAAGATGTCCTTAACTAGACCATGGTGCTTGACCATGGAGGGCTTGGACAGGTGTGCCAAGCAGCAGCCACTGCTATGCCCCATTGAAAGAACTGCACCAGGACTGTGCTCCCAGCCTCAAATCACTGTATACATCAGCCCTGACTGCTGGGGGAAATTTCCAGCTCTGAATCAACAGTGAAATGAAGAAAAAATAACACAGCGAGATTTGTGCTTTTGATTGGAGGGAAGGAAATAGTACATTGGAGAATATTGCCCTCTTTAAGATGTGGGCAGGGGTGTGGCTTTGGATTTGGAACAGGGCACGTCAACTCAGGCTTACCATGAGCGTTTTGACTGGGACGACTAGGGTCTTCAGCTGCTCTCGACAAGAGTGCTGTACTTACTTTGGTTTCTCTTCATAACGCACAAGTCTTTCGCCTTTTACTAAAGACTTCCGTGGAGTGGAACACCAATGAGTTAAACCTATTTTTGACAGGCTTTGCCGTTTGGCTGAGCCATGGACACTTGTGAAAAGAAAGACAGCTGTCCTTAACTAGACCAAGGTGCTTGACTATGGAGGGTTTGGACGGGTGTGCAAAGCAGCAGCCACTGCCATGACCCATTGAATGAACTGCACCACGACAAGGGAGAAATGTGTCAGGAAGTTGCCTCAGGAAGCAAACAGTTGGGGCTCATCGCTTCTCGGCCTTTTGGCTAAGATCAAGTGTAGTATCTGTTCTTATCAGTTTAATATCTGATATGTCCTCTATATGAGGATAATGTATTAAGCAGATTTTTAGCATTGGGAGATGAAAAAGGGGCTTGCTCCGTTCACTCCACGCATTGACCCGGTATTGCAGCATTGCCGGGAACGGTGCACTCTTTAAATGCCTTGTGGACAACCAAACACCAATCTAAATGGATCAGTCTGTTGATTGATTTGACTCTGAAATGAACGACGCGAGTCACAGTCGCTGTCTGTCTTCAAGGCCGGGACTTGTGGCAAACAAAGGCCCTGTTTACTCCTTACCGAGGCCCTTTGTGGAACAACACTGTGCTCCCAGCCTCAAATCACTGTATACATCAGCCCTGACTGCTTGGGGAAATTTCCAGCTCTGAATGCTAATTTCCGTCCTCCGAGTCAGATTGTGGGTGATGTCATTTTGTAGGCTCTATTTCGTTTGCAGATTGTCCAGAAAAGTGCAAGCGTAGCTGTGCAGCAGTGTCTGTTGTATGCTGTGAAGCTGTGTATTGAGTAATGCAAATTGCCCGGGTTTGCCGAGAGAAGTGGGTGTGGCTTTTTGGATGGGCCTAAAATGATTGCGTGTTCTCCTCACCGATATTTTCCCTTCTTTGTGGGAGAAATGTGTTCCGAAGATCCTTCCATTGTTAGCATGCTTAGATTTTCGTTTGGTTGCTGGGCTGTGTTTGCTTTCTCAGAAGCAGAAACAGCTTGCCAAGGGAAGCTAATGCTGACTCTGGGATTATGCCATTTGGGAACCGTCATCCAGAGTACTGTGTCTGGGAATGCCACCCCTGTCTTTGTGTCTTCTAGCTCATACTTACCTGGCAGGGAAGATACCATGATCAAGAAGGTGGTTCACCCAGGGCGAGCTTCAACCATTGCACTCGGTTGCACTGACCACTGCGAATTCCCCAAATGTGGGAATCTCGACTGCATAATTTCTGGTAGTGGGGGACTGCATTCGCGCTCTCCCCTGATTTTTAAGTTGAAAAAAATATCACACGGTTGGTAGACGGACATGGACCTCAACATGCTGCTATTCGGCTTGCCGATACCTGTAGCCGAGTCCTGGGCGTTTGTGAAAAGGAAGAAAGATGTCCTTAACTAGACCATTGTGCTTGACCATGGAGGGCTTGGACAGGTGTGCCAAGCAGCAGCCACTGCTATGCCCCATTGAAAGAACTGCACCAGGACTGTGCTCCCAGCCTCAAATCACTGTATACATCAGCCCTGACTGCTTGAGGAAATTTCCAGCTCTGAATGCTAATTTCCGTCCTCCGAGTCAGATTGTGGGTGATGTCATTTTGTAGGCTCTATTTCGTTTGCAGATTGTCCAGAAAAGTGCAAGCGTAGCTGTGCAGCAGTGTCTGTTGTATGCTGTGAAGCTGTGTGTTGAGTAATGCAAATTGCCCGGGTTTGCCGAGAGAAGTGGGTGTGGCTTTTTGGATGGGCCTAAAATGATTGCGTGTTCTCCTCACCGATATTTTCCCTTCTTTGTGGGAGAAATGTGTTCCGAAGATCCTTCCATTGTTAGCATGCTTAGATTTTCGTTTGGTTGCTGGGCTGTGTTTGCTTTCTCAGAAGCAGAAACAGCTTGCCAAGGGAAGCTAATGCTGACTCTGGGATTATGCCATCTGGGAACCGTCATCCAGAGTACTGTGTCTGGGAATGCCACCCCTGTCTCTGTGTCTTCCAACTTATACTTACCTGGCAGGGAAGATACCATGATCAAGAAGGTGGTTCACCCAGGGCGAGGCTCAACCATTGCACTCCGGTTGTGCTGACCACTGCGAATTCCCCAAATGTGGGAATCTCAACTGCATAATTTCTGGTAGTGTGGGACTGCGTTCGCGCTCTCCCCTGATTTTTAAGTTGAAAAAAATATCACACGGTTGGTAGACGGACATGGACCTCAACATGCTGCTATTCCGCTTGCCGATTCCTGTAGCCGAGTCCTGGGCGTTTGTGAAAAGGAAGAAAGATGTCCTTAACTAGACCATGGTGCTTGACCATGGAGGGCTTGGACAGGTGTGCCAAGCAGCAGCCACTGCTATGCCCCATTGAAAGAACTGCACCAGGACTGTGCTCCCAGCCTCAAATCACTGTATACATCAGCCCTGACTGCTGGGGGAAATTTCCAGCTCTGAATCAACAGTGAAATGAAGAAAAAATAACACAGCGAGATTTGTGCTTTTGATTGGAGGGAAGGAAATAGTACATTGGAGAATATTGCCCTCTTTAAGATGTGGGCAGGGGTGTGGCTTTGGATTTGGAACAGGGCACGTCAACTCAGGCTTACCATGAGCGTTTTGACTGGGACGACTAGGGTCTTCAGCTGCTCTCGACAAGAGTGCTGTACTTACTTTGGTTTCTCTTCATAACGCACAAGTCTTTCGCCTTTTACTAAAGACTTCCGTGGAGTGGAACACCAATGAGTTAAACCTATTTTTGACAGGCTTTGCCGTTTGGCTGAGCCATGGACACTTGTGAAAAGAAAAACAGCTGTCCTTAACTAGACCAAGGTGCTTGACTATGGAGGGTTTGGACGGGTGTGCAAAGCAGCAGCCACTGCCATGACCCATTGAATGAACTGCATCACGACATGGGAGTGCTGTACTTACTTTGGTTTCTCTGCCATGACCCATTGAATGAAGTGCATCACGACAAGGGAGAAATGTGTCAGGAAGTTGCCGCAGGAAGCAAACAGTTTGGGCTCATCGCTTCTCGGCCTTTTGGCTAAGATCAAGTGTAGTATCTGTTCTTATCAGTTTAATATCTGATATGTCCTCTATATGAGGATAATGTATTAAGCAGATTTTTAGCATTGGGAGATGAAAAAGGGGCTTGCTCCGTTCGCTCCACGCATTGACCCGGTATTGCAGCATTGCCGGGAATGGTGCACTCTTTAAATGCCTTGTGGACAACCAAACACCAATCTAAATGGATCAGTCTGTTGATTGATTTGACTCTGAAATGAACGACGCGAGTCACAGTCGCTGTCTGTCTTCAAGGCCGGGACTTGTGGCAAACAAAGGCCCTGTTTACTCCTTACCGAGGACCTTTGTGGAACAACACTGTGCTCCCAGCCTCAAATCACTGTATACATCAGCCCTGACTGCTTGGGGAAATTTCCAGCTCTGAATGCTAATTTCCGTCCTCCGAGTCAGATTGTGGGTGATGTCATTTTGTAGGCTCTATTTCGTTTGCAGATTGTCCAGAAAAGTGCAAGCGTAGCTGTGCAGCAGTGTCTGTTGTATGCTGTGAAGCTGTGTGTTGAGTAATGCAAATTGCCCGGGTTTGCCGAGAGAAGTGGGTGTGGCTTTTTGGATGGGCCTAAAATGATTGCGTGTTCTCCTCACCGATATTTTCCCTTCTTTGTGGGAGAAATGTGTTCCGAAGATCCTTCCATTGTTAGCATGCTTAGATTTTCGTTTGGTTGCTGGGCTGTGTTTGCTTTCTCAGAATCAGAAACAGCTTGCCAAGGGAAGCTAATGCTGACTCTGGGATTATGCCATCTGGGAACCGTCATCCAGAGTACTGTGTCTGGGAATGCCACCCCTGTCTCTGTGTCTTCCAACTCATACTTACCTGGCAGGGAAGATACCATGATCAAGAAGGTGGTTCACCCAGGGCGAGGCTCAACCATTGCACTCCGGTTGTGCTGACCACTGCGAATTCCCCAAATGTGGGAATCTCGACTGCATAATTTCTGGTAGTGGGGGACTGCGTTCGCGCTCTCCCCTGATTTTTAAGTTGAAAAAAATATCACACGGTTGGTAGACGGACATGGACCTCAACATGCTGCTATTCCGCTTGCCGATTCCTGTAGCCGAGTCCTGGGCGTTTGTGAAAAGGAAGAAAGATGTCCTTAACTAGACCATGGTGCTTGACCATGGAGGGCTTGGACAGGTGTGCCAAGCAGCAGCCACTGCTATGCCCCATTGAAAGAACTGCACCAGGACTGTGCTCCCAGCCTCAAATCACTGTATACATCAGCCCTGACTGCTGGGGGAAATTTCCAGCTCTGAATCAACAGTGAAATGAAGAAAAAATAACACAGTGAGATTTGTGCTTTTGATTGGAGGGAAGGAAATAGTACATTGGAGAATATTGCCCTCTTTAAGATGTGGGCAGGGGTGTGGCTTTGGATTTGGAACAGGGCACTTTAACTCAGGCTTACCATGAGCGTTTTGACTGGGACGACTAGGGTCTTCAGCTGCTCTCGACAAGAGTGCTGTACTTACTTTGGTTTCTCTTCATAACGCACAAGTCTTTCGCCTTTTACTAAAGACTTCCGTGGAGAGGAACACCAATGAGTTAAACCTATTTTTGGCAGGCTTTGCCGTTTGGCTGAGCCTTGTACACTTGTGAAAAGAAAGACAGCTGTCCTTAACTAGACCAAGGTGCTTGACTATGGAGGGTTTGGACGGGTGTGCAAAGCAGCAGCCACTGCCATGACCCATTGAATGAACTGCACCACGACAAGGGAGAAATGTGTCTGGAGGTTGCCTCAGGAAGCAAACAGTTGGGGCTCATCGCTTCTCGGCCTTTTGGCTAAGATCAAGTGTAGTATCTGTTCTTATCAGTTTAATATCTGATATGTCCTCTATATGAGGATAATGTATTAAGCAGATTTTTAGCATTGGGAGATGAAAAAGGGGCTTGCTCCGTTCACTCCACGCATTGACCCGGTATTGCAGCATTGCCGGGAACGGTGCACTCTTTAAATGCCTTGTGGACAACCAAACACCAATCTAAATGGATCAGTCTGTTGATTGATTTGACTCTGAAATGAACGACGCGAGTCACAGTCGCTGTCTGTCTTCAAGGCCGGGACTTGTGGCAAACAAAGGCCCTGTTTACTCCTTACCGAGGCCCTTTGTGGAACAACACTGTGCTCCCAGCCTCAAATCACTGTATACATCAGCCCTGACTGCTTGAGGAAATTTCCAGCTCTGAATGCTAATTTCCGTCCTCCGAGTCAGATTGTGGGTGATGTCATTTTGTAGGCTCTATTTCGTTTGCAGATTGTCCAGAAAAGTGCAAGCGTAGCTGTGCAGCAGTGTCTGTTGTATGCTGTGAAGCTGTGTGTTGAGTAATGCAAATTGCCCGGGTTTGCCGAGAGAAGTGGGTGTGGCTTTTTGGATGGGCCTAAAATGATTGCGTGTTCTCCTCACCGATATTTTCCCTTCTTTGTGGGAGAAATGTGTTCCGAAGATCCTTCCATTGTTAGCATGCTTAGATTTTCGTTTGGTTGCTGGGCTGTGTTTGCTTTCTCAGAAGCAGAAACAGCTTGCCAAGGGAAGCTAATGCTGACTCTGGGATTATGCCATCTGGGAACCGTCATCCAGAGTACTGTGTCTGGGAATGCCACCCCTGTCTCTGTGTCTTCCAACTCATACTTACCTGGCAGGGAAGATACCATGATCAAGAAGGTGGTTCACCCAGGGCGAGGCTCAACCATTGCACTCCGGTTGTGCTGACCACTGCGAATTCCCCAAATGTGGGAATCTCGACTGCATAATTTCTGGTAGTGGGGGACTGCGTTCGCGCTCTCCCCTGATTTTTAAGTTGAAAAAATTATCACTCGGTTGGTAGACGGACATGGACCTCAACATGCTGCTATTCCGCTTGCCGATTCCAGTAGCCGAGTCCTGGGCGTTTGTGAAAAGGAAGAAAGATGTCCTTAACTAGACCATGGTGCTTGACCATGGAGGGCTTGGACAGGTGTGCCAAGCAGCAGCCACTGCTATGCCCCATTGAAAGAACTGCACCAGGACTGTGCTCCCAGCCTCAAATCACTGTATACATCAGATCTGATTGCTGGGGGAAATTTCCAGCTCTGAATCAACATTGAAATGAAGAAAAAATAACACAGCGAGATTTGTGCTTTTGATTGGAGGGAAGGAATTAGTACATTGGAGAATATTGCCCTCTTTAAGATGTGGGCAGGGGTGTGGCTTTGGATTTGGAACAGGGCACGTCAACTCAGGCTTACCATGAGCGTTTTGACTGGGACGACTAGGGTCTTCAGCTGCTCTCGACAAGAGTGCTGTACTTACTTTGGTTTCTCTTCATAACGCACAAGTCTTTCGCCTTTTACTAAAGACTTCCGTGGAGAGGAAACCAATAAGTTAAAGCTACTTTTGGCAAGCTTTGCCGTTTGGCTGAGACTTGTACACTTGTGAAAAGAAAGACAGCTGTCCTTAACTAGACCAAGGTGCTTGACTATGGAGGGTTTGGACGGGTGTGCAAAGCAGCAGCCACTGCCATGACCCATTGAATGAACTGCACCACGACAAGGGAGAAATGTGTCAGGAGATTGCCTCAGGAAGCAAACAGTTGGGGCTCATCGCTTCTCGGCCTTTTGGCTAAGATCAAGTGTAGTATCTGTTCTTATCAGTTTAATATCTGATATGTCCTCTATATGAGGATAATGTATTAAGCAGATTTTTAGCATTGGGAGATGAAAAAGGGGCTTGCTCCGTTCACTCCACGCATTGACCCGGTATTGCAGCATTGCCTGGAACGGTGCACTCTTTAAATGCCTTGTGGACAACCAAACACCAATCTAAATGGATCAGTCTGTTGATTGATTTGACTCTGAAATGAACGACGCGAGTCACAGTCGCTGTCTGTCTTCAAGGCCGGGACTTGTGGCAAACAAAGGCCCTGTTTACTCCTTACCGAGGCCCTTTGTGGAACAACACTGTGCTCCCAGCCTCAAATCACTGTATACATCAGCCCTGACTGCTTGGGGAAATTTCCAGCTCTGAATGCTAATTTCCGTCCTCCGAGTCAGATTGTGGGTGATGTCATTTTGTAGGCTCTATTTCGTTTGCAGATTGTCCAGAAAAGTGCAAGCGTAGCTGTGCAGCAGTGTCTGTTGTATGCTGTGAAGCTGTGTGTTGAGTAATGCAAATTGCCCGGGTTTGCCGAGAGAAGTGGGTGTGGCTTTTTGGATGGGCCTAAAATGATTGCGTGTTCTCCTCACCGATATTTTCCCTTCTTTGTGGGAGAAATGTGTTCCGAAGATCCTTCCATTGTTAGCATGCTTAGATTTTCGTTTGGTTGCTGGGCTGTGTTTGCTTTCTCAGAAGCAGAAACAGCTTGCCAAGGGAAGCTAATGCTGACTCTGGGATTATGCCATCTGGGAACCGTCATCCAGAGTACTGTGTCTGGGAATGCCACCCCTGTCTCTGTGTCTTCCAACTCATACTTACCTGGCAGGGAAGATACCATGATCAAGAAGGTGGTTCACCCAGGGCGATGCTCAACCATTGCACTCCGGTTGTGCTGACCACTGCGAATTCCCCAAATGTGGGAATCTCGACTGCATAATTTCTGGTAGTGGGGGACTGCGTTCGCGCTCTCCCCTGATTTTTAAGTTGAAAAAAATATCACCCGGTTGGTAGACGGACATGGACCTCAACATGCTGCTATTCCGCTTGCCGATTCCTGTAGCCGAGTCCTGGGCGTTTGTGAAAATGAAGAAAGATGTCCTTAACTAGACCATGGTGCTTGACCATGAAGGGCTTGGACAGGTGTGCCAAGCAGCAGCCACTGCTATGCCCCATTGAAAGAACTGCACCAGGACTGTGCTGCCAGCCTCAAATCACTGTATACATCAGCCCTGACTGCTGGGGGAAATTTCCAGCTCTGAATCAACAGTGAAATGAAGAAAAAATAACACAGTGAGATTTGTGCTTTTGAATGGAGGGAAGGAAATAGTACATTGGAGAATATTGCCCTCTTTAAGATGTGGGTAGGGGTGTGGCTTTGGATTTGGAACAGGGCACGTCAACTCAGGCTTACTATGAGCGTTTTGACTGGGACGACTAGGGTCTTCAGCTGCTCTCGACAAGAGTGCTGTACTTACTTTGGTTTCTCTTCATAACGCACAAGTCTTTCGCCTTTTATTAAAGACTTCCGTGGAGAGGAACACCAATGAGTTAAACCTATTTTGGCAGGCTTTGCCGTTTGGCTGAGCCTTGTACACTTGTGAAAAGAAAAACAGCTGTCCTTAATTAGACCAAGGTGCTTGACTATGGAGGGTTTGGACGGGTGTGCAAAGCAGCAGCCACTGCCATGACCCATTGAATGAACTGCACCACGACAAGGGAGAAATGCGTCAGGAGGTTGCCTCAGGAAGCAAACAGTTGGGGCTCATCGCTTCTCGGCCTTTTGGCTAAGATCAAGTGTAGTATCTGTTCTTATCAGTTTAATATCTGATATGTCCTCTATATGAGGATAATGTATTAAGCAGATTTTTAGCATTGGGAGATGAAAAAGGGGCTTGCTCCGTTCACTCCACGCATTGACCCGGTATTGCAGCATTGCCGGGAACGGTGCACTCTTTAAATGCCTTGTGGACAACCAAACACCAATCTAAATGGATCAGTCTGTTGATTGATTTGACTCTGAAATGAACGACGCGAGTCACAGTCGCTGTCTGTCTTCAAGGCCGGGACTTGTGGCAAACAAAGGCCCTGTTTACTCCTTACCGAGGCCCTTTGTGGAACAACACTGTGCTCCCAGCCTCAAATCACTGTATACATCAGCCCTGACTGCTTGGGGAAATTTCCAGCTCTGAATGCTAATTTCCGTCCTCCGAGTCAGATTGTGGGTGATGTCATTTTGTAGGCTCTATTTCGTTTGCAGATTGTCCAGAAAAGTGCAAGCGTAGCTGTGCAGCAGTGTCTGTTGTATGCTGTGAAGCTGTGTGTTGAGTAATGCAAATTGCCCGGGTTTGCCGAGAGAAGTGGGTGTGGCTTTTTGGATGGGCCTAAAATGATTGCGTGTTCTCCTCACCGATATTTTCCCTTCTTTGTGGGAGAAATGTGTTCCGAAGATCCTTCCATTGTTAGCATGCTTAGATTTTCGTTTGGTTGCTGGGCTGTGTTTGCTTTCTCAGAAGCAGAAACAGCTTGCCAAGGGAAGCTAATGC
This sequence comes from Cebidichthys violaceus, assembly GCF_023349555.1. Lineage (NCBI taxonomy): Eukaryota > Metazoa > Chordata > Actinopteri > Perciformes > Stichaeidae > Cebidichthys > Cebidichthys violaceus. The sequence goes on along the minus strand of NW_027176506.1, from coordinate 1,819,531 downwards.
TGACTCTGGGATTATGCCATCTGGGAACCGTCATCCAGAGTACTGTGTCTGGGAATGCCACCCCTGTCTCTGTGTCTTCCAACTCATACTTACCTGGCAGGGAAGATGCCATGATCAAGAAGGTGGTTCACCCAGGGCGAGGCTCAACCATTGCACTCCGGTTGTGCTGACCACTGCGAATTCCCCAAACGTGGGAATCTCAACTGCATAATTTCTGGTAGTGGGGGACTGCGTTCGCGCTCTCCCCTGATTTTTAAGTTGAAAAAAATATCACCCGGTTGGTAGACGGACATGGACCTCAACATGCTGCCATTCGGCTTGCCGATTCCTGTAGCCGAGTCCTGGGCGTTTGTGAAAAGGAAGAAAGATGTCCTTAACTAGACCATGGTGCTTGACCATGAAGAGCTTGGACAGGTGTGCCAAGCAGCAGCCACTGCTATGCCCCATTGAAAGAACTGCACCAGGACTGTGCTGCCAGCCTCAAATCACTGTATACATCAGCCCTGACTGCTGGGGGAAATTTCCAGCTCTGAATCAACAGTGAAATGAAGAAAAAATAACACAGCGAGATTTGTGCTTTTGAATGGAGGGAAGGAAATAGTACATTGGAGAATATTGCCCTCTTTAAGATGTGGGCAGGGGTGTGGCTTTGGATTTGGAACAGGGCACGTCAACTCAGGTTTACCATGAGCATTTTGACTGGGACGACTAGGGTCTTCAGCTGCTCTCGACAAGAGTGCTGTACTTACTTTGGTTTCTCTTCATAACGCACAAGTCTTTCGCCTTTTATTAAAGACTTCCGTGGAGAGGAACACCAATGAGTTAAACCTATTTTGGCAGGCTTTGCCGTTTGGCTGAGCCTTGTACACTTGTGAAAAGAAAAACAGCTGTCCTTAATTAGACCAAGGTGCTCGACTATGGAGGGTTTGGACGGGTGTGCAAAGCAGCAGCCACTGCCATGACCCATTGAATGAACTGCACCACGACAAGGGAGAAATGTGTCAGGAGGTTGCCTCAGGAAGCAAACAGTTGGGGCTCATCGCTTCTCGGCCTTTTGGCTAAGATCAAGTGTAGTATCTGTTCTTATCAGTTTAATATCTGATATGTCCTCTATATGAGGATAATGTATTAAGCAGATTTTTAGCATTGGGAGATGAAAAAGGGGCTTGCTCCGTTCACTCCACGCATTGACCCGGTATTGCAGCATTGCCTGGAACGGTGCACTCTTTAAATGCCTTGTGGACAACCAAACACCAATCTAAATGGATCAGTCTGTTGATTGATTTGACTCTGAAATGAACGACGCGAGTCACAGTCGCTGTCTGTCTTCAAGGCCGGGACTTGTGGCAAACAAAGGCCCTGTTTACTCCTTACCGAGGCCCTTTGTGGAACAACACTGTGCTCCCAGCCTCAAATCACTGTATACATCAGCCCTGACTGCTTGGGGAAATTTCCAGCTCTGAATGCTAATTTCCGTCCTCCGAGTCAGATTGTGGGTGATGTCATTTTGTAGGCTCTATTTCGTTTGCAGATTGTCCAGAAAAGTGCAAGCGTAGCTGTGCAGCAGTGTCTGTTGTATGCTGTGAAGCTGTGTGTTGAGTAATGCAAATTGCCCGGGTTTGCCGAGAGAAGTGGGTGTGGCTTTTTGGATGGGCCTAAAATGATTGCGTGTTCTCCTCACCGATATTTTCCCTTTTTTGTGGGAGAAATGTGTTCCGAAGATCCTTCCATTGTTAGCATGCTTAGATTTTCGTTTGGTTGCTGGGCTGTGTTTGCTTTCTCAGAAGCAGAAACAGCTTGCCAAGGGAAGCTAATGCTGACTCTGGGATTATGCCATCTGGGAACCGTCATCCAGAGTACTGTGTCTGGGAATGCCACCCCTGTCTCTGTGTCTTCCAACTCATACTTACCTGGCAGGGAAGATACCATGATCAAGAAGGTGGTTCACCCAGGGCGAGGCTCAACCATTGCACTCCGGTTGTGCTGACCACTGCGAATTCCCCAAATGTGGGAATCTCAACTGCATAATTTCTGGTAGTGGGGGACTGCGTTCGCGCTCTCCCCTGATTTTTAAGTTGAAAAAAATATCACACGGTTGGTAGACGGACATCAACCTCAACATGCTGCTATTCGGCTTGCCGATTCCTGTAGCCGAGTCCTGGGCGTTTGTGAAAAGGAAGAAAGATGTCCTTAACTAGACCATGGTGCTTGACCATGGAGGGCTTGGACAGGTGTGCCAAGCAGCAGCCACTGCTATGCCCCATTGAAAGAACTGCACCAGGACTGTGCTCCCAGCCTCAAATCACTGTATACATCAGCCCTGATTGCTGGGGGAAATTTCCAGCTCTGAATCAACAGTGAATTGAAGAAAAAATAAAACAGTGAGATTTGTTCTTTTGATTGGAGGGAAGGAAATAGTACATTGGAGAATATTGCCCTCTTTAAGATGTGGGCAGGGGTGTGGCTTTGGATTTGGAACAGGGCACGTCAACTCAGGCTTACCATGAGCGTTTTGACTGGGACGACTAGGGTCTTCAGCTGCTCTCGACGAGAGTGCTGTACTTACTTTGGTTTCTCTTCATAACGCACAAGTCTTTCGCCTTTTACTAAAGACTTCCGTGGAGAGGAACACCAATGAGTTAAACCTATTTTGGCAGGCTTTGCCGTTTGGCTGAGCCTTGTACACTTGTGAAAAGAAAAACAGCTGTCCTTAACTAGACCAAGGTGCTTGACTATGGAGGGTTTGGACGGGTGTGCAAAGCAGCAGCCACTGCCATGACCCATTGAATGAACTGCACCACGACAAGGGAGAAATGTGTCAGGAGGTTGCCTCAGGAAGCAAACAGTTGGGGCTCATCGCTTCTCGGCCTTTTGGCTAAGATCAAGTGTAGTATCTGTTCTTATCAGTTTAATATCTGATATGTCCTCTATATGAGGATAATGTATTAAGCAGATTTTTAGCATTGGGAGATGAAAAAGGGGCTTGCTCCGTTCACTCCACGCATTGACCCGGTATTGCAGCATTGCCGGGAACGGTGCACTCTTTAAATGCCTCGTTGACAACCAAACACCAATCTAAATGGATCAGTCTGTTGATTGATTTGACTCTGAAATGAACGACGCGAGTCACAGTCGCTGTCTGTCTTCAAGGCCGGGACTTGTGGCAAACAAAGGCCCTGTTTACTCCTTACCGAGGCCCTTTGTGGAACAACACTGTGCTCCCAGCCTCAAATCACTGTATACATCAGCCCTGACTGCTTGGGGAAATTTCCAGCTCTGAATGCTAATTTCCGTCCTCCGAGTCAGATTGTGGGTGATGTCATTTTGTAGGCTCGATTTCGTTTGCAGATTGTCCAGAAAAGTGCAAGCGTAGCTGTGCAGCAGTGTCTGTTGTATGCTGTGAAGCTGTGTGTTGAGTAATGCAAATTGCCCGGGTTTGCCGAGAGAAGTGGGTGTGGCTTTTTGGATGGGCCTAAAATGATTGCGTGTTCTCCTCACCGATATTTTCCCTTCTTTGTGGGAGAAATGTGTTCCGAAGATCCTTCCATTGTTAGCATGCTTAGATTTTCGTTTGGTTGCTGGGCTGTGTTTGCTTTCTCAGAAGCAGAAACAGCTTGCCAAGGGAAGCTAATGCTGACTCTGGGATTATGCCATCTGGGAACCGTCATCCAGAGTACTGTGTCTGGGAATGCCACCCCTGTCTTTGTGTCTTCTAGGTCATACTTACCTGGCAGGGAAGATACCATGATCAAGAAGGCGGTTCACCCAGGGCGAGGCTCAACCATTGCACTCGGTTGCACTGACCACTGCGAATTCCCCAAATGTGGGAATCTCGACTGCATAATTTCTGGTAGTGGGGGACTGCGTTCGCGCTCTCCCCTGATTTTTAAGTTGAAAAAAATATCACACGGTTGGTAGACGGACATGGACCTCAACATGCTGCTATTCCGCTTGCCGATTCCTGTAGCCGAGTCCTGGGCGTTTGTGAAAAGGAAGAAAGATGTCCTTAACTAGACCATGGTGCTTGACCATGGAGGGCTTGGACAGGTGTGCCAAGCAGCAGCCACTGCTATGCCCCATTGAAAGAACTGCACCAGGACTGTGCTGCCAGCCTCAAATCACTGTATACATCAGCCCTGACTGCTGGGGGAAATTTCCAGCTCTGAATCAACAGTGAAATGAAGAAAAAACAACACAGTGAGATTTGTGCTTTTGATTGGAGGGAAGGAAATAGTACATTGGAGAATATTGCCCTCTTTAAGATGTGGGCAGGGGTGTGGCTTTGGATTTGGAACAGGGCACGTCAACTCAGGCTTACCATGAGCGTTTTGACTGGGACGACTAGGGTCTTCAGCTGCTCTCGACAAGAGTGCTGTACTTACTTTGGTTTCTCTTCATAACGCACAAGTCTTTCGCCTTTTACTAAAGACTTCCGTGGAGAGGAACACCAATGAGTTAAACCTATTTTTGGCAGGCTTTGCCGTTTGGCTGAGACTTGTACACTTGTGAAAAGAAAGACAGCTGTCCTTAACTAGACCAGAGTGCTTGACTATGGAGGGTTTGGACGGGTGTGCAAAGCAGCAGCCACTGCCATGACCCATTGAATGAACTGCACCACGACAAGGGAGAAATGTGTCAGGAGATTGCCTCAGGAAGCAAACAGTTGGGGCTCATCGCTTCTCGGCCTTTTGGCTAAGATCAAGTGTAGTATCTGTTCTTATCAGTTTAATATCTGATATGTCCTCTATATGAGGATAATGTATTAAGCAGATTTTTAGCATTGGGAGATGAAAAAGGGGCTTGCTCCGTTCACTCCACGCATTGACCCGGTATTGCAGCATTGCCTGGAACGGTGCACTCTTTAAATGCCTTGTGGACAACCAAACACCAATCTAAATGGATCAGTCTGTTGATTGATTTGACTCTGAAATGAACGACGCGAGTCACAGTCGCTGTCTGTCTTCAAGGCCGGGACTTGTGGCAAACAAAGGCCCTGTTTACTCCTTACCGAGGCCCTTTGTGGAACAACACTGTGCTCCCAGCCTCAAATCACTGTATACATCAGCCCTGACTGCTTGGGGAAATTTCCAGCTCTGAATGCTAATTTCCGTCCTCCGAGTCAGATTGTGGGTGATGTCATTTTGTAGGCTCTATTTCGTTTGCAGATTGTCCAGAAAAGTGCAAGCGTAGCTGTGCAGCAGTGTCTGTTGTATGCTGTGAAGCTGTGTGTTGAGTAATGCAAATTGCCCGGGTTTGCCGAGAGAAGTGGGTGTGGCTTTTTGGATGGGCCTAAAATGATTGCGTGTTCTCCTCACCGATATTTTCCCTTCTTTGTGGGAGAAATGTGTTCCGAAGATCCTTCCATTGTTAGCATGCTTAGATTTTCGTTTGGTTGCTGGGCTGTGTTTGCTTTCTCAGAAGCAGAAACAGCTTGCCAAGGGAAGCTAATGCTGACTCTGGGATTATGCCATCTGGGAACCGTCATCCAGAGTACTGTGTCTGGGAATGCCACCCCTGTCTCTGTGTCTTCCAACTCATACTTACCTGGCAGGGAAGATACCATGATCAAGAAGGTGGTTCACCCAGGGCGATGCTCAACCATTGCACTCCGGTTGTGCTGACCACTGCGAATTCCCCAAATGTGGGAATCTCGACTGCATAATTTCTGGTAGTGGGGGACTGCGTTCGCGCTCTCCCCTGATTTTTAAGTTGAAAAAAATATCACCCGGTTGGTAGACGGACAAGGACCTCAACATGCTGCTATTCCGCTTGCCGATTCCTGTAGCCGAGTCCTGGGCGTTTGTGAAAATGAAGAAAGATGTCCTTAACTAGACCATGGTGCTTGACCATGAAGGGCTTGGACAGGTGTGCCAAGCAGCAGCCACTGCTATGCCCCATTGAAAGAACTGCACCAGGACTGTGCTGCCAGCCTCAAATCACTGTATACATCAGCCCTGACTGCTGGGGGAAATTTCCAGCTCTGAATCAACAGTGAAATGAAGAAAAAATAACACAGTGAGATTTGTGCTTTTGAATGGAGGGAAGGAAATAGTACATTGGAGAATATTGCCCTCTTTAAGATGTGGGTAGGGGTGTGGCTTTGGATTTGGAACAGGGCACGTCAACTCAGGCTTACTATGAGCGTTTTGACTGGGACGACTAGGGTCTTCAGCTGCTCTCGACAAGAGTGCTGTACTTACTTTGGTTTCTCTTCATAACGCACAAGTCTTTCGCCTTTTATTAAAGACTTCCGTGGAGAGGAACACCAATGAGTTAAACCTATTTTGGCAGGCTTTGCCGTTTGGCTGAGCCTTGTACACTTGTGAAAAGAAAAACAGCTGTCCTTAATTAGACCAAGGTGCTTGACTATGGAGGGTTTGGACGGGTGTGCAAAGCAGCAGCCACTGCCATGACCCATTGAATGAACTGCACCACGACAAGGGAGAAATGCGTCAGGAGGTTGCCTCAGGAAGCAAACAGTTGGGGCTCATCGCTTCTCGGCCTTTTGGCTAAGATCAAGTGTAGTATCTGTTCTTATCAGTTTAATATCTGATATGTCCTCTATATGAGGATAATGTATTAAGCAGATTTTTAGCATTGGGAGATGAAAAAGGGGCTTGCTCCGTTCACTCCACGCATTGACCCGGTATTGCAGCATTGCCGGGAACGGTGCACTCTTTAAATGCCTTGTGGACAACCAAACACCAATCTAAATGGATCAGTCTGTTGATTGATTTGACTCTGAAATGAACGACGCGAGTCACAGTCGCTGTCTGTCTTCAAGGCCGGGACTTGTGGCAAACAAAGGCCCTGTTTACTCCTTACCGAGGCCCTTTGTGGAACAACACTGTGCTCCCAGCCTCAAATCACTGTATACATCAGCCCTGACTGCTTGGGGAAATTTCCAGCTCTGAATGCTAATTTCCGTCCTCCGAGTCAGATTGTGGGTGATGTCATTTTGTAGGCTCTATTTCGTTTGCAGATTGTCCAGAAAAGTGCAAGCGTAGCTGTGCAGCAGTGTCTGTTGTATGCTGTGAAGCTGTGTGTTGAGTAATGCAAATTGCCCGGGTTTGCCGAGAGAAGTGGGTGTGGCTTTTTGGATGGGCCTAAAATGATTGCGTGTTCTCCTCACCGATATTTTCCCTTCTTTGTGGGAGAAATGTGTTCCGAAGATCCTTCCATTGTTAGCATGCTTAGATTTTCGTTTGGTTGCTGGGCTGTGTTTGCTTTCTCAGAAGCAGAAACAGCTTGCCAAGGGAAGCTAATGCTGACTCTGGGATTATGCCATCTGGGAACCGTCATCCAGAGTACTGTGTCTGGGAATGCCACCCCTGTCTCTGTGTCTTCCAACTCATACTTACCTGGCAGGGAAGATGCCATGATCAAGAAGGTGGTTCACCCAGGGCGAGGCTCAACCATTGCACTCCGGTTGTGCTGACCACTGCGAATTCCCCAAACGTGGGAATCTCAACTGCATAATTTCTGGTAGTGGGGGACTGCGTTCGCGCTCTCCCCTGATTTTTAAGTTGAAAAAAATATCACCCGGTTGGTAGACGGACATGGACCTCAACATGCTGCCATTCGGCTTGCCGATTCCTGTAGCCGAGTCCTGGGCGTTTGTGAAAAGGAAGAAAGATGTCCTTAACTAGACCATGGTGCTTGACCATGAAGAGCTTGGACAGGTGTGCCAAGCAGCAGCCACTGCTATGCCCCATTGAAAGAACTGCACCAGGACTGTGCTGCCAGCCTCAAATCACTGTATACATCAGCCCTGACTGCTGGGGGAAATTTCCAGCTCTGAATCAACAGTGAAATGAAGAAAAAATAACACAGCGAGATTTGTGCTTTTGAATGGAGGGAAGGAAATAGTACATTGGAGAATATTGCCCTCTTTAAGATGTGGGCAGGGGTGTGGCTTTGGATTTGGAACAGGGCACGTCAACTCAGGTTTACCATGAGCATTTTGACTGGGACGACTAGGGTCTTCAGCTGCTCTCGACAAGAGTGCTGTACTTACTTTGGTTTCTCTTCATAACGCACAAGTATTTCGCCTTTTATTAAAGACTTCCGTGGAGAGGAACACCAATGAGTTAAACCTATTTTGGCAGGCTTTGCCGTTTGGCTGAGCCTTGTACACTTGTGAAAAGAAAAACAGCTGTCCTTAATTAGACCAAGGTGCTCGACTATGGAGGGTTTGGACGGGTGTGCAAAGCAGCAGCCACTGCCATGACCCATTGAATGAACTGCACCACGACAAGGTAGAAATGTGTCAGGAGGTTGCCTCAGGAAGCAAACAGTTGGGGCTCATCGCTTCTCGGCCTTTTGGCTAAGATCAAGTGTAGTATCTGTTCTTATCAGTTTAATATCTGATATGTCCTCTATATGAGGATAATGTATTAAGCAGATTTTTAGCATTGGGAGATGAAAAAGGGGCTTGCTCCGTTCACTCCACGCATTGACCCGGTATTGCAGCATTGCCTGGAACGGTGCACTCTTTAAATGCCTTGTGGACAACCAAACACCAATCTAAATGGATCAGTCTGTTGATTGATTTGACTCTGAAATGAACGACGCGAGTCACAGTCGCTGTCTGTCTTCAAGGCCGGGACTTGTGGCAAACAAAGGCCCTGTTTACTCCTTACCGAGGCCCTTTGTGGAACAACACTGTGCTCCCAGCCTCAAATCACTGTATACATCAGCCCTGACTGCTTGGGGAAATTTCCAGCTCTGAATGCTAATTTCCGTCCTCCGAGTCAGATTGTGGGTGATGTCATTTTGTAGGCTCTATTTCGTTTGCAGATTGTCCAGAAAAGTGCAAGCGTAGCTGTGCAGCAGTGTCTGTTGTATGCTGTGAAGCTGTGTGTTGAGTAATGCAAATTGCCCGGGTTTGCCGAGAGAAGTGGGTGTGGCTTTTTGGATGGGCCTAAAATGATTGCGTGTTCTCCTCACCGATATTTTCCCTTTTTTGTGGGAGAAATGTGTTCCGAAGATCCTTCCATTGTTAGCATGCTTAGATTTTCGTTTGGTTGCTGGGCTGTGTTTGCTTTCTCAGAAGCAGAAACAGCTTGCCAAGGGAAGCTAATGCTGACTCTGGGATTATGCCATCTGGGAACCGTCATCCAGAGTACTGTGTCTGGGAATGCCACCCCTGTCTCTGTGTCTTCCAACTCATACTTACCTGGCAGGGAAGATACCATGATCAAGAAGGTGGTTCACCCAGGGCGAGGCTCAACCATTGCACTCCGGTTGTGCTGACCACTGCGAATTCCCCAAATGTGGGAATCTCAACTGCATAATTTCTGGTAGTGGGGGACTGCGTTCGCGCTCTCCCCTGATTTTTAAGTTGAAAAAAATATCACACGGTTGGTAGACGGACATCAACCTCAACATGCTGCTATTCGGCTTGCCGATTCCTGTAGCCGAGTCCTGGGCGTTTGTGAAAAGGAAGAAAGATGTCCTTAACTAGACCATGGTGCTTGACCATGGAGGGCTTGGACAGGTGTGCCAAGCAGCAGCCACTGCTATGCCCCATTGAAAGAACTGCACCAGGACTGTGCTCCCAGCCTCAAATCACTGTATACATCAGCCATGATTGCAGGTGGAAATTTCCAGCTCTGAATCAACAGTGAAATGAAGAAAAAATAACACAGCGAGATTTGTGCTTTTGATTGGAGGGAAGGAAATAGTACATTGGAGAATATTGCCCTCTTTAAGATGTGGGCAGGGGTGTGGCTTTGGATTTGGAACAGGGCACGTCAACTCAGGCTTACCATCAACGTTTTGACTGGGACGACTAGGGTCTTCAGCTGCTCTCGACGAGAGTGCTGTACTTACTTTGGTTTCTCTTCATAACGCACAAGTCTTTCGCCTTTTACTAAAGACTTCCGTGGAGAGAAACACCAATGAGTTAAACCTATTTTTGGCAGGCTTTGCCGTTTGGCTGAGCCTTGTACACTTGTGAAAAGAAAGACAGCTGTCCTTAATTAGACCAAGGTGCTTGACTATGGAGGGTTTGGACGGGTGTGCAAAGTAGCAGCCACTGCCATGACCCATTGAATGAACTGCACCACGACAAGGGATAAATGTGTCAGGAGGTTGCCTCAGGAAGCAAACAGTTGGGCTCATCGCTTCTCGGCCTTTTGGCTAAGATCAAGTGTAGTATCTGTTCTTATCAGTTTAATATCTGATATGTCCTCTATATGAGGATAATGTATTAAGCAGATTTTTAGCATTGGGAGATGAAAAAGGGGCTTGCTCCGTTCACTCCACGCATTGACCCGGTATTGCAGCGTTGCCGGGAACGGTGCACTCTTTAAATGCCTTGTGGACAACCAAACACCAATCTAAATGGATCAGTCTGTTGATTGATTTGACTCTGAAATGAACGACGCGAGTCACAGTCGCTGTCTGTCTTCAAGGCCGGGACTTGTGGCAAACAAAGGCCCTGTTTACTCCTTACCGAGGCCCTTTGTGGAACAACACTGTGCTCCCAGCCTCAAATCACTGTATACATCAGCCCTGACTGCTTGGGGAAATTTCCAGCTCTGAATGCTAATTTCCGTCCTCCGAGTCAGATTGTGGGTGATGTCATTTTGTAGGCTCTATTTCGTTTGCAGATTGTCCAGAAAAGTGCAAGCGTAGCTGTGCAGCAGGGTCTGCTGTATGCTGTGAAGCTGTGTGTTGAGTAATGCAAATTGCCCGGGTTTGCCGAGAGAAGTGGGTGTGGCTTTTTGGATGGGCCTAAAATGATTGCGTGTTCTCCTCACCGATATTTTCCTTCTTTGTGGGAGAAATGTGTTCCGAAGATCCTTCCATTGTTAGCATGCTTAGATTTTCGTTTGGTTGCTGGGCTGTGTTTGCTTTCTCAGAAGCAGAAACAGCTTGCCAAGGGAAGCTAATGCTGACTCTGGGATTATGCCATCTGGGAACCGTTATCCAGAGTACTGTGTCTGGGAATGCCGCCCCTGTTTCTATGTCTTCCAATTCATACTTACCTGGCAGGGAAGATACCATGATCAAGAAGGTGGTTCACCCAGGGCGAGGCTCAACCATTGCACTCCGGTTGTGCTGACCACTGCAAATTCCCCAAATGTGGGAATCTTGACTGCATAATTTCTGGTAGTGGGGGACTGCGTTCGCGCTCTCCCCTGATTTTTAAGTTGAAAAAAATATCACCCGGTTGGTAGACGGACATGGACCTCAACATGCTGCTATTCCGCTTGCTGATTCCTGTAGCCGAGTCCTGGGCATTTGTGAAAAGGAAGAAAGATGTCCTTAACTAGACCATGGTGCTTGACCATGGAGGGCTTGGACAGGTGTGCCAAGCAGCAGCCACTGCTATGCCCCATTGAAATAACTGCACCAGGACTGTGCTCCCAGCCTCAAATCACTGTATACATCAGCCCTGATTGCTGGGGGAAATTTCCAGCTCTGAATCAACAGTGAATTGAAGAAAAAATAAAACAGTGAGATTTGTTCTTTTGATTGGAGGGAAGGAAATAGTACATTGGAGAATATTGCCCTCTTTAAGATGTGGGCAGGGGTGTGGCTTTGGATTTGGAACAGGGCACGTCAACTCAGGCTTACCATGAGCGTTTTGACTGGGACGACTAGGGTCTTCAGCTGCTCTCGACAAGAGTGCTGTACTTACTTTGGTTTCTCTTCATAACGCACAAGTCTTTCGCCTTTTACTAAAGACTTCCGTGGAGAGGAACACCAATGAGTTAAACCTATTTTGGCAGGCTTTGCCGTTTGGCTGAGCCTTGTACACTTGTGAAAAGAAAAACAGCTGTCCTTAACTAGACCAAGGTGCTTGACTATGGAGGGTTTGGACGGGTGTGCAAAGCAGCAGCCACTGCCATGACCCATTGAATGAACTGCACCACGACAAGGGAGAAATGTGTCAGGAGGTTGCCTCAGGAAGCAAACAGTTGGGGCTCATCGCTTCTCGGCCTTTTGGCTAAGATCAAGTGTAGTATCTGTTCTTATCAGTTTAATATCTGATATGTCCTCTATATGAGGATAATGTATTAAGCAGATTTTTAGCATTGGGAGATGAAAAAGGGGCTTGCTCCGTTCACTCCACGCATTGACCCGGTATTGCAGCATTGCCGGGAACGGTGCACTCTTTAAATGCCTCGTTGACAACCAAACACCAATCTAAATGGATCAGTCTGTTGATTGATTTGACTCTGAAATGAACGACGCGAGTCACAGTCGCTGTCTGTCTTCAAGGCCGGGACTTGTGGCAAACAAAGGCCCTGTTTACTCCTTACCGAGGCCCTTTGTGGAACAACACTGTGCTCCCAGCCTCAAATCACTGTATACATCAGCCCTGACTGCTTGGGGAAATTTCCAGCTCTGAATGCTAATTTCCGTCCTCCGAGTCAGATTGTGGGTGATGTCATTTTGTAGGCTCGATTTCGTTTGCAGATTGTCCAGAAAAGTGCAAGCGTAGCTGTGCAGCAGTGTCTGTTGTATGCTGTGAAGCTGTGTGTTGAGTAATGCAAATTGCCCGGGTTTGCCGAGAGAAGTGGGTGTGGCTTTTTGGATGGGCCTAAAATGATTGCGTGTTCTCCTCACCGATATTTTCCCTTCTTTGTGGGAGAAATGTGTTCCGAAGATCCTTCCATTGTTAGCATGCTTAGATTTTCGTTTGGTTGCTGGGCTGTGTTTGCTTTCTCAGAAGCAGAAACAGCTTGCCAAGGGAAGCTAATGCTGACTCTGGGATTATGCCATCTGGGAACCGTCATCCAGAGTACTGTGTCTGGGAATGCCACCCCTGTCTTTGTGTCTTCTAGGTCATACTTACCTGGCAGGGAAGATACCGTGATCAAGAAGGCGGTTCACCCAGGGCGAGGCTCAACCATTGCACTCGGTTGCACTGACCACTGCGAATTCCCCAAATGTGGGAATCTCGACTGCATAATTTCTGGTAGTGGGGGACTGCGTTCGCGCTCTCCCCTGATTTTTAAGTTGAAAAAAATATCACACGGTTGGTAGACGGACATGGACCTCAACATGCTGCTATTCCGCTTGCCGATTCCTGTAGCCGAGTCCTGGGCGTTTGTGAAAAGGAAGAAAGATGTCCTTAACTAGACCATGGTGCTTGACCATGGAGGGCTTGGACAGGTGTGCCAAGCAGCAGCCACTGCTATGCCCCATTGAAAGAACTGCACCAGGACTGTGCTGCCAGCCTCAAATCACTGTATACATCAGCCCTGACTGCTGGGGGAAATTTCCAGCTCTGAATCAACAGTGAAATGAAGAAAAAACAACACAGTGAGATTTGTGCTTTTGATTGGAGGGAAGGAAATAGTACATTGGAGAATATTGCCCTCTTTAAGATGTGGGCAGGGGTGTGGCTTTGGATTTGGAACAGGGCACGTCAACTCAGGCTTACCATGAGCGTTTTGACTGGGACGACTAGGGTCTTCAGCTGCTCTCGACAAGAGTGCTGTACTTACTTTGGTTTCTCTTCATAACGCACAAGTCTTTCGCCTTTTACTAAAGACTTCCGTGGAGAGGAACACCAATGAGTTAAACCTATTTTTGGCAGGCTTTGCCGTTTGGCTGAGACTTGTACACTTGTGAAAAGAAAGACAGCTGTCCTTAACTAGACCAGAGTGCTTGACTATGGAGGGTTTGGACGGGTGTGCAAAGCAGCAGCCACTGCCATGACCCATTGAATGAACTGCACCACGACAAGGGAGAAATGTGTCAGGAGATTGCCTCAGGAAGCAAACAGTTGGGGCTCATCGCTTCTCGGCCTTTTGGCTAAGATCAAGTGTAGTATCTGTTCTTATCAGTTTAATATCTGATATGTCCTCTATATGAGGATAATGTATTAAGCAGATTTTTAGCATTGGGAGATGAAAAAGGGGCTTGCTCCGTTCACTCCACGCATTGACCCGGTATTGCAGCATTGCCTGGAACGGTGCACTCTTTAAATGCCTTGTGGACAACCAAACACCAATCTAAATGGATCAGTCTGTTGATTGATTTGACTCCGAAATGAACGACGCGAGTCACAGTCGCTGTCTGTCTTCAAGGCCGGGACTTGTGGCAAACAAAGGCCCTGTTTACTCCTTACCGAGGCCCTTTGTGGAACAACACTGTGCTCCCAGCCTCAAATCACTGTATACATCAGCCCTGACTGCTTGGGGAAATTTCCAGCTCTGAATGCTAATTTCCGTCCTCCGAGTCAGATTGTGGGTGATGTCATTTTGTAGGCTCTATTTCGTTTGCAGATTGTCCAGAAAAGTGCAAGCGTAGCTGTGCAGCAGTGTCTGTTGTATGCTGTGAAGCTGTGTGTTGAGTAATGCAAATTGCCCGGGTTTGCCGAGAGAAGTGGGTGTGGCTTTTTGGATGGGCCTAAAATGATTGCGTGTTCTCCTCACCGATATTTTCCCTTCTTTGTGGGAGAAATGTGTTCCGAAGATCCTTCCATTGTTAGCATGCTTAGATTTTCGTTTGGTTGCTGGGCTGTGTTTGCTTTCTCAGAAGCAGAAACAGCTTGCCAAGGGAAGCTAATGCTGACTCTGGGATTATGCCATCTGGGAACCGTCATCCAGAGTACTGTGTCTGGGAATGCCACCCCTGTCTCTGTGTCTTCCAACTCATACTTACCTGGCAGGGAAGATACCATGATCAAGAAGGTGGTTCACCCAGGGCGATGCTCAACCATTGCACTCCGGTTGTGCTGACCACTGCGAATTCCCCAAATGTGGGAATCTCGACTGCATAATTTCTGGTAGTGGGGGACTGCGTTCGCGCTCTCCCCTGATTTTTAAGTTGAAAAAAATATCACCCGGTTGGTAGACGGACAAGGACCTCAACATGCTGCTATTCCGCTTGCCGATTCCTGTAGCCGAGTCCTGGGCGTTTGTGAAAATGAAGAAAGATGTCCTTAACTAGACCATGGTGCTTGACCATGAAGGGCTTGGACAGGTGTGCCAAGCAGCAGCCACTGCTATGCCCCATTGAAAGAACTGCACCAGGACTGTGCTGCCAGCCTCAAATCACTGTATACATCAGCCCTGACTGCTGGGGGAAATTTCCAGCTCTGAATCAACAGTGAAATGAAGAAAAAATAACACAGTGAGATTTGTGCTTTTGAATGGAGGGAAGGAAATAGTACATTGGAGAATATTGCCCTCTTTAAGATGTGGGTAGGGGTGTGGCTTTGGATTTGGAACAGGGCACGTCAACTCAGGCTTACTATGAGCGTTTTGACTGGGACGACTAGGGTCTTCAGCTGCTCTCGACAAGAGTGCTGTACTTACTTTGGTTTCTCTTCATAACGCACAAGTCTTTCGCCTTTTATTAAAGACTTCCGTGGAGAGGAACACCAATGAGTTAAACCTATTTTGGCAGGCTTTGCCGTTTGGCTGAGCCTTGTACACTTGTGAAAAGAAAAACAGCTGTCCTTAATTAGACCAAGGTGCTTGACTATGGAGG
This sequence comes from Cebidichthys violaceus, assembly GCF_023349555.1. Lineage (NCBI taxonomy): Eukaryota > Metazoa > Chordata > Actinopteri > Perciformes > Stichaeidae > Cebidichthys > Cebidichthys violaceus. Next base: position 1,804,072 of record NW_027176506.1, on the reverse strand, counting down.
GTTTGGACGGGTGTGCAAAGCAGCAGCCACTGCCATGACCCATTGAATGAACTGCACCACGACAAGGGAGAAATGCGTCAGGAGGTTGCCTCAGGAAGCAAACAGTTGGGGCTCATCGCTTCTCGGCCTTTTGGCTAAGATCAAGTGTAGTATCTGTTCTTATCAGTTTAATATCTGATATGTCCTCTATATGAGGATAATGTATTAAGCAGATTTTTAGCATTGGGAGATGAAAAAGGGGCTTGCTCCGTTCACTCCACGCATTGACCCGGTATTGCAGCATTGCCGGGAACGGTGCACTCTTTAAATGCCTTGTGGACAACCAAACACCAATCTAAATGGATCAGTCTGTTGATTGATTTGACTCTGAAATGAACGACGCGAGTCACAGTCGCTGTCTGTCTTCAAGGCCGGGACTTGTGGCAAACAAAGGCCCTGTTTACTCCTTACCGAGGCCCTTTGTGGAACAACACTGTGCTCCCAGCCTCAAATCACTGTATACATCAGCCCTGACTGCTTGGGGAAATTTCCAGCTCTGAATGCTAATTTCCGTCCTCCGAGTCAGATTGTGGGTGATGTCATTTTGTAGGCTCTATTTCGTTTGCAGATTGTCCAGAAAAGTGCAAGCGTAGCTGTGCAGCAGTGTCTGTTGTATGCTGTGAAGCTGTGTGTTGAGTAATGCAAATTGCCCGGGTTTGCCGAGAGAAGTGGGTGTGGCTTTTTGGATGGGCCTAAAATGATTGCGTGTTCTCCTCACCGATATTTTCCCTTCTTTGTGGGAGAAATGTGTTCCGAAGATCCTTCCATTGTTAGCATGCTTAGATTTTCGTTTGGTTGCTGGGCTGTGTTTGCTTTCTCAGAAGCAGAAACAGCTTGCCAAGGGAAGCTAATGCTGACTCTGGGATTATGCCATCTGGGAACCGTCATCCAGAGTACTGTGTCTGGGAATGCCACCCCTGTCTCTGTGTCTTCCAACTCATACTTACCTGGCAGGGAAGATGCCATGATCAAGAAGGTGGTTCACCCAGGGCGAGGCTCAACCATTGCACTCCGGTTGTGCTGACCACTGCGAATTCCCCAAACGTGGGAATCTCAACTGCATAATTTCTGGTAGTGGGGGACTGCGTTCGCGCTCTCCCCTGATTTTTAAGTTGAAAAAAATATCACCCGGTTGGTAGACGGACATGGACCTCAACATGCTGCCATTCGGCTTGCCGATTCCTGTAGCCGAGTCCTGGGCGTTTGTGAAAAGGAAGAAAGATGTCCTTAACTAGACCATGGTGCTTGACCATGAAGAGCTTGGACAGGTGTGCCAAGCAGCAGCCACTGCTATGCCCCATTGAAAGAACTGCACCAGGACTGTGCTGCCAGCCTCAAATCACTGTATACATCAGCCCTGACTGCTGGGGGAAATTTCCAGCTCTGAATCAACAGTGAAATGAAGAAAAAATAACACAGCGAGATTTGTGCTTTTGAATGGAGGGAAGGAAATAGTACATTGGAGAATATTGCCCTCTTTAAGATGTGGGCAGGGGTGTGGCTTTGGATTTGGAACAGGGCACGTCAACTCAGGTTTACCATGAGCATTTTGACTGGGACGACTAGGGTCTTCAGCTGCTCTCGACAAGAGTGCTGTACTTACTTTGGTTTCTCTTCATAACGCACAAGTATTTCGCCTTTTATTAAAGACTTCCGTGGAGAGGAACACCAATGAGTTAAACCTATTTTGGCAGGCTTTGCCGTTTGGCTGAGCCTTGTACACTTGTGAAAAGAAAAACAGCTGTCCTTAATTAGACCAAGGTGCTCGACTATGGAGGGTTTGGACGGGTGTGCAAAGCAGCAGCCACTGCCATGACCCATTGAATGAACTGCACCACGACAAGGTAGAAATGTGTCAGGAGGTTGCCTCAGGAAGCAAACAGTTGGGGCTCATCGCTTCTCGGCCTTTTGGCTAAGATCAAGTGTAGTATCTGTTCTTATCAGTTTAATATCTGATATGTCCTCTATATGAGGATAATGTATTAAGCAGATTTTTAGCATTGGGAGATGAAAAAGGGGCTTGCTCCGTTCACTCCACGCATTGACCCGGTATTGCAGCATTGCCTGGAACGGTGCACTCTTTAAATGCCTTGTGGACAACCAAACACCAATCTAAATGGATCAGTCTGTTGATTGATTTGACTCTGAAATGAACGACGCGAGTCACAGTCGCTGTCTGTCTTCAAGGCCGGGACTTGTGGCAAACAAAGGCCCTGTTTACTCCTTACCGAGGCCCTTTGTGGAACAACACTGTGCTCCCAGCCTCAAATCACTGTATACATCAGCCCTGACTGCTTGGGGAAATTTCCAGCTCTGAATGCTAATTTCCGTCCTCCGAGTCAGATTGTGGGTGATGTCATTTTGTAGGCTCTATTTCGTTTGCAGATTGTCCAGAAAAGTGCAAGCGTAGCTGTGCAGCAGTGTCTGTTGTATGCTGTGAAGCTGTGTGTTGAGTAATGCAAATTGCCCGGGTTTGCCGAGAGAAGTGGGTGTGGCTTTTTGGATGGGCCTAAAATGATTGCGTGTTCTCCTCACCGATATTTTCCCTTTTTTGTGGGAGAAATGTGTTCCGAAGATCCTTCCATTGTTAGCATGCTTAGATTTTCGTTTGGTTGCTGGGCTGTGTTTGCTTTCTCAGAAGCAGAAACAGCTTGCCAAGGGAAGCTAATGCTGACTCTGGGATTATGCCATCTGGGAACCGTCATCCAGAGTACTGTGTCTGGGAATGCCACCCCTGTCTCTGTGTCTTCCAACTCATACTTACCTGGCAGGGAAGATACCATGATCAAGAAGGTGGTTCACCCAGGGCGAGGCTCAACCATTGCACTCCGGTTGTGCTGACCACTGCGAATTCCCCAAATGTGGGAATCTCAACTGCATAATTTCTGGTAGTGGGGGACTGCGTTCGCGCTCTCCCCTGATTTTTAAGTTGAAAAAAATATCACACGGTTGGTAGACGGACATCAACCTCAACATGCTGCTATTCGGCTTGCCGATTCCTGTAGCCGAGTCCTGGGCGTTTGTGAAAAGGAAGAAAGATGTCCTTAACTAGACCATGGTGCTTGACCATGGAGGGCTTGGACAGGTGTGCCAAGCAGCAGCCACTGCTATGCCCCATTGAAAGAACTGCACCAGGACTGTGCTCCCAGCCTCAAATCACTGTATACATCAGCCATGATTGCAGGTGGAAATTTCCAGCTCTGAATCAACAGTGAAATGAAGAAAAAATAACACAGCGAGATTTGTGCTTTTGATTGGAGGGAAGGAAATAGTACATTGGAGAATATTGCCCTCTTTAAGATGTGGGCAGGGGTGTGGCTTTGGATTTGGAACAGGGCACGTCAACTCAGGCTTACCATGAGCGTTTTGACTGGGACGACTAGGGTCTTCAGCTGCTCTCGACAAGAGTGCTGTACTTACTTTGGTTTCTCTTCATAACGCACAAGTCTTTCGCCTTTTACTAAAGACTTCAGTGGAGAGAAACACCAATGAGTTAAACCTATTTTTGGCAGGCTTTGCCGTTTGGCTGAGCCTTGTACACTTGTGAAAAGAAAGACAGCTGTCCTTAATTAGACCAAGGTGCTTGACTATGGAGGGTTTGGACGGGTGTGCAAAGTAGCAGCCACTGCCATGACCCATTGAATGAACTGCACCACGACAAGGGATAAATGTGTCAGGAGGTTGCCTCAGGAAGCAAACAGTTGGGCTCATCGCTTCTCGGCCTTTTGGCTAAGATCAAGTGTAGTATCTGTTCTTATCAGTTTAATATCTGATATGTCCTCTATATGAGGATAATGTATTAAGCAGATTTTTAGCATTGGGAGATGAAAAAGGGGCTTGCTCCGTTCACTCCACGCATTGACCCGGTATTGCAGCGTTGCCGGGAACGGTGCACTCTTTAAATGCCTTGTGGACAACCAAACACCAATCTAAATGGATCAGTCTGTTGATTGATTTGACTCTGAAATGAACGACGCGAGTCACAGTCGCTGTCTGTCTTCAAGGCCGGGACTTGTGGCAAACAAAGGCCCTGTTTACTCCTTACCGAGGCCCTTTGTGGAACAACACTGTGCTCCCAGCCTCAAATCACTGTATACATCAGCCCTGACTGCTTGGGGAAATTTCCAGCTCTGAATGCTAATTTCCGTCCTCCGAGTCAGATTGTGGGTGATGTCATTTTGTAGGCTCTATTTCGTTTGCAGATTGTCCAGAAAAGTGCAAGCGTAGCTGTGCAGCAGGGTCTGCTGTATGCTGTGAAGCTGTGTGTTGAGTAATGCAAATTGCCCGGGTTTGCCGAGAGAAGTGGGTGTGGCTTTTTGGATGGGCCTAAAATGATTGCGTGTTCTCCTCACCGATATTTTCCTTCTTTGTGGGAGAAATGTGTTCCGAAGATCCTTCCATTGTTAGCATGCTTAGATTTTCGTTTGGTTGCTGGGCTGTGTTTGCTTTCTCAGAAGCAGAAACAGCTTGCCAAGGGAAGCTAATGCTGACTCTGGGATTATGCCATCTGGGAACCGTTATCCAGAGTACTGTGTCTGGGAATGCCGCCCCTGTTTCTATGTCTTCCAATTCATACTTACCTGGCAGGGAAGATACCATGATCAAGAAGGTGGTTCACCCAGGGCGAGGCTCAACCATTGCACTCCGGTTGTGCTGACCACTGCAAATTCCCCAAATGTGGGAATCTTGACTGCATAATTTCTGGTAGTGGGGGACTGCGTTCGCGCTCTCCCCTGATTTTTAAGTTGAAAAAAATATCACCCGGTTGGTAGACGGACATGGACCTCAACATGCTGCTATTCCGCTTGCTGATTCCTGTAGCCGAGTCCTGGGCATTTGTGAAAAGGAAGAAAGATGTCCTTAACTAGACCATGGTGCTTGACCATGGAGGGCTTGGACAGGTGTGCCAAGCAGCAGCCACTGCTATGCCCCATTGAAATAACTGCACCAGGACTGTGCTCCCAGCCTCAAATCACTGTATACATCAGCCCTGATTGCTGGGGGAAATTTCCAGCTCTGAATCAACAGTGAATTGAAGAAAAAATAAAACAGTGAGATTTGTTCTTTTGATTGGAGGGAAGGAAATAGTACATTGGAGAATATTGCCCTCTTTAAGATGTGGGCAGGGGTGTGGCTTTGGATTTGGAACAGGGCACGTCAACTCAGGCTTACCATGAGCGTTTTGACTGGGACGACTAGGGTCTTCAGCTGCTCTCGACAAGAGTGCTGTACTTACTTTGGTTTCTCTTCATAACGCACAAGTCTTTCGCCTTTTACTAAAGACTTCCGTGGAGAGGAACACCAATGAGTTAAACCTATTTTGGCAGGCTTTGCCGTTTGGCTGAGCCTTGTACACTTGTGAAAAGAAAAACAGCTGTCCTTAACTAGACCAAGGTGCTTGACTATGGAGGGTTTGGACGGGTGTGCAAAGCAGCAGCCACTGCCATGACCCATTGAATGAACTGCACCACGACAAGGGAGAAATGTGTCAGGAGGTTGCCTCAGGAAGCAAACAGTTGGGGCTCATCGCTTCTCGGCCTTTTGGCTAAGATCAAGTGTAGTATCTGTTCTTATCAGTTTAATATCTGATATGTCCTCTATATGAGGATAATGTATTAAGCAGATTTTTAGCATTGGGAGATGAAAAAGGGGCTTGCTCCGTTCACTCCACGCATTGACCCGGTATTGCAGCATTGCCGGGAACGGTGCACTCTTTAAATGCCTCGTTGACAACCAAACACCAATCTAAATGGATCAGTCTGTTGATTGATTTGACTCTGAAATGAACGACGCGAGTCACAGTCGCTGTCTGTCTTCAAGGCCGGGACTTGTGGCAAACAAAGGCCCTGTTTACTCCTTACCGAGGCCCTTTGTGGAACAACACTGTGCTCCCAGCCTCAAATCACTGTATACATCAGCCCTGACTGCTTGGGGAAATTTCCAGCTCTGAATGCTAATTTCCGTCCTCCGAGTCAGATTGTGGGTGATGTCATTTTGTAGGCTCGATTTCGTTTGCAGATTGTCCAGAAAAGTGCAAGCGTAGCTGTGCAGCAGTGTCTGTTGTATGCTGTGAAGCTGTGTGTTGAGTAATGCAAATTGCCCGGGTTTGCCGAGAGAAGTGGGTGTGGCTTTTTGGATGGGCCTAAAATGATTGCGTGTTCTCCTCACCGATATTTTCCCTTCTTTGTGGGAGAAATGTGTTCCGAAGATCCTTCCATTGTTAGCATGCTTAGATTTTCGTTTGGTTGCTGGGCTGTGTTTGCTTTCTCAGAAGCAGAAACAGCTTGCCAAGGGAAGCTAATGCTGACTCTGGGATTATGCCATCTGGGAACCGTCATTCAGAGTACTGTGTCTGGGAATGTCACCCCTGTCTCTGTGTCTTCCAACTCATACTTACCTGGCAGGGAAGATACCGTGATCAAGAAGGTGGTTCACCCAGGGCGAGGCTCAACCATTGCACTCCGGTTGTGCTGACCACTGCTAATTCCCCAAATGTGGGAATCTTGACTGCATAATTTCTGGTAGTGGGGGACTGCGTTCGTGCTCTCCCCTGATTTTTAAGTTGAAAAAAATATCACCCGGTTGGTAGACGGACATGGCCCTCAACATGCTGCTATTCCGCTTGCCGATTCCTGTAGCCGAGTCCTGGGCGTTTGTGAAAAGGAAGAAAGATGTCCTTAACTAGACCATGGTGCTTGACCATGGAGGGCTTGGACAGGTGTGCCAAGCAGCAGCCACTGCTATGCCCCATTGAAAGAACTGCACCAGGACTGTGCTGCCAGCCTCAAATCACTGTATACATCAGCCCTGACTGCTGGGGGAAATTTCCAGCTCTGAATCAACAGTGAAATGAAGAAAAAACAACACAGTGAGATTTGTGCTTTTGATTGGAGGGAAGGAAATAGTACATTGGAGAATATTGCCCTCTTTAAGATGTGGGCAGGGGTGTGGCTTTGGATTTGGAACAGGGCACGTCAACTCAGGCTTACCATGAGCGTTTTGACTGGGACGACTAGGGTCTTCAGCTGCTCTCGACAAGAGTGCTGTACTTACTTTGGTTTCTCTTCATAACGCACAAGTCTTTCGCCTTTTACTAAAGACTTCCGTGGAGAGGAACACCAATGAGTTAAACCTATTCTTGGCAGGCTTTGCCGTTTGGCTGAGACTTGTACACTTGTGAAAAGAAAGACAGCTGTCCTTAACTAGACCAGAGTGCTTGACTATGGAGGGTTTGGACGGGTGTGCAAAGCAGCAGCCACTGCCATGACCCATTGAATGAACTGCACCACGACATGGGAGTGCTGTACTTACTTTGGTTTCTCTGCCATGACCCATTGAATGAACTGCACCACGACAAGGGAGAAATGTGTCAGGAAGTTGCCGCAGGAAGCAAACAGTTTGGGCTCATCGCTTCTCGGCCTTTTGGCTAAGATCAAGTGTAGTATCTGTTCTTATCAGTTTAATATCTGATATGTCCTCTATATGAGGATAATGTATTAAGCAGATTTTTAGCATTGGGTGATGAAAAAAGGGCTTGCTCCGTTCACTCCACGCATTGACCCGGTATTGCAGCATTGCCGGGAACGGTGCACTCTTTAAATGCCTCGTTGACAACCAAACACCAATCTAAATGGATCAGTCTGTTGATTGATTTGACTCTGAAATGAACGACGCGAGTCACAGTCGCTGTCTGTCTTCAAGGCCGGGACTTGTGGCAAACAAAGGCCCTGTTTACTCCTTACCGAGGCCCTTTGTGGAACAACACTGTGCTCCCAGCCTCAAATCACTGTATACATCAGCCCTGACTGCTTGGGGAAATTTCCAGCTCTGAATGCTAATTTCCGTCCTCCGAGTCAGATTGTGGGTGATGTCATTTTGTAGGCTCTATTTCGTTTGCAGATTGTCCAGAAAAGTGCAAGCGTAGCTGTGCAGCAGTGTCTGTTGTATGCTGTGAAGCTGTGTGTTGAGTAATGCAAATTGCCCGGGTTTGCCGAGAGAAGTGGGTGTGGCTTTTTGGATGGGCCTAAAATGATTGCGTGTTCTCCTCACCGATATTTTCCCTTCTTTGTGGGAGAAATGTGTTCCGAAGATCCTTCCATTGTTAGCATGCTTAGATTTTCGTTTGGTTGCTGGGCTGTGTTTGCTTTCTCAGAAGCAGAAACAGCTTGCCAAGGGAAGCTAATGCTGACTCTGGGATTATGCCATCTGGGAACCGTCATCCAGAGTACTGTGTCTGGGAATGCCACCCCTGTCTCTGTGTCTTCCAACTCATACTTACCTGGCAGGGAAGATACCATGATCAAGAAGGTGGTTCACCCAGGGTGAGGCTCAACCATTGCACTCCGGTTGTGCTGACCACTGCTAATTCCCCAAATGTGGGAATCTTGACTGCATAATTTCTGGTAGTGGGGGACTGCGTTCGCGCTCTCCCCTGATTTTTAAGTTGAAAAAAATATCACCCGGTTGGTAGACGGACATGGACCTCAACATGCTGCTATTCCGCTTGCCGATTCCTGTAGCCGAGTCCTGGGCGTTTGTGAAAAGGAAGAAAGATGTCCTTAACTAGAACATGGTGCTTGACCATGGAGGGCTTGGACAGGTGTGCCAAGCAGCAGCCACTGCTATGCCCCATTGAAAGAACTGCACCAGGACTGTGCTCCCAGCCTCAAATCACTGTATACATCAGCCCTGACTGCTGGGGGAAATTTCCAGCTCTGAATCAACAGTGAAATGAAGAAAAAACAACACAGTGAGATTTGTGCTTTTGATTGGAGGGAAGGAAATAGTACATTGGAGAATATTGCCCTCTTTAAGATGTGGGCAGGGGTGTGGCTTTGGATTTGGAACAGGGCACGTCAACTCAGGCTTACCATGAGCGTTTTGACTGGGACGACTAGGGTCTTCAGCTGCTCTCGACAAGAGTGCTGTACTTACTTTGGTTTCTCTTCATAACGCACAAGTCTTTCGCCTTTTACTAAAGACTTCCGTGGAGAGGAACACCAATGAGTTAAACCTATTTTTGGCAGGCTTTGCCATTTGGCTGAGCCTTGTACACTTGTGAAAAGAAAGACAGGTGTCCTTAACTAGACCAAGGTGCTTGACTATGGAGGGTTTGGACGGGTGTGCAAAGCAGCAGCCACTGCCATGACCCATTGAATGAACTGCACCACGACAAGGGAGAAATGTGTCAGGAGGTTGCCTCAGGAAGCAAACAGTTGGGGCTCATTGCTTCTCGGCCTTTTGGCTAAGATCAAGTGTAGTATCTGTTCTTATCAGTTTAATATCTGATATGTCCTCTATATGAGGATAATGTATTAAGCAGATTTTTAGCATTGGGAGATGAAAAAGGGGCTTGCTCCGTTCACTCCACGCATTGACCCGGTATTGCAGCATTGCCTGGAACGGTGCACTCTTTAAATGCCTTGTGGACAACCAAACACCAATCTAAATGGATCAGTCTGTTGATTGATTTGACTCTGAAATGAACGACGCGAGTCACAGTCGCTGTCTGTCTTCAAGGCCGGGACTTGTGGCAAACAAAGGCCCTGTTTACTCCTTACCGAGGCCCTTTGTGGAACAACACTGTGCTCCCAGCCTCAAATCACTGTATACATCAGCCCTGACTGCTTGGGGAAATTTCCAGCTCTGAATGCTAATTTCCGTCCTCCGAGTCAGATTGTGGGTGATGTCATTTTGTAGGCTCTATTTCGTTTGCAGATTGTCCAGAAAAGTGCAAGCGTAGCTGTGCAGCAGTGTCTGTTGTATGCTGTGAAGCTGTGTGTTGAGTAATGCAAATTGCCCGGGTTTGCCGAGAGAAGTGGGTGTGGCTTTTTGGATGGGCCTAAAATGATTGCGTGTTCTCCTCACCGATATTTTCCCTTCTTTGTGGGAGAAATGTGTTCCGAAGATCCTTCCATTGTTAGCATGCTTAGATTTTCGTTTGGTTGCTGGGCTGTGTTTGCTTTCTCAGAAGCAGAAACAGCTTGCCAAGGGAAGCTAATGCTGACTCTGGGATTATGCCATCTGGGAACCGTCATCCAGAGTACTGTGTCTGGGAATGCCACCCCTGTCTCTGTGTCTTCCAACTCATACTTACCTGGCAGGGAAGATACCATGATCAAGAAGGTGGTTCACCCAGGGCGAGGCTCAACCATTGCACTCCGGTTGTGCTGACCACTGCGAATTCCCCAAATGTGGGAATCTCGACTGCATAATTTCTGGTAGTGGGGGACTGCGTTCGCGCTCTCCCCTGATTTTTTAAGTTGAAAAAAATATCACCCGGTTGGTAGACGGACATGGACCTCAACATGCTGCTATTCCGCTTGCCGATTCCTGTAGCCGAGTCCTGGGCGTTTGTGAAAAGGAAGAAAGATGTCCTTAACTAGACCATGGTGCTTGACCATGGAGGGCTTGGACAGGTGTGCCAAGCAGCAGCCACTGCTATGCCCCATTGAAAGAACTGCACCAGGACTGTGCTGCCAGCCTCAAATCACTGTATACATCAGCCCTGACTGCTGGGGGAAATTTCCAGCTCTGAATCAACAGTGAAATGAAGAAAAAACAACACAGTGAGATTTGTGCTTTTGATTGGAGGGAAGGAAATAGTACATTGGAGAATATTGCCCTCTTTAAGATGTGGGCAGGGGTGTGGCTTTGGATTTGGAACAGGGCACGTCAACTCAGGCTTACCATGAGCATTTTGACTGGGACGACTAGGGTCTTCAGCTGCTCTCGACAAGAGTGCTGTACTTACTTTGGTTTCTCTTCATAACGCACAAGTCTTTCGCCTTTTACTAAAGACTTCCGTGGAGAGGAACACCAATGAGTTAAACCTATTTTTGGCAGGCTTTGCCGTTTGGCTGAGACTTGTACACTTGTGAAAAGAAAGACAGCTGTCCTTAACTAGACCAGAGTGCTTGACTATGGAGGGTTTGGACGGGTGTGCAAAGCAGCAGCCACTGCCATGACCCATTGAATGAACTGCACCACGACATGGGAGTGCTGTACTTACTTTGGTTTCTCTGCCATGACCCATTGAATGAACTGCACCACGACAAGGGAGAAATGTGTCAGGAAGTTGCCGCAGGAAGCAAACAGTTTGGGCTCATCGCTTCTCGGCCTTTTGGCTAAGATCAAGTGTAGTATCTGTTCTTATCAGTTTAATATCTGATATGTCCTCTATATGAGGATAATGTATTAAGCAGATTTTTAGCATTGGGTGATGAAAAAAGGGCTTGCTCCGTTGACTCCACGCATTGACCCGGTATTGCAGCATTGCCGGGAACGGTGCACTCTTTAAATGCCTCGTTGACAACCAAACACCAATCTAAATGGATCAGTCTGTTGATTGATTTGACTCTGAAATGAACGACGCGAGTCACAGTCGCTGTCTGTCTTCAAGGCCGGGACTTGTGGCAAACAAAGGCCCTGTTTACTCCTTACCGAGGCCCTTTGTGGAACAACACTGTGCTCCCAGCCTCAAATCACTGTATACATCAGCCCTGACTGCTTGGGGAAATTTCCAGCTCTGAATGCTAATTTCCGTCCTCCGAGTCAGATTGTGGGTGATGTCATTTTGTAGGCTCTATTTCGTTTGCAGATTGTCCAGAAAAGTGCAAGCGTAGCTGTGCAGCAGTGTCTGTTGTATGCTGTGAAGCTGTGTGTTGAGTAATGCAAATTGCCCGGGTTTGCCGAGAGAAGTGGGTGTGGCTTTTTGGATGGGCCTAAAATGATTGCGTGTTCTCCTCACCGATATTTTCCCTTCTTTGTGGGAGAAATGTGTTCCGAAGATCCTTCCATTGTTAGCATGCTTAGATTTTCGTTTGGTTGCTGGGCTGTGTTTGCTTTCTCAGAAGCAGAAACAGCTTGCCAAGGGAAGCTAATGCTGACTCTGGGATTATGCCATCTGGGAACCGTCATCCAGAGTACTGTGTCTGGGAATGCCACCCCTGTCTCTGTGTCTTCCAACTCATACTTACCTGGCAGGGAAGATACCATGATCAAGAAGGTGGTTCACCCAGGGCGAGGCTCAACCATTGCACTCCGGTTGTGCTGACCACTGCGAATTCCCCAAATGTGGGAATCTCGACTGCATAATTTCTGATAGTGGGGGACTGCGTTCGCGCTCTCCCCTGGTTTTTAAGTTGAAAAAAATATCACACGGTTGGTAGACGGACATGGACCTCAACATGCTGCTATTCCGCTTGCCGATTCCTGTAGCCGAGTCCTGGGCGTTTGTGAAAAGGAAGAAAGATGTCCTTAACTAGACCATGGTGCTTGACCATGGAGGGCTTGGACAGGTGTGCCAAGCAGCAGCCACTGCTATGCCCCATTGAAAGAACTGCACCAGGACTGTGCTCCCAGCCTCAAATCACTGTATACATCAGCCCTGACTGCTGGGGGAAATTTCCAGCTCTGAATCAACAGTGAAATGAAGAAAAAATAACACAGCGAGATTTGTGCTTTTGATTGGAGGGAAGGAAATAGTACATTGGAGAATATTGCCCTCTTTAAGATGTGGGCAGGGGTGTGGCTTTGGATTTGGAACAGGGCACGTCAACTCAGGCTTACCATGAGCGTTTTGACTGGGACGACTAGGGTCTTCAGCTGCTCTCGACAAGAGTGCTGTACTTACTTTGGTTTCTCTTCATAACGCACAAGTCTTTCGCCTTTTACTAAAGACTTCCGTGGAGAGGAACACCAATGAGTTAAAGCTATTTTGGCAGGCTTTGCCGTTTGGCTGAGCCTTGTACACTTGTGAAAAGAAAAACAGCTGTCCTTAACTAGACCAAGGTGCTTGACTATGGAGGGTTTGGACGGGTGTGCAAAGCAGCAGCCACTGCCATGACCCATTGAATGAACTGCACCACGACAAGGGAGAAATGTGTCAGGAGGTTGCCTCAGGAAGCAAACAGTTGGGGCTCATCGCTTCTCGGCCTTTTGGCTAAGATCAAGTGTAGTATCTGTTCTTATCAGTTTAATATCTGATATGTCCTCTATATGAGGATAATGTATTAAGCAGATTTTTAGCATTGGGAGATGAAAAAGGGGCTTGCTCCGTTCACTCCACGCATTGACCCGGTATTGCAGCATTGCCGGGAACGGTGCACTCTTTAAATGCCTTGTGGACAACCAAACACCAATCTAAATGGATCAGTCTGTTGATTGATTTGACTCTGAAATGAACGACGCGAGTCACAGTCGCTGTCTGTCTTCAAGGCCGGGACTTGTGGCAAACAAAGGCCCTGTTTACTCCTTACCGAGGCCCTTTGTGGAACAACACTGTGCTCCCAGCCTCAAATCACTGTATACATCAGCCCTGACTGCTTGGGGAAATTTCCAGCTCTGAATGCTAATTTCCGTCCTCCGAGTCAGATTGTGGGTGATGTCATTTTGTAGGCTCTATTTCGTTTGCAGATTGTCCAGAAAAGTGCAAGCGTAGCTGTGCAGCAGTGTCTGTTGTATGCTGTGAAGCTGTGTGTTGAGTAATGCAAATTGCCCGGGTTTGCCGAGAGAAGTGGGTGTGGCTTTTTGGATGGGCCTAAAATGATTGCGTGTTCTCCTCACCGATATTTTCCCTTCTTTGTGGGAGAAATGTGTTCCGAAGATCCTTCCATTGTTAGCATGCTTAGATTTTCGTTTGGTTGCTGGGCTGTGTTTGCTTTCTCAGAAGCAGAAACAGCTTGCCAAGGGAAGCTAATGCTGACTCTGGGATTATGCCATCTGGGAACCGTCATCCAGAGTACTGTGTCTGGGAATGCCACCCCTGTCTCTGTGTCTTCCAACTCATACTTACCTGGCAGGGAAGATACCATGATCAAGAAGGTGGTTCACCCAGGGCGAGGCTCAACCATTGCACTCCGGTTGTGCTGACCACTGCGAATTCCCCAAATGTGGGAATCTCGACTGCATAATTTCTGATAGTGGGGGACTGCGTTCGCGCTCTCCCCTGGTTTTTAAGTTGAAAAAAATATCACACGGTTGGTAGATGGACATGGACCTCAACATGCTGCTATTCCGCTTGCCGATTCCTGTAGCCGAGTCCTGGGCGTTTGTGAAAAGGAAGAAAGATGTCCTTAACTAGACCATGGTGCTTGACCATGGAGGGCTTGGACAGGTGTGCCAAGCAGCAGCCACTGCTATGCCCCATTGAAAGAACTGCACCAGGACTGTGCTCCCAGCCTCAAATCACTGTATACATCAGCCCTGACTGCTGGGGGAAATTTCCAGCTCTGAATCAACAGTGAAATGAAGAAAAAACAACACAGTGAGATTTGTGCTTTTGATTGGAGGGAAGGAAATAGTACATTGGAGAATATTGCCCTCTTTAAGATGTGGGCAGGGGTGTGGCTTTGGATTTGGAACAGGGCACGTCAACTCAGGCTTACCATGAGCGTTTTGACTGGGACGACTAGGGTCTTCAGCTGCTCTCGACAAGAGTGCTGTACTTACTTTGGTTTCTCTTCATAACGCACAAGTCTTTCGCCTTTTACTAAAGACTTCCGTGGAGAGGAACACCAATGAGTTAAACCTATTTTTGGCAGGCTTTGCCATTTGGCTGAGCCTTGTACACTTGTGAAAAGAAAGACAGGTGTCCTTAACTAGACCAAGGTGCTTGACTATGGAGGGTTTGGACGGGTGTGCAAAGCAGCAGCCACTGCCATGACCCATTGAATGAACTGCACCACGACAAGGGAGAAATGTGTCAGGAGGTTGCCTCAGGAAGCAAACAGTTGGGGCTCATTGCTTCTCGGCCTTTTGGCTAAGATCAAGTGTAGTATCTGTTCTTATCAGTTTAATATCTGATATGTCCTCTATATGAGGATAATGTATTAAGCAGATTTTTAGCATTGGGAGATGAAAAAGGGGCTTGCTCCGTTCACTCCACGCATTGACCCGGTATTGCAGCATTGCCTGGAACGGTGCACTCTTTAAATGCCTTGTGGACAACCAAACACCAATCTAAATGGATCAGTCTGTTGATTGATTTGACTCTGAAATGAACGACGCGAGTCACAGTCGCTGTCTGTCTTCAAGGCCGGGACTTGTGGCAAACAAAGGCCCTGTTTACTCCTTACCGAGGCCCTTTGTGGAACAACACTGTGCTCCCAGCCTCAAATCACTGTATACATCAGCCCTGACTGCTTGGGGAAATTTCCAGCTCTGAATGCTAATTTCCGTCCTCCGAGTCAGATTGTGGGTGATGTCATTTTGTAGGCTCTATTTCGTTTGCAGATTGTCCAGAAAAGTGCAAGCGTAGCTGTGCAGCAGTGTCTGTTGTATGCTGTGAAGCTGTGTGTTGAGTAATGCAAATTGCCCGGGTTTGCCGAGAGAAGTGGGTGTGGCTTTTTGGATGGGCCTAAAATGATTGCGTGTTCTCCTCACCGATATTTTCCCTTCTTTGTGGGAGAAATGTGTTCCGAAGATCCTTCCATTGTTAGCATGCTTAGATTTTCGTTTGGTTGCTGGGCTGTGTTTGCTTTCTCAGAAGCAGAAACAGCTTGCCAAGGGAAGCTAATGCTGACTCTGGGATTATGCCATCTGGGAACCGTCATCCAGAGTACTGTGTCTGGGAATGCCACCCCTGTCTCTGTGTCTTCCAACTCATACTTACCTGGCAGGGAAGATACCATGATCAAGAAGGTGGTTCACCCAGGGCGAGGCTCAACCATTGCACTCCGGTTGTGCTGACCACTGCGAATTCCCCAAATGTGGGAATCTCGACTGCATAATTTCTGGTAGTGGGGGACTGCGTTCGCGCTCTCCCCTGATTTTTTAAGTTGAAAAAAATATCACCCGTTGGTAGACGGACATGGACCTCAACATGCTGCTATTCCGCTTGCCGATTCCTGTAGCCGAGTCCTGGGCGTTTGTGAAAAGGAAGAAAGATGTCCTTAACTAGACCATGGTGCTTGACCATGGAGGGCTTGGACAGGTGTGCCAAGCAGCAGCCACTGCTATGCCCCATTGAAAGAACTGCACCAGGACTGTGCTGCCAGCCTCAAATCACTGTATACATCAGCCCTGACTGCTGGGGGAAATTTCCAGCTCTGAATCAACAGTGAAATGAAGAAAAAATAACACAGCGAGATTTGTGCTTTTGAATGGAGGGAAGGAAATAGTACATTGGAGAATATTGCCCTCTTTAAGATGTGGGCAGGGGTGTGGCTTTGGATTTGGAACAGGGCACGTCAACTCAGGCTTACCATGAGCGTTTTGACTATGACGACTAGGGTCTTCAGCTGCTCTCGACAAGAGTGCTGTACTTACTTTGGTTTCTCTTCATAATGCGCAAGTCTTTCGCCTTTTACTAAAGACTTCTGTGGAGAGGAACACCAATGAGTTAAAGCTATTTTGGCAGGCTTTGCCGTTTGGCTGAGCCTTGTACACTTGTGAAAAGAAAAACAGCTGTCCTTAATTAGACCAAGGTGCTTGACTATGGAGGGTTTGGACGGGTGTGCAAAGCAGCAGCCACTGCCATGACCCATTGAATGAACTGCACCACGACAAGGGAGAAATGTGTCAGGAGGTTGCCTCAGGAAGCAAACAGTTGGGGTTCATCGCTTCTCGGCCTTTTGGCTAAGATCAAGTGTAGTATCTGTTCTTATCAGTTTAATATCTGATATGTCCTCTATATGAGGATAATGTATTAAGCAGATTTTTAGCATTGGGAGATGAAAAAGGGGCTTGCTCCGTTCACTCCACACATTGACCCGGTATTGCAGCGTTGCCTGGAACGGTGCACTCTTTAAATGCCTTGTGGACAACCAAACACCAATCTAAATGGATCAGTCTGTTGATTGATTTGACTCTGAAATGAACGACGCGAGTCACAGTCGCTGTCTGTCTTCAAGGCCGGGACTTGTGGCAAACAAAGGCCCTGTTTACTCCTTACCGAGGCCCTTTGTGGAACAACACTGTGCTCCCAGCCTCAAATCACTGTATACATCAGCCCTGACTGCTTGGGGAAATTTCCAGCTCTGAATGCTAATTTCCGTCCTCCGAGTCAGATTGTGGGTGATGTCATTTTGTAGGCTCTATTTCGTTTGCAGATTGTCCAGAAAAGTGCAAGCGTAGCTGTGCAGCAGTGTCTGTTGTATGCTGTGAAGCTGTGTGTTGAGTAATGCAAATTGCCCAGGTTTGCCGAGAGAAGTGGGTGTGGCTTTTTGGATGGGCCTAAAATGATTGCGTGTTCTCCTCACCGATATTTTCCCTTCTTTGTGGGAGAAATGTGTTCCGAAGATCCTTCCATTGTTAGCATGCTTAGATTTTCGTTTGGTTGCTGGGCTGTGTTTGCTTTCTCAGAAGCAGAAACAGCTTGCCAAAGGAAGCTAATGCTGACTCTGGGATTATGCCATCTGGGAACCGTCATCCAGAGTACTGTGTCTGGGAATGCCACCCCTGTCTCTGTGTCTTCCAACTCATACTTACCTGGCAGGGAAGATACCATGATCAAGAAGGTGGTTCACCCAGGGCGAGGCTCAACCATTGCACTCCGGTTGTGCTGACCACTGCGAATTCCCCAAATGTGGGAATCTCGACTGCATAATTTCTGGTAGTGGGGGACTGCGTTCGCGCTCTCCCCTGATTTTTAAGTTGAAAAAAATATCACACGGTTGGTAGACGGACATGGACCTCAACATGCTGCTATTCGGCTTGCCGATTCCTGTAGCTGAGTCCTGGGCGTTTGTGAAAAGGAAGAAAGATGTCCCTAACTAGACCATGGTGCTTGACCATGGAGGGCTTGGACAGGTGTGCCAAGCAGCAGCCACTGCTATGCCCCATTGAAAGAACTGCACCAGGACTGTGCTCCCAGCCTCAAATCACTGTATACATCAGCCCTGACTGCTGGGGGAAATTTCCAGCTCTGAATCAACAGTGAAATGAAGAAAAAATAACACAGCGAGATTTGTGCTTTTGATTGGAGGGAAGGAAATAGTACATTGGAGAATATTGCCCTCTTTAAGATGTGGGCAGGGGTGTGGCTTTGGATTTGGAACAGGGCACGTCAACTCAGGCTTACCATGAGCGTTTTGACTGGGACGACTAGGGTCTTCAGCTGCTCTCGACAAGAGTGCTGTACTTACTTTGGTTTCTCTTCATAACGCACAAGTCTTTCGCCTTTTACTAAAGACTTCCGTGGAGTGGAACACCAATGAGTTAAACCTATTTTTGGCAGGCTTTGCCGTTTGGCTGAGCCTTGTACACTTGTGAAAAGAAAGACAGCTGTCCTTAACTAGACCAAGGTGCTTGACTATGGAGGGTTTGGACGGGTGTGCAAAGCAGCAGCCACTGCCATGACCCATTGAATGAACTGCACCACGACAAGGGAGAAATGTGTCAGGAGGTTGCCTCAGGAAGCAAACAGTTGGGGCTCATCGCTTCTCGGCCTTTTGGCTAAGATCAAGTGTAGTATCTGTTCTTATCAGTCTAATATCTGATATGTCCTCTATATGAGGATAATGTATTAAGCAGATTTTTAGCATTGGGAGATGAAAAAGGGGCTTGCTCCGTTCACTCCACGCATTGACCCGGTATTGCAGCATTGCCGGGAACGGTGCACTCTTTAAATGCCTTGTGGACAACCAAACACCAATCTAAATGGCTCAGTCTGTTGATTGATTTGACTCTGAAATGAACGACGCGAGTCACAGTCGCTGTCTGTCTTCAAGGCCGGGACTTGTGGCAAACAAAGGCCCTGTTTACTCCTTACCGAGGCCCTTTGTGGAACAACACTGTGCTCCCAGCCTCAAATCACTGTATACATCAGCCCTGACTGCTTGGGGAAATTTCCAGCTCTGAATGCTAATTTCCGTCCTCCGAGTCAGATTGTGGGTGATGTCATTTTGTAGGCTCTATTTCGTTTGCAGATTGTCCAGAAAAGTGCAAGCGTAGCTGTGCAGCAGTGTCTGTTGTATGCTGTGAAGCTGTGTGTTGAGTAATGCAAATTGCCCGGGTTTGCCGAGAGAAGTGGGTGTGGCTTTTTGGATGGGCCTAAAATGATTGCGTGTTCTCCTCACCGATATTTTCCCTTCTTTGTGGGAGAAATGTGTTCCGAAGATCCTTCCATTGTTAGCATGCTTAGATTTTCGTTTGGTTGCTGGGCTGTGTTTGCTTTCTCAGAAGCAGAAACAGCTTGCCAAGGGAAGCTAATGCTGACTCTGGGATTATGCCATCTGGGAACCGTCATCCAGAGTACTGTGTCTGGGAATGCCACCCCTGTCTCTGTGTCTTCCAACTCATACTTACCTGGCAGGGAAGATACCATGATCAAGAAGGTGGTTCACCCAGGGCGAGGCTCAACCATTGCACTCCGGTTGTGCTGACCACTGCGAATTCCCCAAATGTGGGAATCTCGACTGCATAATTTCTGGTAGTGGGGGACTGCGTTCGCGCTCTCCCCTGATTTTTAAGTTGAAAAAAATATCACCCGGTTGGTAGACGGACATGGACCTCAACATGCTGCTATTCCGCTTGCCGATTCCTGTAGCCGAGTCCTGGGCGTTTGTGAAAAGGAAGAAAGATGTCCTTAACTAGACCATGGTGCTTGACCATGGAGGGCTTGGACAGGTGTGCCAAGCAGCAGCCACTGCTATGCCCCATTGAAATAACTGCACCAGGACTGTGCTCCCAGCCTCAAATCACTGTATACATCAGCCCTGACTGCTGGGGGAAATTTCCAGCTCTGAATCAACAGTGAAATGAAGAAAAAATAACACAGCGAGATTTGTGCTTTTGAATGGAGGGAAGGAAATAGTATATTGGAGAATATTGCCCTCTTTAAGATGTGGGCAGGGGTGTGGCTTTGGATTTGGAACAGGGCACGTCAACTCAGGCTTACCATGAGCGTTTTGACTGGGACGACTAGGGTCTTCAGCTGCTCTCGACAAGAGTGCTGTACTTGCTTTGGTTTCTCTTCATAACGCACAAGTCTTTCGCCTTTTACTAAAGACTTCCGTGGAGAGGAACACCAATGAGTTAAACCTATTTTTGGCAGGCTTTGCCGTTTGGCTGAGCCTTGTACACTTGTGAAAAGAAAGACAGCTGTCCTTAACTAGACCAAGGTGCTTGACTATGGAGGGTTTGGACGGGTGTGCAAAGCAGCAGTCACTGCCATGACCCATTGAATGAACTGCACCACGACAAGGGAGAAATGTGTTAGGAGGTTGCCTCAGGAAGCAAACAGTTGGGGCTCATCGCTTCTCGGCCTTTTGGCTAAGATCAAGTGTAGTATCTGTTCTTATCAGTTTAATATCTGATATGTCCTCTATATGAGGATAATGTATTAAGCAGATTTTTAGCATTGGGAGATGAAAAAAGGGCTTGCTCCGTTCACTCCACGCATTGACCCGGTATTGCAGCATTGCCGGGAACGGTGCACTCTTTAAATGCCTTGTGGACAACCAAACACCAATCTAAATGGCTCAGTCTGTTGATTGATTTGACTCTGAAATGAACGACGCGAGTCACAGTCGCTGTCTGTCTTCAAGGCCGGGACTTGTGGCAAACAAAGGCCCTGTTTACTCCTTACCGAGGCCCTTTGTGGAACAACACTGTGCTCCCAGCCTCAAATCACTGTATACATCAGCCCTGACTGCTTGGGGAAATTTCCAGCTCTGAATGCTAATTTCCGTCCTCCGAGTCAGATTGTGGGTGATGTCATTTTGTAGGCTCTATTTCGTTTGCAGATTGTCCAGAAAAGTGCAAGCGTAGCTGTGCAGCAGTGTCTGTTGTATGCTGTGAAGCTGTGTGTTGAGTAATGCAAATTGCCCGGGTTTGCCGAGAGAAGTGGGTGTGGCTTTTTGGATGGGCCTAAAATGATTGCGTGTTCTCCTCACCGATATTTTCCCTTCTTTGTGGGAGAAATGTGTTCCGAAGATCCTTCCATTGTTAGCATGCTTAGATTTTCGTTTGGTTGCTGGGCTGTGTTTGCTTTCTCAGAAGCAGAAACAGCTTGCCAAGGGAAGCTAATGCTGACTCTGGGATTATGCCATCTGGGAACCGTCATCCAGAGTACTGTGTCTGGGAATGCCACCCCTGTCTCTGTGTCTTCCAACTCATACTTACCTGGCAGGGAAGATACCATGATCAAGAAGGTGGTTCACCCAGGGCGAGGCTCAACCATTGCACTCCGGTTGTGCTGACCACTGCGAATTCCCCAAATGTGGGAATCTCGACTGCATAATTTCTGGTAGTGGGGGACTGCGTTCGCGCTCTCCCCTGATTTTTAAGTTGAAAAAAATATCACCCGGTTGGTAGACGGACATGGACCTCAACATGCTGCTATTCCGCTTGCCGATTCCTGTAGCCGAGTCCTGGGCGTTTGTGAAAAGGAAGAAAGATGTCCTTAACTAGACCATGGTGCTTGACCATGGAGGGCTTGGACAGGTGTGCCAAGCAGCAGCCACTGCTATGCCCCATTGAAATAACTGCACCAGGACTGTGCTCCCAGCCTCAAATCACTGTATACATCAGCCCTGACTGCTGGGGGAAATTTCCAGCTCTGAATCAACAGTGAAATGAAGAAAAAATAACACAGCGAGATTTGTGCTTTTGAATGGAGGGAAGGAAATAGTATATTGGAGAATATTGCCCTCTTTAAGATGTGGGCAGGGGTGTGGCTTTGGATTTGGAACAGGGCACGTCAACTCAGGCTTACCATGAGCGTTTTGACTGGGACGACTAGGGTCTTCAGCTGCTCTCGACAAGAGTGCTGTACTTGCTTTGGTTTCTCTTCATAACGCACAAGTCTTTCGCCTTTTACTAAAGACTTCCGTGGAGAGGAACACCAATGAGTTAAACCTATTTTTGGCAGGCTTTGCCGTTTGGCTGAGCCTTGTACACTTGTGAAAAGAAAGACAGCTGTCCTTAACTAGACCAAGGTGCTTGACTATGGAGGGTTTGGACGGGTGTGCAAAGCAGCAGTCACTGCCATGACCCATTGAATGAACTGCACCACGACAAGGGAGAAATGTGTTAGGAGGTTGCCTCAGGAAGCAAACAGTTGGGGCTCATCGCTTCTCGGCCTTTTGGCTAAGATCAAGTGTAGTATCTGTTCTTATCAGTTTAATATCTGATATGTCCTCTATATGAGGATAATGTATTAAGCAGATTTTTAGCATTGGGAGATGAAAAAAGGGCTTGCTCCGTTCACTCCACGCATTGACCCGGTATTGCAGCATTGCCGGGAACGGTGCACTCTTTAAATGCCTTGTGGACAACCAAACACCAATCTAAATGGATCAGTCTGTTGATTGATTTGACTCTGAAATGAACGACGCGAGTCACAGTCGCTGTCTGTCTTCAAGGCCGGGACTTGTGGCAAACAAAGGCCCTGTTTACTCCTTACCGAGGCCCTTTGTGGAACAACACTGTGCTCCCAGCCTCAAATCACTGTATACATCAGCCCTGACTGCTTGGGGAAATTTCCAGCTCTGAATGCTAATTTCCGTCCTCCGAGTCAGATTGTGGGTGATGTCATTTTGTAGGCTCTATTTCGTTTGCAGATTGTCCAGAAAAGTGCAAGCGTAGCTGTGCAGCAGTGTCTGTTGTATGCTGTGAAGCTGTGTGTTGAGTAATGCAAATTGCCCGGGTTTGCCGAGAGAAGTGGGTGTGGCTTTTTGGATGGGCCTAAAATGATTGCGTGTTCTCCTCACCGATATTTTCCCTTCTTTGTGGGAGAAATGTGTTCCGAAGATCCTTCCATTGTTAGCATGCTTAGATTTTCGTTTGGTTGCTGGGCTGTGTTTGCTTTCTCAGAAGCAGAAACAGCTTGCCAAGGGAAGCTAATGCTGACTCTGGGATTATGCCATCTGGGAACCGTCATCCAGAGTACTGTGTCTGGGAATGCCACCCCTGTCTTTGTGTCTTCTAGCTCATACTTACCTGGCAGGGAAGATACCATGATCAAGAAGGTGGTTCACCCAGGGCGAGGCTCAACCATTGCACTCCGGTTGCACTGACCACTGCGAATTCCCCAAATGTGGGAATCTCGACTGCATAATTTCTGGTAGTGGGGGACTGCGTTCGCGCTCTCCCCTGATTTTTAAGTTGAAAAAAATATCACCCGGTTGGTAGACGGACATGGACCTCAACATGCTGCTATTCCGCTTGCCGATTCCTGTAGCCGAGTCCTGGGCGTTTGTGAAAAGGAAGAAAGATGTCCTTAACTAGACCATGGTGCTTGACCATGGAGGGCTTGGACAGGTGTGCCAAGCAGCAGCCACTGCTATGCACCATTGAAAGAACTGCACCAGGACTGTGCTGCCAGCCTCAAATCACTGTATACATCAGCCCTGACTGCTGGGGGAAATTTCCAGCTCTGAATCAACAGTGAAATGAAGAAAAAATAACACAGCGAGATTTGTGCTTTTGAATGGAGGGAAGGAAATAGTACATTGGAGAATATTGCCCTCTTTAAGATGTGGGCAGGGGTGTGGCTTTGGATTTGGAACAGGGCACGTCAACTCAGGCTTACCATGAGCGTTTTGACTGGGAGGACTAGGGTCTTCAGCTGCTCTCGACAAGAGTGCTGTACTTACTTTGGTTTCTCTTCATGACGCACAACTCTTTCGCCTTTTACTAAAGACTTCCGTGGAGAGGAACACCAATGAGTTAAACCTATTTTTGGCAGACTTTGCCGTTCGGCTGAGCCTTGTACACTTGTGAAAAGAAAGACAGCTGTCCTTAACTAGACCGAGGTGCTTGACTATGGAGGGTTTGGACGGGTGTGCAAAGCAGCAGCCACTGCCATGACCCATTGAATGAACTGCACCACGACAAGGGAGAAATGTGTCAGGAGGTTGCCTCAGGAAGCAAACAGTTGGGGCTCATCGCTTCTCGGCCTTTTGGCTAAGATCAAGTGTAGTATCTGTTCTTATCAGTCTAATATCTGATATGTCCTCTATATGAGGATAATGTATTAAGCAGATTTTTAGCATTGGGAGATGAAAAAGGGGCTTGCTTCGTTCACTCCACGCATTGACCCGGTATTGCAGCGTTGCCGGGAACGGTGCACTCTTCAAATGCCTTGTGGACAACCAAACACCAATCTAAATGGCTCAGTCTGTTGATTGATTTGACTCTGAAATGAACGACGCGAGTCACAGTCGCTGTCTGTCTTCAAGGCCGGGACTTGTGGCAAACAAAGGCCCTGTTTACTCCTTACCGAGGCCCTTTGTGGAACAACACTGTACTCCCAGCCTCAAATCACTGTATACATCAGCCCTGACTGCTTGGGGAAATTTCCAGCTCTGAATGCTAATTTCCGTCCTCCGAGTCAGATTGTGGGTGATGTCATTTTGTAGGCTCTATTTCGTTTGCAGATTGTCCAGAAAAGTGCAAGCGTAGCTGTGCAGCAGTGTCTGTTGTATGCTGTGAAGCTGTGTGTTGAGTAATGCAAATTGCCCGGGTTTGCCGAGAGAAGTGGGTGTGGCTTTTTGGATGGGCCTAAAATGATTGCGTGTTCTCCTCACCGATATTTTCCCTTCTTTGTGGGAGAAATGTGTTCCGAAGATCCTTCCATTGTTAGCATGCTTAGATTTTCGTTTGGTTGCTGGGCTGTGTTTGCTTTCTCAGAAGCAGAAACAGCTTGCCAAGGGAAGCTAATGCTGACTCTGGGATTATGCCATCTGGGAACCGTCATCCAGAGTACTGTGTCTGGGAATGCCACCCCTGTCTCTGTGTCTTCCAACTCATACTTACCTGGCAGGGAAGATACCATGATCAAGAAGGTGGTTCACCCAGGGCGAGGCTCAACCATTGCACTCCGGTTGTGCTGACCACTGCGAATTCCCCAAATGTGGGAATCTCGACTGCATAATTTCTGGTAGTGGGGGACTGCGTTCGCGCTCTCCCCTGATTTTTAAGTTGAAAAAAATATCACCCGGTTGGTAGACGGACATGGACCTCAACATGCTGCTATTCCGCTTGCCGATTCCTGTAGCCGAGTCCTGGGCGTTTGTGAAAAGGAAGAAAGATGTCCTTAACTAGACCATGGTGCTTGACCATGGAGGGCTTGGACAGGTGTGCCAAGCAGCAGCCACTGCTATGCCCCATTGAAATAACTGCACCAGGACTGTGCTCCCAGCCTCAAATCACTGTATACATCAGCCCTGACTGCTGGGGGAAATTTCCAGCTCTGAATCAACAGTGAAATGAAGAAAAAATAACACAGCGAGATTTGTGCTTTTGATTGGAGGGAAGGAAATAGTACATTGGAGAATATTGCCCTCTTTAAGATGTGGGCAGGGGTGTGGCTTTGGATTTGGAACAGGGCACGTCAACTCAGGCTTACCATGAGCGTTTTGACTGGGACGACTAGGGTCTTCAGCTGCTCTCGACAAGAGTGCTGTACTTACTTTGGTTTCTCTTCATGACGCACAAGTCTTTCGCCTTTTACTAAAGACTTCCGTGGAGAGGAACACCAATGAGTTAAACCTATTTTTGGCAGGCTTTGCCGTTTGGCTGAGCCTTGTACACTTGTGAAAAGAAAGACAGCTGTCCTTAACTAGACCAAGGTGCTTGACTATGGAGGGTTTGGACGGGTGTGCAAAGCAGCAGCCACTGCCATGACCCATTGAATGAACTGCACCACGACAAGGGAGAAATGTGTCAGGAGGTTGCCTCAGGAAGCAAACAGTTGGGGCTCATCGCTTCTCGGCCTTTTGGCTAAGATCAAGTGTAGTATCTGTTCTTATCAGTTTAATATCTGATATGTCCTCTATATGAGGATAATGTATTAAGCAGATTTTTAGCATTGGGAGATGAAAAAGGGGCTTGCTCCGTTCACTCCACGCATTGACCCGGTATTGCAGCATTGCCGGGAACAGTGCACTCTTTAAATGCCTTGTGGACAACCAAACACCAATCTAAATGGATCAGTCTGTTGATTGATTTGACTCTGAAATGAACGACGCGAGTCACAGTCGCTGTCTGTCTTCAAGGCCGGGACTTGTGGCAAACAAAGGCCCTGTTTACTCCCTTCCGAGGCCCTTTGTGGAACAACACTGTGCTCCCAGCCTCAAATCTTTGTATACATCAGCCCTGACTGCTTGAGGAAATTTCCAGCTCTGAATGCTAATTTCCGTCCTCCGTGTCAGATTGTGGGTGATGTCATTTTGTAGGCTCTATTTCGTTTGCAGATTGTCCAGAAAAGTGCAAGCGTAGCTGTGCAGCAGTGTCTGTTGTATGCTGTGAAGCTGTGTGTTGAGTAATGCAAATTGCCCGGGTTTGCCGAGAGAAGTGGGTGTGGCTTTTTGGATGGGCCTAAAATGATTGCGTGTTCTCCTCACCGATATTTTCCTTCTTTGTGGGAGAAATGTGTTCCGAAGATCCTTCCATTGTTAGCATGCTTAGATTTTCGTTTGGTTGCTGGGCTGTGTTTGCTTTCTCAGAAGCAGAAACAGCTTGCCAAGGGAAGCTAATGCTGACTCTGGGATTATGCCATCTGGGAACCTTCATCCAGAGTACTGTGTCTGGGAATGCCACCCCTGTCTCTGTGTCTTCCAACTCATACTTACCTGGCAGGGAAGATACCATGATCAAGAAGGTGGTTCACCCAGGGCGAGGCTCAACCATTGCACTCCGGTTGTGCTGACCACTGCGAATTCCCCAAATGTGGGAATCTCGACTGCATAATTTCTGGTAGTGGGGGACTGCGTTCGCGCTCTCCCCTGATTTTTAAGTTGAAAAAAATATCACCCGGTTGGTAGACGGACATGGACCTCAACATGCTGCTATTCCGCTTGCCGATTCCTGTAGCCGAGTCCTGGGCGTTTGTGAAAAGGAAGAAAGATGTCCTTAACTAGACCATGGTGCTTGACCATGGAGGGCTTGGACAGGTGTGCCAAGCAGCAGCCACTGCTATGCACCATTGAAAGAACTGCACCAGGACTGTGCTGCCAGCCTCAAATCACTGTATACATCAGCCCTGACTGCTGGGGGAAATTTCCAGCTCTGAATCAACAGTGAAATGAAGAAAAAATAACACAGCGAGATTTGTGCTTTTGAATGGAGGGAAGGAAATAGTATATTGGAGAATATTGCCCTCTTTAAGATGTGGGCAGGGGTGTGGCTTTGGATTTGGAACAGGGCACGTCAACTCAGGCTTACCATGAGCGTTTTGACTGGGACGACTAGGGTCTTCAGCTGCTCTCGACAAGAGTGCTGTACTTGCTTTGGTTTCTCTTCATAACGCACAAGTCTTTCGCCTTTTACTAAAGACTTCCGTGGAGAGGAACACCAATGAGTTAAACCTATTTTTGGCAGGCTTTGCCGTTCGGCTGAGCCTTGTACACTTGTGAAAAGAAAGACAGCTGTCCTTAACTAGACCAAGGTGCTTGACTATGGAGGGTTTGGACGGGTGTGCAAAGCAGCAGCCACTGCCATGACCCATTGAATGAACTGCACCACGACAAGGGAGAAATGTGTCAGGAGGTTGCCTCAGGAAGCAAACAGTTGGGGCTCATCGCTTCTCGGCCTTTTGGCTAAGATCAAGTGTAGTATCTGTTCTTATCAGTTTAATATCTGATATGTCCTCTATATGAGGATAATGTATTAAGCAGATTTTTAGCATTGGGAGATGAAAAAGGGGCTTGCTCCGTTCACTCCACGCATTGACCCGGTATTGCAGCATTGCCGGGAACAGTGCACTCTTTAAATGCCTTGTGGACAACCAAACACCAATCTAAATGGATCAGTCTGTTGATTGATTTGACTCTGAAATGAACGATGCGAGTCACAGTCGCTGTCTGTCTTCAAGGCCGGGACTTGTGGCAAACAAAGGCCCTGTTTACTCCCTTCCGAGGCCCTTTGTGGAACAACACTGTGCTCCCAGCCTCAAATCTTTGTATACATCAGCCCTGACTGCTTGAGGAAATTTCCAGCTCTGAATGCTAATTTCCGTCCTCCGAGTCAGATTGTGGGTGATGTCATTTTGTAGGCTCTATTTCGTTTGCAGATTGTCCAGAAAAGTGCAAGCGTAGCTGTGCAGCAGTGTCTGTTGTATGCTGTGAAGCTGTGTGTTGAGTAATGCAAATTGCCCGGGTTTGCCGAGAGAAGTGGGTGTGGCTTTTTGGATGGGCCTAAAATGATTGCGTGTTCTCCTCACCGATATTTTCCTTCTTTGTGGGAGAAATGTGTTCCGAAGATCCTTCCATTGTTAGCATGCTTAGATTTTCGTTTGGTTGCTGGGCTGTGTTTGCTTTCTCAGAAGCAGAAAAAAGCTTGCCAAGGGAAGCTAATGCTGACTCTGGGATTATGCCATCTGGGAACCTTCATCCAGAGTACTGTGTCTGGGAATGCCACCCCTGTCTCTGTGTCTTCCAACTCATACTTACCTGGCAGGGAAGATACCATGATCAAGAAGGTGGTTCACCCAGGGCGAGGCTCAACCATTGCACTCCGGTTGTGCTGACCACTGCGAATTCCCCAAATGTGGGAATCTCGACTGCATAATTTCTGGTAGTGGGGGACTGCGTTCGCGCTCTCCCCTGATTTTTAAGTTGAAAAAAATATCACACGGTTGGTAGACGGACATGGACCTCAACATGCTGCTATTCCGCTTGTCGATTCCTGTAGCCGAGTCCTGGGCGTTTGTGAAAAGGAAGAAAGATGTCCCTAACTAGACCATGGTGCTTGACCATGGAGGGCTTGGACAGGTGTGCCAAGCAGCAGCCACTGCTATGCCCCATTGAAAGAACTGCACCAGGACTGTGCTCCCAGCCTCAAATCACTGTATACATCAGCCCTGACTGCTGGGGGAAATTTCCAGCTCTGAATCAACAGTGAAATGAAGAAAAAATAACACAGCGAGATTTGTGCTTTTGATTGGAGGGAAGGAAATAGTACATTGGAGAATATTGCCCTCTTTAAGATGTGGGCAGGGGTGTGGCTTTGGATTTGGAACAGGGCACGTCAACTCAGGCTTACCATGAGCGTTTTGACTGGGACGACTAGGGTCTTCAGCTGCTCTCGACAAGAGTGCTGTACTTACTTTGGTTTCTCTTCGTAACGCACAAGTCTTTTCGCCTTTTACTAAAGACTTCCGTGGAGAGGAACACCAATGAGTTAAACCTATTTTTGGCAGGCTTTGCCGTTTGGCTGAGCCTTGTACACTTGTGAAAAGAAAGACAGCTGTCCTTAACTAGACCAAGGTGCTTGACTATGGAGGGTTTGGACGGGTGTGCAAAGCAGCAGCCACTGCCATGACCCATTGAATGAACTGCACCACGACAAGGGAGAAATGTGTCAGGAAGTTGCCTCAGGAAGCAAACAGTTGGGGCTCATCGCTTCTCGGCCTTTTGGCTAAGATCAAGTGTAGTATCTGTTCTTATCAGTTTAATATCTGATATGTCCTCTATATGAGGATAATGTATTAAGCAGATTTTTAGCATTGGGAGATGAAAAAGGGGCTTGCTCCGTTCACTCCACGCATTGACCCGGTATTGCAGCATTGCCTGGAACGGTGCACTCTTTAAATGCCTTGTGGACAACCAAACACCAATCTAAATGGATCAGTCTGTTGATTGATTTGACTCTGAAATGAATGACGCGAGTCACATTCGCTGTCTGTCTTCAAGGCCGGGACTTGTGGCAAACAAAGGCCCTGTTTACTCCTTACCGAGGCCCTTTGTGGAACAACACTGTGCTCCCAGCCTCAAATCACTGTATACATCAGCCCTGACTGCTTGAGGAAATTTCCAGCTCTGAATGCTAATTTCCGTCCTCCGAGTCAGATTGTGGGTGATGTCATTTTGTAGGCTCTATTTCGTTTGCAGATTGTCCAGAAAAGTGCAAGCGTAGCTGTGCAGCAGTGTCTGTTGTATGCTGTGAAGCTGTGTGTTGAGTAATGCAAATTGCCCGGGTTTGCCGAGAGAAGTGGGTGTGGCTTTTTGGATGGGCCTAAAATGATTGCGTGTTCTCCTCACCGATATTTTCCTTCTTTGTGGGAGAAATGTGTTCCGAAGATCCTTCCATTGTTAGCATGCTTAGATTTTCGTTTGGTTGCTGGGCTGTGTTTGCTTTCTCAGAAGCAGAAACAGCTTGCCAAGGGAAGCTAATGCTGACTCTGGGATTATGCCATCTGGGAACCTTCATCCAGAGTACTGTGTCTGGGAATGCCACCCCTGTCTCTGTGTCTTCCAACTCATACTTACCTGGCAGGGAAGATACCATGATCAAGAATGTGGTTCACCCAGGGCGAGGCTCAACCATTGCACTCCGGTTGTGCTGACCACTGCGAATTCCCCAAATGTGGGAATCTCGACTGCATAATTTCTGGTAGTGGGGGACTGCGTTCGCGCTCTCCCCTGATTTTTAAGTTGAAAAAAATATCACACGGTTGGTAGACGGACATGGACCTCAACATGCTGCTATTCGGCTTGCCGATTCCTGTAGCCGAGTCCTGGGCGTTTGTGAAAAGGAAGAAAGATGTCCCTAACTAGACCATGGTGCTTGACCATGGAGGGCTTGGACAGGTGTGCCAAGCAGCAGCCACTGCTATGCCCCATTGAAATAACTGCACCAGGACTGTGCTCCCAGCCTCAAATCACTGTATACATCAGCCCTGACTGCTGGGGGAAATTTCCAGCTCTGAATCAACAGTGAAATGAAGAAAAAATAACACAGCGAGATTTGTGCTTTTGATTGGAGGGAAGGAAATAGTACATTGGAGAATATTGCCCTCTTTAAGATGTGGGCAGGGGTGTGGCTTTGGATTTGGAACAGGGCACGTCAACTCAGGCTTACCATGAGCGTTTTGACTGGGACGACTAGGGTCTTCAGCTGCTCTCGACAAGAGTGCTGTACTTACTTTGGTTTCTCTTCGTAACGCACAAGTCTTTCGCCTTTTACTAAAGACTTCCGTGGAGAGGAACACCAATGAGTTAAACCTATTTTTGGCAGGCTTTGCCGTTTGGCTGAGCCTTGTACACTTGTGAAAAGAAAGACAGCTGTCCTTAACTAGACCAAGGTGCTTGACTATGGAGGGTTTGGACGGGTGTGCAAAGCAGCAGCCACTGCCATGACCCATTGAATGAACTGCACCACGACAAGGGAGAAATGTGTCAGGAGGTTGCCTCAGGAAGCAAACAGTTGGGGCTCATCGCTTCTCGGCCTTTTGGCTAAGATCAAGTGTAGTATCTGTTCTTATCAGTTTAATATCTGATATGTCCTCTATATGAGGATAATGTATTAAGCAGATTTTTAGCATTGGGAGATGAAAAAGGGGCTTGCTCCGTTCACTCCACGCATTGACCCGGTATTGCAGCATTGCCGGGAACGGTGCACTCTTTAAATGCCTTGTGGACAACCAAACACCAATCTAAATGGGTCAGTCTGTTGATTGATTTGACTCTGAAATGAACGACGCGAGTCACAGTCGCTGTCTGTCTTCAAGGCCGGGACTTGTGGCAAACAAAGGCCCTGTTTACTCCTTACCGAGGCCCTTTGTGGAACAACACTGTGCTCCCAGCCTCAAATCACTGTATACATCAGCCCTGACTGCTTGGGGAAATTTCCAGCTCTGAATGCTAATTTCCGTCCTCCGAGTCAGATTGTGGGTGATGTCATTTTGTAGGCTCTATTTCGTTTGCAGATTGTCCAGAAAAGTGCAAGCGTAGCTGTGCAGCAGTGTCTGTTGTATGCTGTGAAGCTGTGTGTTGAGTAATGCAAATTGCCCGGGTTTGCCGAGAGAAGTGGGTGTGGCTTTTTGGATGGGCCTAAAATGATTGCGTGTTCTCCTCACCGATATTTTCCCTTCTTTGTGGGAGAAATGTGTTCCGAAGATCCTTCCATTGTTAGCATGCTTAGATTTTCGTTTGGTTGCTGGGCTGTGTTTGCTTTCTCAGAAGCAGAAACAGCTTGCCAAGGGAAGCTAATGCTGACTCTGGGATTATGCCATCTGGGAACCGTCATCCAGAGTACTGTGTCTGGGAATGCCACCCCTGTCTCTGTGTCTTCCAACTCATACTTACCTGGCAGGGAAGATACCATGATCAAGAAGGTGGTTCACCCAGGGCGAGGCTCAACCATTGCACTCCGGTTGCACTGACCACTGCGAATTCCACAAATGTGGGAATCTCGACTGCATAATTTCTGGTAGTGGGGGACTGCGTTCGCGCTCTCCCCTGATTTTTAAGTTGAAAAAAATATCACCCGGTTGGTAGACGGACATGGACCTCAACATGCTGCTATTCCGCTTGCCGATTCCTGTAGCCGAGTCCTGGGCGTTTGTGAAAAGGAAGAAAGATGTCCTTAACTAGACCATGGTGCTTGACCATGGAGGGCTTGGACAGGTGTGCCAAGCAGCAGCCACTGCTATGCACCATTGAAAGAACTGCACCAGGACTGTGCTGCCAGCCTCAAATCACTGTATACATCAGCCCTGACTGCTGGGGGAAATTTCCAGCTCTGAATCAACAGTGAAATGAAGAAAAAATAACACAGCGAGATTTGTGCTTTTGAATGGAGGGAAGGAAATAGTATATTGGAGAATATTGCCCTCTTTAAGATGTGGGCAGGGGTGTGGCTTTGGATTTGGAACAGGGCACGTCAACTCAGGCTTACCATGAGCGTTTTGACTGGGACGACTAGGGTCTTCAGCTGCTCTCGACAAGAGTGCTGTACTTGCTTTGGTTTCTCTTCATAACGCACAAGTCTTTCGCCTTTTACTAAAGACTTCCGTGGAGAGGAACACCAATGAGTTAAACCTATTTTTGGCAGGCTTTGCCGTTTGGCTGAGCCTTGTACACTTGTGAAAAGAAAGACAGCTGTCCTTAACTAGACCAAGGTGCTTGACTATGGAGGGTTTGGACGGGTGTGCAAAGCAGCAGCCACTGCCATGACCCATTGAATGAACTGCACCACGACAAGGGAGAAATGTGTCAGGAGGTTGCCTCAGGAAGCAAACAGTTGGGGCTCATCGCTTCTCGGCCTTTTGGCTAAGATCAAGTGTAGTATCTGTTCTTATCAGTTTAATATCTGATATGTCCTCTATATGAGGATAATGTATTAAGCAGATTTTTAGCATTGGGAGATGAAAAAGGGGCTTGCTCCGTTCACTCCACGCATTGACCCGGTATTGCAGCATTGCCGGGAACGGTGCACTCTTTAAATGCCTTGTGGACAACCAAACACCAATCTAAATGGATCAGTCTATTGATTGATTTGACTCTGAAATGAACGACGCGAGTCACAGTCGCTGTCTGTCTTCAAGGCCGGGACTTGTGGCAAACAAAGGCCCTGT
The DNA here is from genome assembly GCF_023349555.1 of Cebidichthys violaceus. NCBI lineage: Eukaryota > Metazoa > Chordata > Actinopteri > Perciformes > Stichaeidae > Cebidichthys > Cebidichthys violaceus. The sequence continues at coordinate 1,770,789 of NW_027176506.1, read as the reverse complement.
TTACTCCTTACCGAGGCCCTTTGTGGAACAACACTGTGCTCCCAGCCTCAAATCACTGTATACATCAGCCCTGACTGCTTGGGGAAATTTCCAGCTCTGAATGCTAATTTCCGTCCTCCGAGTCAGATTGTGGGTGATGTCATTTTGTAGGCTCGATTTCGTTTGCAGATTGTCCAGAAAAGTGCAAGCGTAGCTGTGCAGCAGTGTCTGTTGTATGCTGTGAAGCTGTGTGTTGAGTAATGCAAATTGCCCGGGTTTGCCGAGAGAAGTGGGTGTGGCTTTTTGGATGGGCCTAAAATGATTGCGTGTTCTCCTCACCGATATTTTCCCTTCTTTGTGGGAGAAATGTGTTCCGAAGATCCTTCCATTGTTAGCATGCTTAGATTTTCGTTTGGTTGCTGGGCTGTGTTTGCTTTCTCAGAAGCAGAAACAGCTTGCCAAGGGAAGCTAATGCTGACTCTGGGATTATGCCATCTGGGAACCGTCATCCAGAGTACTGTGTCTGGGAATGCCACCCCTGTCTTTGTGTCTTCTAGCTCATACTTACCTGGCAGGGAAGATACCATGATCAAGAAGGTGGTTCACCCAGGGCGAGGCTCAACCATTGCACTCCGGTTGCACTGACCACTGCGAATTCCCCAAATGTGGGAATCTCGACTGCATAATTTCTGGTAGTGGGGGACTGCGTTCGCGCTCTCCCCTGATTTTTAAGTTGAAAAAAATATCACCCGGTTGGTAGACGGACATGGACCTCAACATGCTGCTATTCCGCTTGCCGATTCCTGTAGCCGAGTCCTGGGCGTTTGTGAAAAGGAAGAAAGATGTCCTTAACTAGACCATGGTGCTTGACCATGGAGGGCTTGGACAGGTGTGCCAAGCAGCAGCCACTGCTATGCACCATTGAAAGAACTGCACCAGGACTGTGCTGCCAGCCTCAAATCACTGTATACATCAGCCCTGACTGCTGGGGGAAATTTCCAGCTCTGAATCAACAGTGAAATGAAGAAAAAATAACACAGCGAGATTTGTGCTTTTGAATGGAGGGAAGGAAATAGTATATTGGAGAATATTGCCCTCTTTAAGATGTGGGCAGGGGTGTGGCTTTGGATTTGGAACAGGGCACGTCAACTCAGGCTTACCATGAGCGTTTTGACTGGGACGACTAGGGTCTTCAGCTGCTCTCGACAAGAGTGCTGTACTTGCTTTGGTTTCTCTTCATAACGCACAAGTCTTTCGCCTTTTACTAAAGACTTCCGTGGAGAGGAACACCAATGAGTTAAACCTATTTTTGGCAGGCTTTGCCGTTTGGCTGAGCCTTGTACACTTGTGAAAAGAAAGACAGCTGTCCTTAACTAGACCAAGGTGCTTGACTATGGAGGGTTTGGACGGGTGTGCAAAGCAGCAGCCACTGCCATGACCCATTGAATGAACTGCACCACGACAAGGGAGAAATGTGTCAGGAGGTTGCCTCAGGAAGCAAACAGTTGGGGCTCATCGCTTCTCGGCCTTTTGGCTAAGATCAAGTGTAGTATCTGTTCTTATCAGTTTAATATCTGATATGTCCTCTATATGAGGATAATGTATTAAGCAGATTTTTAGCATTGGGAGATGAAAAAGGGGCTTGCTCCGTTCACTCCACGCATTGACCCGGTATTGCAGCATTGCCGGGAACGGTGCAGTCTTTAAATGCCTTGTGGACAACCAAACACCAATCTAAATGGATCAGTCTGTTGATTGATTTGACTCTGAAATGAACGACGCGAGTCACAGTCGCTGTCTGTCTTCAAGGCCGGGACTTGTGGCAAACAAAGGCCCTGTTTACTCCTTACCGAGGCCCTTTGTGGAACAACACTGTGCTCCCAGCCTCAAATCACTGTATACATCAGCCCTGACTGCTTGAGGAAATTTCCAGCTCTGAATGCTAATTTCCGTCCTCCGAGTCAGATTGTGGGTGATGTCATTTTGTAGGCTCTATTTCGTTTGCAGATTGTCCAGAAAAGTGCAAGCGTAGCTGTGCAGCAGTGTCTGTTGTATGCTGTGAAGCTGTGTGTTGAGTAATGCAAATTGCCCGGGTTTGCCGAGAGAAGTGGGTGTGGCTTTTTGGATGGGCCTAAAATGATTGCGTGTTCTCCTCACCGATATTTTCCCTTCTTTGTGGGAGAAATGTGTTCCGAAGATCCTTCCATTGTTAGCATGCTTAGATTTTCGTTTGGTTGCTGGGCTGTGTTTGCTTTCTCAGAAGCAGAAACAGCTTGCCAAGGGAAGCTAATGCTGACTCTGGGATTATGCCATCTGGGAACCGTCATCCAGAGTACTGTGTCTGGGAATGCCACCCCTGTCTCTGTGTCTTCCAACTCATACTTACCTGGCAGGGAAGATACCGTGATCAAGAAGGTGGTTCACCCAGGGTGAGGCTCAACCATTGCACTCCGGTTGTGCTGACCACTGCGAATTCCCCAAATGTGGGAATCTCAGCTGCATAATTTCTGGTAGTGGGGGACTGCGTTCGCGCTCTCCCCTGATTTTTAAGTTGAAAAAAATATCACACGGTTGGTAGACGGACATGGACCTCAACATGCTGCTATTCGGCTTGCCGATTCCTGTAGCCGAGTCCTGGGCGTTTGTGAAAAGGAAGAAAGATGTCCTTAACTAGACCATGGTGCTTGACCATGGAGGGCTTGGACAGGTGTGCCAAGCAGCAGCCACTGCTATACTCCATTGAAAGAACTGCACCAGGCCTGTGCTGCCAGCCTCAAATCACTGTATACATCAGCCCTGACTGCTGGGGGAAATTTCCAGCTCTGAATCAACAGTGAAATGAAGAAAAAATAACACAGCGAGATTTGTGCTTTTGAATGGAGGGAAGGAAATAGTACATTGGAGAATATTGCCCTCTTTAAGATGTGGGCAGGGGTGTGGCTTTGGATTTGGAACAGGGCACGTCAACTCAGGCTTACCATGAGCGTTTTGACTGGGAGGACTAGGGTCTTCAGCTGCTCTCGACAAGAGTGCTGTACTTACTTTGGTTTCTCTTCATGACGCACAACTCTTTCGCCTTTTACTAAAGACTTCCGTGGAGAGGAACACCAATGAGTTAAACCTATTTTTGGCAGACTTTGCCGTTCGGCTGAGCCTTGTACACTTGTGAAAAGAAAGACAGCTGTCCTTAACTAGACCAAGGTGCTTGACTATGGAGGGTTTGGACGGGTGTGCAAAGCAGCAGCCACTGCCATGACCCATTGAATGAACTGCACCACGACAAGGGAGAAATGTGTCAGGAGGTTGCCTCAGGAAGCAAACAGTTGGGGCTCATCGCTTCTCGGCCTTTTGGCTAAGATCAAGTGTAGTATCTGTTCTTATCAGTTTAATATCTGATATGTCCTCTATATGAGGATAATGTATTAAGCAGATTTTTAGCATTGGGAGATGAAAAAGGGGCTTGCTCCGTTCACTCCACGCATTGACCCGGTATTGCAGCATTGCCGGGAACAGTGCACTCTTTAAATGCCTTGTGGACAACCAAACACCAATCTAAATGGATCAGTCTGTTGATTGATTTGACTCTGAAATGAACGACGCGAGTCACAGTCGCTGTCTGTCTTCAAGGCCGGGACTTGTGGCAAACAAAGGCCCTGTTTACTCCCTTCCGAGGCCCTTTGTGGAACAACACTGTGCTCCCAGCCTCAAATCTTTGTATACATCAGCCCTGACTGCTTGAGGAAATTTCCAGCTCTGAATGCTAATTTCCGTCCTCCGTGTCAGATTGTGGGTGATGTCATTTTGTAGGCTCTATTTCGTTTGCAGATTGTCCAGAAAAGTGCAAGCGTAGCTGTGCAGCAGTGTCTGTTGTATGCTGTGAAGCTGTGTGTTGAGTAATGCAAATTGCCCGGGTTTGCCGAGAGAAGTGGGTGTGGCTTTTTGGATGGGCCTAAAATGATTGCGTGTTCTCCTCACCGATATTTTCCTTCTTTGTGGGAGAAATGTGTTCCGAAGATCCTTCCATTGTTAGCATGCTTAGATTTTCGTTTGGTTGCTGGGCTGTGTTTGCTTTCTCAGAAGCAGAAACAGCTTGCCAAGGGAAGCTAATGCTGACTCTGGGATTATGCCATCTGGGAACCTTCATCCAGAGTACTGTGTCTGGGAATGCCACCCCTGTCTCTGTGTCTTCCAACTCATACTTACCTGGCAGGGAAGATACCATGATCAAGAAGGTGGTTCACCCAGGGCGAGGCTCAACCATTGCACTCCGGTTGTGCTGACCACTGCGAATTCCCCAAATGTGGGAATCTCGACTGCATAATTTCTGGTAGTGGGGGACTGCGTTCGCGCTCTCCCCTGATTTTTAAGTTGAAAAAAATATCACCCGGTTGGTAGACGGACATGGACCTCAACATGCTGCTATTCCGCTTGCCGATTCCTGTAGCCGAGTCCTGGGCGTTTGTGAAAAGGAAGAAAGATGTCCTTAACTAGACCATGGTGCTTGACCATGGAGGGCTTGGACAGGTGTGCCAAGCAGCAGCCACTGCTATGCACCATTGAAAGAACTGCACCAGGACTGTGCTGCCAGCCTCAAATCACTGTATACATCAGCCCTGACTGCTGGGGGAAATTTCCAGCTCTGAATCAACAGTGAAATGAAGAAAAAATAACACAGCGAGATTTGTGCTTTTGAATGGAGGGAAGGAAATAGTATATTGGAGAATATTGCCCTCTTTAAGATGTGGGCAGGGGTGTGGCTTTGGATTTGGAACAGGGCACGTCAACTCAGGCTTACCATGAGCGTTTTGACTGGGACGACTAGGGTCTTCAGCTGCTCTCGACAAGAGTGCTGTACTTGCTTTGGTTTCTCTTCATAACGCACAAGTCTTTCGCCTTTTACTAAAGACTTCCGTGGAGAGGAACACCAATGAGTTAAACCTATTTTTGGCAGGCTTTGCCGTTTGGCTGAGCCTTGTACACTTGTGAAAAGAAAGACAGCTGTCCTTAACTAGACCAAGGTGCTTGACTATGGAGGGTTTGGACGGGTGTGCAAAGCAGCAGCCACTGCCATGACCCATTGAATGAACTGCACCACGACAAGGGAGAAATGTGTCAGGAGGTTGCCTCAGGAAGCAAACAGTTGGGGCTCATCGCTTCTCGGCCTTTTGGCTAAGATCAAGTGTAGTATCTGTTCTTATCAGTTTAATATCTGATATGTCCTCTATATGAGGATAATGTATTAAGCAGATTTTTAGCATTGGGAGATGAAAAAGGGGATTGCTCCGTTCACTCCACGCATTGACCCGGTATTGCAGCATTGCCGGGAACAGTGCACTCTTTAAATGCCTTGTGGACAACCAAACACCAATCTAAATGGATCAGTCTGTTGATTGATTTGACTCTGAAATGAACGATGCGAGTCACAGTCGCTGTCTGTCTTCAAGGCCGGGACTTGTGGCAAACAAAGGCCCTGTTTACTCCCTTCCGAGGCCCTTTGTGGAACAACACTGTGCTCCCAGCCTCAAATCTTTGTATACATCAGCCCTGACTGCTTGAGGAAATTTCCAGCTCTGAATGCTAATTTCCGTCCTCCGAGTCAGATTGTGGGTGATGTCATTTTGTAGGCTCTATTTCGTTTGCAGATTGTCCAGAAAAGTGCAAGCGTAGCTGTGCAGCAGTGTCTGTTGTATGCTGTGAAGCTGTGTGTTGAGTAATGCAAATTGCCCGGGTTTGCCGAGAGAAGTGGGTGTGGCTTTTTGGATGGGCCTAAAATGATTGCGTGTTCTCCTCACCGATATTTTCCTTCTTTGTGGGAGAAATGTGTTCCGAAGATCCTTCCATTGTTAGCATGCTTAGATTTTCGTTTGGTTGCTGGGCTGTGTTTGCTTTCTCAGAAGCAGAAACAGCTTGCCAAGGGAAGCTAATGCTGACTCTGGGATTATGCCATCTGGGAACCTTCATCCAGAGTACTGTGTCTGGGAATGCCACCCCTGTCTCTGTGTCTTCCAACTCATACTTACCTGGCAGGGAAGATACCATGATCAAGAAGGTGGTTCACCCAGGGCGAGGCTCAACCATTGCACTCCGGTTGTGCTGACCACTGCGAATTCCCCAAATGTGGGAATCTCGACTGCATAATTTCTGGTAGTGGGGGACTGCGTTCGCGCTCTCCCCTGATTTTTAAGTTGAAAAAAATATCACACGGTTGGTAGACGGACATGGACCTCAACATGCTGCTATTCCGCTTGTCGATTCCTGTAGCCGAGTCCTGGGCGTTTGTGAAAAGGAAGAAAGATGTCCCTAACTAGACCATGGTGCTTGACCATGGAGGGCTTGGACAGGTGTGCCAAGCAGCAGCCACTGCTATGCCCCATTGAAAGAACTGCACCAGGACTGTGCTCCCAGCCTCAAATCACTGTATACATCAGCCCTGACTGCTGGGGGAAATTTCCAGCTCTGAATCAACAGTGAAATGAAGAAAAAATAACACAGCGAGATTTGTGCTTTTGATTGGAGGGAAGGAAATAGTACATTGGAGAATATTGCCCTCTTTAAGATGTGGGCAGGGGTGTGGCTTTGGATTTGGAACAGGGCACGTCAACTCAGGCTTACCATGAGCGTTTTGACTGGGACGACTAGGGTCTTCAGCTGCTCTCGACAAGAGTGCTGTACTTACTTTGGTTTCTCTTCGTAACGCACAAGTCTTTTCGCCTTTTACTAAAGACTTCCGTGGAGAGGAACACCAATGAGTTAAACCTATTTTTGGCAGGCTTTGCCGTTTGGCTGAGCCTTGTACACTTGTGAAAAGAAAGACAGCTGTCCTTAACTAGACCAAGGTGCTTGACTATGGAGGGTTTGGACGGGTGTGCAAAGCAGCAGCCACTGCCATGACCCATTGAATGAACTGCACCACGACAAGGGAGAAATGTGTCAGGAAGTTGCCTCAGGAAGCAAACAGTTGGGGCTCATCGCTTCTCGGCCTTTTGGCTAAGATCAAGTGTAGTATCTGTTCTTATCAGTTTAATATCTGATATGTCCTCTATATGAGGATAATGTATTAAGCAGATTTTTAGCATTGGGAGATGAAAAAGGGGCTTGCTCCGTTCACTCCACGCATTGACCCGGTATTGCAGCATTGCCTGGAACGGTGCACTCTTTAAATGCCTTGTGGACAACCAAACACCAATCTAAATGGATCAGTCTGTTGATTGATTTGACTCTGAAATGAATGACGCGAGTCACATTCGCTGTCTGTCTTCAAGGCCGGGACTTGTGGCAAACAAAGGCCCTGTTTACTCCTTACCGAGGCCCTTTGTGGAACAACACTGTGCTCCCAGCCTCAAATCACTGTATACATCAGCCCTGACTGCTTGAGGAAATTTCCAGCTCTGAATGCTAATTTCCGTCCTCCGAGTCAGATTGTGGGTGATGTCATTTTGTAGGCTCTATTTCGTTTGCAGATTGTCCAGAAAAGTGCAAGCGTAGCTGTGCAGCAGTGTCTGTTGTATGCTGTGAAGCTGTGTGTTGAGTAATGCAAATTGCCCGGGTTTGCCGAGAGAAGTGGGTGTGGCTTTTTGGATGGGCCTAAAATGATTGCGTGTTCTCCTCACCGATATTTTCCTTCTTTGTGGGAGAAATGTGTTCCGAAGATCCTTCCATTGTTAGCATGCTTAGATTTTCGTTTGGTTGCTGGGCTGTGTTTGCTTTCTCAGAAGCAGAAACAGCTTGCCAAGGGAAGCTAATGCTGACTCTGGGATTATGCCATCTGGGAACCTTCATCCAGAGTACTGTGTCTGGGAATGCCACCCCTGTCTCTGTGTCTTCCAACTCATACTTACCTGGCAGGGAAGATACCATGATCAAGAATGTGGTTCACCCAGGGCGAGGCTCAACCATTGCACTCCGGTTGTGCTGACCACTGCGAATTCCCCAAATGTGGGAATCTCGACTGCATAATTTCTGGTAGTGGGGGACTGCGTTCGCGCTCTCCCCTGATTTTTAAGTTGAAAAAAATATCACACGGTTGGTAGACGGACATGGACCTCAACATGCTGCTATTCGGCTTGCCGATTCCTGTAGCCGAGTCCTGGGCGTTTGTTAAAAGGAAGAAAGATGTCCTTAACTAGACCATGGTGCTTGACCATGGAGGGCTTGGACAGGTGTGCCAAGCAGCAGCCACTGCTATGCACCATTGAAAGAACTGCACCAGGACTGTGCTGCCAGCCTCAAATCACTGTATACATCAGCCCTGACTGCTGGGGGAAATTTCCAGCTCTGAATCAACAGTGAAATGAAGAAAAAATAACACAGCGAGATTTGTGCTTTTGAATGGAGGGAAGGAAATAGTATATTGGAGAATATTGCCCTCTTTAAGATGTGGGCAGGGGTGTGGCTTTGGATTTGGAACAGGGCACGTCAACTCAGGCTTACCATGAGCGTTTTGACTGGGACGACTAGGGTCTTCAGCTGCTCTCGACAAGAGTGCTGTACTTGCTTTGGTTTCTCTTCATAACGCACAAGTCTTTCGCCTTTTACTAAAGACTTCCGTGGAGAGGAACACCAATGAGTTAAACCTATTTTTGGCAGGCTTTGCCGTTTGGCTGAGCCTTGTACACTTGTGAAAAGAAAGACAGCTGTCCTTAACTAGACCAAGGTGCTTGACTATGGAGGGTTTGGACGGGTGTGCAAAGCAGCAGCCACTGCCATGACCCATTGAATGAACTGCACCACGACAAGGGAGAAATGTGTCAGGAGGTTGCCTCAGGAAGCAAACAGTTGGGGCTCATCGCTTCTCGGCCTTTTGGCTAAGATCAAGTGTAGTATCTGTTCTTATCAGTTTAATATCTGATATGTCCTCTATATGAGGATAATGTATTAAGCAGATTTTTAGCATTGGGAGATGAAAAAGGGGCTTGCTCCGTTCACTCCACGCATTGACCCGGTATTGCAGCATTGCCGGGAACAGTGCACTCTTTAAATGCCTTGTGGACAACCAAACACCAATCTAAATGGATCAGTCTGTTGATTGATTTGACTCTGAAATGAACGATGCGAGTCACAGTCGCTGTCTGTCTTCAAGGCCGGGACTTGTGGCAAACAAAGGCCCTGTTTACTCCCTTCCGAGGCCCTTTGTGGAACAACACTGTGCTCCCAGCCTCAAATCTTTGTATACATCAGCCCTGACTGCTTGAGGAAATTTCCAGCTCTGAATGCTAATTTCCGTCCTCCGAGTCAGATTGTGGGTGATGTCATTTTGTAGGCTCTATTTCGTTTGCAGATTGTCCAGAAAAGTGCAAGCGTAGCTGTGCAGCAGTGTCTGTTGTATGCTGTGAAGCTGTGTGTTGAGTAATGCAAATTGCCCGGGTTTGCCGAGAGAAGTGGGTGTGGCTTTTTGGATGGGCCTAAAATGATTGCGTGTTCTCCTCACCGATATTTTCCTTCTTTGTGGGAGAAATGTGTTCCGAAGATCCTTCCATTGTTAGCATGCTTAGATTTTCGTTTGGTTGCTGGGCTGTGTTTGCTTTCTCAGAAGCAGAAACAGCTTGCCAAGGGAAGCTAATGCTGACTCTGGGATTATGCCATCTGGGAACCTTCATCCAGAGTACTGTGTCTGGGAATGCCACCCCTGTCTCTGTGTCTTCCAACTCATACTTACCTGGCAGGGAAGATACCATGATCAAGAAGGTGGTTCACCCAGGGCGAGGCTCAACCATTGCACTCCGGTTGTGCTGACCACTGCGAATTCCCCAAATGTGGGAATCTCGACTGCATAATTTCTGGTAGTGGGGGACTGCGTTCGCGCTCTCCCCTGATTTTTAAGTTGAAAAAAATATCACACGGTTGGTAGACGGACATGGACCTCAACATGCTGCTATTCCGCTTGTCGATTCCTGTAGCCGAGTCCTGGGCGTTTGTGAAAAGGAAGAAAGATGTCCCTAACTAGACCATGGTGCTTGACCATGGAGGGCTTGGACAGGTGTGCCAAGCAGCAGCCACTGCTATGCCCCATTGAAAGAACTGCACCAGGACTGTGCTCCCAGCCTCAAATCACTGTATACATCAGCCCTGACTGCTGGGGGAAATTTCCAGCTCTGAATCAACAGTGAAATGAAGAAAAAATAACACAGCGAGATTTGTGCTTTTGATTGGAGGGAAGGAAATAGTACATTGGAGAATATTGCCCTCTTTAAGATGTGGGCAGGGGTGTGGCTTTGGATTTGGAACAGGGCACGTCAACTCAGGCTTACCATGAGCGTTTTGACTGGGACGACTAGGGTCTTCAGCTGCTCTCGACAAGAGTGCTGTACTTACTTTGGTTTCTCTTCGTAACGCACAAGTCTTTTCGCCTTTTACTAAAGACTTCCGTGGAGAGGAACACCAATGAGTTAAACCTATTTTTGGCAGGCTTTGCCGTTTGGCTGAGCCTTGTACACTTGTGAAAAGAAAGACAGCTGTCCTTAACTAGACCAAGGTGCTTGACTATGGAGGGTTTGGACGGGTGTGCAAAGCAGCAGCCACTGCCATGACCCATTGAATGAACTGCACCACGACAAGGGAGAAATGTGTCAGGAAGTTGCCTCAGGAAGCAAACAGTTGGGGCTCATCGCTTCTCGGCCTTTTGGCTAAGATCAAGTGTAGTATCTGTTCTTATCAGTTTAATATCTGATATGTCCTCTATATGAGGATAATGTATTAAGCAGATTTTTAGCATTGGGAGATGAAAAAGGGGCTTGCTCCGTTCACTCCACGCATTGACCCGGTATTGCAGCATTGCCTGGAACGGTGCACTCTTTAAATGCCTTGTGGACAACCAAACACCAATCTAAATGGATCAGTCTGTTGATTGATTTGACTCTGAAATGAATGACGCGAGTCACATTCGCTGTCTGTCTTCAAGGCCGGGACTTGTGGCAAACAAAGGCCCTGTTTACTCCTTACCGAGGCCCTTTGTGGAACAACACTGTGCTCCCAGCCTCAAATCACTGTATACATCAGCCCTGACTGCTTGAGGAAATTTCCAGCTCTGAATGCTAATTTCCGTCCTCCGAGTCAGATTGTGGGTGATGTCATTTTGTAGGCTCTATTTCGTTTGCAGATTGTCCAGAAAAGTGCAAGCGTAGCTGTGCAGCAGTGTCTGTTGTATGCTGTGAAGCTGTGTGTTGAGTAATGCAAATTGCCCGGGTTTGCCGAGAGAAGTGGGTGTGGCTTTTTGGATGGGCCTAAAATGATTGCGTGTTCTCCTCACCGATATTTTCCTTCTTTGTGGGAGAAATGTGTTCCGAAGATCCTTCCATTGTTAGCATGCTTAGATTTTCGTTTGGTTGCTGGGCTGTGTTTGCTTTCTCAGAAGCAGAAACAGCTTGCCAAGGGAAGCTAATGCTGACTCTGGGATTATGCCATCTGGGAACCTTCATCCAGAGTACTGTGTCTGGGAATGCCACCCCTGTCTCTGTGTCTTCCAACTCATACTTACCTGGCAGGGAAGATACCATGATCAAGAATGTGGTTCACCCAGGGCGAGGCTCAACCATTGCACTCCGGTTGTGCTGACCACTGCGAATTCCCCAAATGTGGGAATCTCGACTGCATAATTTCTGGTAGTGGGGGACTGCATTCGCGCTCTCCCCTGATTTTTAAGTTGAAAAAAATATCACACGGTTGGTAGACGGACATGGACCTCAACATGCTGCTATTCGGCTTGCCGATTCCTGTAGCCGAGTCCTGGGCGTTTGTGAAAAGGAAGAAAGATGTCCCTAACTAGACCATGGTGCTTGACCATGGAGGGCTTGGACAGGTGTGCCAAGCAGCAGCCACTGCTATGCCCCATTGAAATAACTGCACCAGGACTGTGCTCCCAGCCTCAAATCACTGTATACATCAGCCCTGACTGCTGGGGGAAATTTCCAGCTCTGAATCAACAGTGAAATGAAGAAAAAATAACACAGCGAGATTTGTGCTTTTGATTGGAGGGAAGGAAATAGTACATTGGAGAATATTGCCCTCTTTAAGATGTGGGCAGGGGTGTGGCTTTGGATTTGGAACAGGGCACGTCAACTCAGGCTTACCATGAGCGTTTTGACTGGGACGACTAGGGTCTTCAGCTGCTCTCGACAAGAGTGCTGTACTTACTTTGGTTTCTCTTCGTAACGCACAAGTCTTTCGCCTTTTACTAAAGACTTCCGTGGAGAGGAACACCAATGAGTTAAACCTATTTTTGGCAGGCTTTGCCGTTTGGCTGAGCCTTGTACACTTGTGAAAAGAAAGACAGCTGTCCTTAACTAGACCAAGGTGCTTGACTATGGAGGGTTTGGACGGGTGTGCAAAGCAGCAGCCACTGCCATGACCCATTGAATGAACTGCACCACGACAAGGGAGAAATGTGTCAGGAGGTTGCCTCAGGAAGCAAACAGTTGGGGCTCATCGCTTCTCGGCCTTTTGGCTAAGATCAAGTGTAGTATCTGTTCTTATCAGTTTAATATCTGATATGTCCTCTATATGAGGATAATGTATTAAGCAGATTTTTAGCATTGGGAGATGAAAAAGGGGCTTGCTCCGTTCACTCCACGCATTGACCCGGTATTGCAGCATTGCCGGGAACGGTGCACTCTTTAAATGCCTTGTGGACAACCAAACACCAATCTAAATGGGTCAGTCTGTTGATTGATTTGACTCTGAAATGAACGACGCGAGTCACAGTCGCTGTCTGTCTTCAAGGCCGGGACTTGTGGCAAACAAAGGCCCTGTTTACTCCTTACCGAGGCCCTTTGTGGAACAACACTGTGCTCCCAGCCTCAAATCACTGTATACATCAGCCCTGACTGCTTGGGGAAATTTCCAGCTCTGAATGCTAATTTCCGTCCTCCGAGTCAGATTGTGGGTGATGTCATTTTGTAGGCTCTATTTCGTTTGCAGATTGTCCAGAAAATTGCAAGCGTAGCTGTGCAGCAGTGTCTGTTGTATGCTGTGAAGCTGTGTGTTGAGTAATGCAAATTGCCCGGGTTTGCCGAGAGAAGTGGGTGTGGCTTTTTGGATGGGCCTAAAATGATTGCGTGTTCTCCTCACCGATATTTTCCCTTCTTTGTGGGAGAAATGTGTTCCGAAGATCCTTCCATTGTTAGCATGCTTAGATTTTCGTTTGGTTGCTGGGCTGTGTTTGCTTTCTCAGAAGCAGAAACAGCTTGCCAAGGGAAGCTAATGCTGACTCTGGGATTATGCCATCTGGGAACCGTCATCCAGAGTACTGTGTCTGGGAATGCCACCCCTGTCTCTGTGTCTTCCAACTCATACTTACCTGGCAGGGAAGATACCATGATCAAGAAGGTGGTTCACCCAGGGCGAGGCTCAACCATTGCACTCCGGTTGCACTGACCACTGCGAATTCCACAAATGTGGGAATCTCGACTGCATAATTTCTGGTAGTGGGGGACTGCGTTCGCGCTCTCCCCTGATTTTTAAGTTGAAAAAAATATCACCCGGTTGGTAGACGGACATGGACCTCAACATGCTGCTATTCCGCTTGCCGATTCCTGTAGCCGAGTCCTGGGCGTTTGTGAAAAGGAAGAAAGATGTCCTTAACTAGACCATGGTGCTTGACCATGGAGGGCTTGGACAGGTGTGCCAAGCAGCAGCCACTGCTATGCACCATTGAAAGAACTGCACCAGGACTGTGCTGCCAGCCTCAAATCACTGTATACATCAGCCCTGACTGCTGGGGGAAATTTCCAGCTCTGAATCAACAGTGAAATGAAGAAAAAATAACACAGCGAGATTTGTGCTTTTGAATGGAGGGAAGGAAATAGTATATTGGAGAATATTGCCCTCTTTAAGATGTGGGCAGGGGTGTGGCTTTGGATTTGGAACAGGGCACGTCAACTCAGGCTTACCATGAGCGTTTTGACTGGGACGACTAGGGTCTTCAGCTGCTCTCGACAAGAGTGCTGTACTTGCTTTGGTTTCTCTTCATAACGCACAAGTCTTTCGCCTTTTACTAAAGACTTCCGTGGAGAGGAACACCAATGAGTTAAACCTATTTTTGGCAGGCTTTGCCGTTTGGCTGAGCCTTGTACACTTGTGAAAAGAAAGACAGCTGTCCTTAACTAGACCAAGGTGCTTGACTATGGAGGGTTTGGACGGGTGTGCAAAGCAGCAGCCACTGCCATGACCCATTGAATGAACTGCACCACGACAAGGGAGAAATGTGTCAGGAGGTTGCCTCAGGAAGCAAACAGTTGGGGCTCATCGCTTCTCGGCCTTTTGGCTAAGATCAAGTGTAGTATCTGTTCTTATCAGTTTAATATCTGATATGTCCTCTATATGAGGATAATGTATTAAGCAGATTTTTAGCATTGGGAGATGAAAAAGGGGCTTGCTCCGTTCACTCCACGCATTGACCCGGTATTGCAGCATTGCCGGGAACGGTGCACTCTTTAAATGCCTTGTGGACAACCAAACACCAATCTAAATGGATCAGTCTATTGATTGATTTGACTCTGAAATGAACGACGCGAGTCACAGTCGCTGTCTGTCTTCAAGGCCGGGACTTGTGGCAAACAAAGGCCCTGTTTACTCCTTACCGAGGCCCTTTGTGGAACAACACTGTGCTCCCAGCCTCAAATCACTGTATACATCAGCCCTGACTGCTTGGGGAAATTTCCAGCTCTGAATGCTAATTTCCGTCCTCCGAGTCAGATTGTGGGTGATGTCATTTTGTAGGCTCTATTTCGTTTGCAGATTGTCCAGAAAAGTGCAAGCGTAGCTGTGCAGCAGTGTCTGTTGTATGCTGTGAAGCTGTGTGTTGAGTAATGCAAATTGCCCGGGTTTGCCGAGAGAAGTGGGTGTGGCTTTTTGGATGGGCCTAAAATGATTGCGTGTTCTCCTCACCGATATTTTCCCTTCTTTGTGGGAGAAATGTGTTCCGAAGATCCTTCCATTGTTAGCATGCTTAGATTTTCGTTTGGTTGCTGGGCTGTGTTTGCTTTCTCAGAAGCAGAAACAGCTTGCCAAGGGAAGCTAATGCTGACTCTGGGATTATGCCATCTGGGAACCGTCATCCAGAGTACTGTGTCTGGGAATGCCACCCCTGTCTCTGTGTCTTCCAACTCATACTTACCTGGCAGGGAAGATACCATGATCAAGAAGGTTGTTCACCCAGGGCGAGGCTCAACCATTGCACTCCGGTTGTGCTGACCACTGCGAATTCCCGAAATGTGGGAATCTCTACTGCATAATTTCTGGTAGTGGGGGACTGCGTTCGCGCACTCCCCTGATTTTTAAGTTGAAAAAAATATCACCCGGATGGTAGACGGACATGGACCTCAACATGCTGCTATTCCGCTTGCCGATTCCTGTAGCCGAGTCCTGTGCGTTTGTGAAAAGGAAGAAAGATGTCCTTAACTAGACCATGGTGCTTGACCATGGAGGGCTTGGACAGGTGTGCCAAGCAGCAGCCACTGCTATGCCCCATTGAAAGAACTGCACCAGGACTGTGCTCCCAGCCTCAAATCACTGTATACATCAGCCCTGATTGCTGGGGGAAATTTCCAGCTCTGAATCAACATTGAAATGAAGAAAAAATAACACAGCGAGATTTGTGCTTTTGATTGGAGGGAAGGAAATAGTACATTGGAGAATATTGCCCTCTTTAAGATGTGGGCAGGGGTGTGGCTTTGGATTTGGAACAGGGCACGTCAACTCAGGCTTACCATGAGCGTTTTGACTGGGACGACTAGGGTCTTCAGCTGCTCTCGACAAGAGTGCTGTACTTACTTTGGTTTCTCTTCATAATGCACAAGTCTTTCGCCTTTTACTAAAGACTTCCGTGGAGAGGAACACCAATGAGTTAAACCTATTTTTGGCAAGCTTTGCCGTTTGGCTGAGACTTGTACACTTGTGAAAAGAAAGACAGCTGTCCTTAACTAGACCAAGGTGCTTGACTATGGAGGGTTTGGACGGGTGTGCAAAGCAGCAGTCACTGCCATGACCCACTGAATGAACTGCACCACGACAAGGGAGAAATGTGTTAGGAGGTTGCCTCAGGAAGCAAACAGTTGGGGCTCATCGCTTCTCGGCCTTTTGGCTAAGATCAAGTGTAGTATCTGTTCTTATCAGTTTAATATCTGATATGTCCTCTATATGAGGATAATGTATTAAGCAGATTTTTAGCATTGGGAGATGAAAAAAGGGCTTGCTCCGTTCACTCCACGCATTGACCCGGTATTGCAGCATTGCCGGGAACGGTGCACTCTTTAAATGCCTTGTGGACAACCAAACACCAATCTAAATGGATCAGTCTGTTGATTGATTTGACTCTGAAATGAACGACGCGAGTCACAGTCGCTGTCTGTCTTCAAGGCCGGGACTTGTGGCAAACAAAGGCCCTGTTTACTCCTTACCGAGGCCCTTTGTGGAACAACACTGTGCTCCCAGCCTCAAATCACTGTATACATCAGCCCTGACTGCTTGGGGAAATTTCCAGCTCTGAATGCTAATTTCCGTCCTCCGAGTCAGATTGTGGGTGATGTCATTTTGTAGGCTCTATTTCGTTTGCAGATTGTCCAGAAAAGTGCAAGCGTAGCTGTGCAGCAGTGTCTGTTGTATGCTGTGAAGCTGTGTGTTGAGTAATGCAAATTGCCCGGGTTTGCCGAGAGAAGTGGGTGTGGCTTTTTGGATGGGCCTAAAATGATTGCGTGTTCTCCTCACCGATATTTTCCCTTCTTTGTGGGAGAAATGTGTTCCGAAGATCCTTCCATTGTTAGCATGCTTAGATTTTCGTTTGGTTGCTGGGCTGTGTTTGCTTTCTCAGAAGCAGAAACAGCTTGCCAAGGGAAGCTAATGCTGACTCTGGGATTATGCCATCTGGGAACCGTCATTCAGAGTACTGTGTCTGGGAATGTCACCCCTGTCTCTGTGTCTTCCAACTCATACTTACCTGGCAGGGAAGATACCGTGATCAAGAAGGTGGTTCACCCAGGGCGAGGCTCAACCATTGCACTCCAGTTGTGCTGACCACTGCTAATTCCCCAAATGTGGGAATCTTGACTGCATAATTTCTGGTAGTGGGGGACTGCGTTCGCGCTCTCCCCTGATTTTTAAGTTGAAAAAAATATCACCCGGTTGGTAGACGGACATGGACCTCAACATGCTGCTATTCCGCTTGCCGATTCCTGTAGCCGAGTCCTGGGCGTTTGTGAAAAGGAAGAAAGATGTCCTTAACTAGACCATGGTGCTTGACCATGGAGGGCTTGGACAGGTGTGCCAAGCAGCAGCCACTGCTATGCCCCATTGAAAGAACTGCACCAGGACCGTGCTGCCAGCCTCAAATCACTGTATACATCAGCCCTGACTGCTTGGGGAAATTTCCAGCTCTGAATGCTAATTTCCGTCCTCCGAGTCAGATTGTGGGTGATGTCATTTTGTAGGCTCTATTTCGTTTGCAGATTGTCCAGAAAAGTGCAAGCGTAGCTGTGCAGCAGTGTCTGTTGTATGCTGTGAAGCTGTGTGTTGAGTAATGCAAATTGCCCGGGTTTGCCGAGAGAAGTGGGTGTGGCTTTTTGGATGGACCTAAAATGATTGCGTGTTCTCCTCACCGATATTTTCCCTTCTTTGTGGGAGAAATGTGTTCCGAAGATCCTTCCATTGTTAGCATGCTTAGATTTTCGTTTGGTTGCTGGGCTGTGTTTGCTTTCTCAGAAGCAGAAACAGCTTGCCAAGGGAAGCTAATGCTGACTCTGGGATTATGCCATCTGGGAACCGTCATCCAGAGTACTGTGTCTGGGAATGCCACCCCTGTCTCTGTGTCTTTCAACTCATACTTACCTGGCAGGGAAGATACCGTGATCAAGAAGGTGGTTCACCCAGGGTGAGGCTCAACCATTGCACTCCAGTTGTGCTGACCACTGCGAATTCCCCAAATGTTGGAATCTCAGCTGCATAATTTCTGGTAGTGGGGGACTGCGTTCGTGCTCTCCCCTGATTTTTAAGTTGAAAAAAATATCACACGGTTGGTAGACGGACATCGACCTCAACATGCTGCTATTCGGCTTGCCGATTCCTGTAGCCGAGTCCTGGGCGTTTGTGAAAAGGAAGAAAGATGTCCTTAACTAGACCATGGTGCTTGACCATGGAGGGCTTGGACAGGTGTGCCAAGCAGCAGCCACTGCTATGCCCCATTGAAAGAACTGCACCAGGACTGTGCTGCCAGCCTCAAATCACTGTATACATCAGCCCTGACTGCTGGGGGAAATTTCCAGCTCTGAAACAACATTGAAATGAAGAAAAAATAACACAGCGAGATTTGTGCTTTTGAATGGAGGGAAGGAAATAGTACATTGGAGAATATTGCCCTCTTTAAGATGTGGGCAGGGGTGTGGCTTTGGATTTGGAACAGGGCACGTCAACTCAGGCTTACCATGAGCGTTTTGACTGGGACGACTAGGGTCTTCAGCTGCTCTCGACAAGAGTGCTGTACTTACTTTGGTTTCTCTTCATAACGCACAAGTCTTTCGCCTTTTACTAAAGACTTCCGTGGAGAGGAACACCAATGAGTTAAACCTATTTTTGGCAGGCTTTGCCGTTTGGCTGAGCCTTGTACACTTGTGAAAAGAAAGACAGCTGTCCTTAACTAGACCAAGGTGCTTGACTATGGAGGGTTTGGACGGGTGTGCAAAGCAGCAGCCACTGCCATGACCCATTGAATGAACTGCACCACGACAAGGGAGAAATGTGTCAGGAGGTTGCCTCAGGAAGCAAACAGTTGGGGCTCATCGCTTCTCGGCCTTTTGGCTAAGATCAAGTGTAGTATCTGTTCTTATCAGTTTAATATCTGATATGTCCTCTATATGAGGATAATGTATTAAGCAGATTTTTAGCATTGGGAGATGAAAAAGGGGCTTGCTCCGTTCACTCCACGCATTGACCCGGTATTGCAGCATTGCCGGGAACGGTGCACTCTTTAAATGCCTTGTGGACAACCAAACACCAATCTAAATGGATCAGTCTGTTGATTGATTTGACTCTGAAATGAACGACGCGAGTCACAGTCGCTGTCTGTCTTCAAGGCCGGGACTTGTGGCAAACAAAGGCCCTGTTTACTCCTTACCGAGGCCCTTTGTGGAACAACACTGTGCTCCCAGCCTCAAATCACTGTATACATCAGCCCTGACTGCTTGGGGAAATTTCCAGCTCTGAATGCTAATTTCCGTCCTCCGAGTCAGATTGTGGGTGATGTCATTTTGTAGGCTCGATTTCGTTTGCAGATTGTCCAGAAAAGTGCAAGCGTAGCTGTGCAGCAGTGTCTGTTGTATGCTGTGAAGCTGTGTGTTGAGTAATGCAAATTGCCCGGGTTTGCCGAGAGAAGTGGGTGTGGCTTTTTGGATGGGCCTAAAATGATTGCGTGTTCTCCTCACCGATATTTTCCCTTCTTTGTGGGAGAAATGTGTTCCGAAGATCCTTCCATTGTTAGCATGCTTAGATTTTCGTTTGGTTGCTGGGCTGTGTTTGCTTTCTCAGAAGCAGAAACAGCTTGCCAAGGGAAGCTAATGCTGACTCTGGGATTATGCCATCTGGGAACCGTCATTCAGAGTACTGTGTCTGGGAATGTCACCCCTGTCTCTGTGTCTTCCAACTCATACTTACCTGGCAGGGAAGATACCGTGATCAAGAAGGTGGTTCACCCAGGGCGAGGCTCAACCATTGCACTCCGGTTGTGCTGACCACTGCTAACTCCCAAAATGTGGGAATCTTGACTGCATAATTTCTGGTAGTGGGGGACTGCGTTCGCGCTCTCCCCTGATTTTTAAGTTGAAAAAAATATCACCCGGTTGGTAGACGGACATGGACCTCAACATGCTGCTATTCCGCTTGCCGATTCCTGTAGCCGAGTCCTGGGCGTTTGTGAAAAGGAAGAAAGATGTCCTTAACTAGACCATGGTGCTTGACCATGGAGGGCTTGGACAGGTGTGCCAAGCAGCAGCCACTGCTATGCCCCATTGAAAGAACTGCACCAGGACCGTGCTGCCAGCCTCAAATCACTGTATACATCAGCCCTGACTGCTTGGGGAAATTTCCAGCTCTGAATGCTAATTTCCGTCCTCCGAGTCAGATTGTGGGTGATGTCATTTTGTAGGCTCGATTTCGTTTGCAGATTGTCCAGAAAAGTGCAAGCGTAGCTGTGCAGCAGTGTCTGTTGTATGCTGTGAAGCTGTGTGTTGAGTAATGCAAATTGCCCGGGTTTGCCGAGAGAAGTGGGTGTGGCTTTTTGGATGGGCCTAAAATGATTGCGTGTTCTCCTCACCGATATTTTCCCTTCTTTGTGGGAGAAATGTGTTCCGAAGATCCTTCCATTGTTAGCATGCTTAGATTTTCGTTTGGTTGCTGGGCTGTGTTTGCTTTCTCAGAAGCAGAAACAGCTTGCCAAGGGAAGCTAATGCTGACTCTGGGATTATGCCATCTGGGAACCGTCATCCAGAGTACTGTGTCTGGGAATGCCACCCCTGTCTTTGTGTCTTCTAGCTCATACTTACCTGGCAGGGAAGATACCATGATCAAGAAGGTGGTTCACCCAGGGCGAGGCTCAACCATTGCACTCCGGTTGCACTGACCACTGCGAATTCCCCAAATGTGGGAATCTCGACTGCATAATTTCTGGTAGTGGGGGACTGCGTTCGCGCTCTCCCCTGATTTTTAAGTTGAAAAAAATATCACCCGGTTGGTAGACGGACATGGACCTCAACATGCTGCTATTCCGCTTGCCGATTCCTGTAGCCGAGTCCTGGGCGTTTGTGAAAAGGAAGAAAGATGTCCTTAACTAGACCATGGTGCTTGACCATGGAGGGCTTGGACAGGTGTGCCAAGCAGCAGCCACTGCTATGCACCATTGAAAGAACTGCACCAGGACTGTGCTGCCAGCCTCAAATCACTGTATACATCAGCCCTGACTGCTGGGGGAAATTTCCAGCTCTGAATCAACAGTGAAATGAAGAAAAAATAACACAGCGAGATTTGTGCTTTTGAATGGAGGGAAGGAAATAGTATATTGGAGAATATTGCCCTCTTTAAGATGTGGGCAGGGGTGTGGCTTTGGATTTGGAACAGGGCACGTCAACTCAGGCTTACCATGAGCGTTTTGACTGGGACGACTAGGGTCTTCAGCTGCTCTCGACAAGAGTGCTGTACTTGCTTTGGTTTCTCTTCATAACGCACAAGTCTTTCGCCTTTTACTAAAGACTTCCGTGGAGAGGAACACCAATGAGTTAAACCTATTTTTGGCAGGCTTTGCCGTTTGGCTGAGCCTTGTACACTTGTGAAAAGAAAGACAGCTGTCCTTAACTAGACCAAGGTGCTTGACTATGGAGGGTTTGGACGGGTGTGCAAAGCAGCAGCCACTGCCATGACCCATTGAATGAACTGCACCACGACAAGGGAGAAATGTGTCAGGAGGTTGCCTCAGGAAGCAAACAGTTGGGGCTCATCGCTTCTCGGCCTTTTGGCTAAGATCAAGTGTAGTATCTGTTCTTATCAGTTTAATATCTGATATGTCCTCTATATGAGGATAATGTATTAAGCAGATTTTTAGCATTGGGAGATGAAAAAGGGGCTTGCTCCGTTCACTCCACGCATTGACCCGGTATTGCAGCATTGCCGGGAACGGTGCAGTCTTTAAATGCCTTGTGGACAACCAAACACCAATCTAAATGGATCAGTCTGTTGATTGATTTGACTCTGAAATGAACGACGCGAGTCACAGTCGCTGTCTGTCTTCAAGGCCGGGACTTGTGGCAAACAAAGGCCCTGTTTACTCCTTACCGAGGCCCTTTGTGGAACAACACTGTGCTCCCAGCCTCAAATCACTGTATACATCAGCCCTGACTGCTTGGGGAAATTTCCAGCTCTGAATGCTAATTTCCGTCCTCCGAGTCAGATTGTGGGTGATGTCATTTTGTAGGCTCTATTTCGTTTGCAGATTGTCCAGAAAAGTGCAAGCGTAGCTGTGCAGCAGTGTCTGTTGTATGCTGTGAAGCTGTGTGTTGAGTAATGCAAATTGCCCGGGTTTGCCGAGAGAAGTGGGTGTGGCTTTTTGGATGGGCCTAAAATGATTGCGTGTTCTCCTCACCGATATTTTCCCTTCTTTGTGGGAGAAATGTGTTCCGAAGATCCTTCCATTGTTAGCATGCTTAGATTTTCGTTTGGTTGCTGGGCTGTGTTTGCTTTCTCAGAAGCAGAAACAGCTTGCCAAGGGAAGCTAATGCTGACTCTGGGATTATGCCATCTGGGAACCGTCATCCAGAGTACTGTGTCTGGGAATGCCACCCCTGTCTCTGTGTCTTCCAACTCATACTTACCTGGCAGGGAAGATACCGTGATCAAGAAGGTGGTTCACCCAGGGTGAGGCTCAACCATTGCACTCCGGTTGTGCTGACCACTGCGAATTCCCCAAATGTGGGAATCTCAGCTGCATAATTTCTGGTAGTGGGGGACTGCGTTCGCGCTCTCCCCTGATTTTTAAGTTGAAAAAAATATCACACGGTTGGTAGACGGACATGGACCTCAACATGCTGCTATTCGGCTTGCCGATTCCTGTAGCCGAGTCCTGGGCGTTTGTGAAAAGGAAGAAAGATGTCCTTAACTAGACCATGGTGCTTGACCATGGAGGGCTTGGACAGGTGTGCCAAGCAGCAGCCACTGCTATACTCCATTGAAAGAACTGCACCAGGCCTGTGCTGCCAGCCTCAAATCACTGTATACATCAGCCCTGACTGCTGGGGGAAATTTCCAGCTCTGAATCAACAGTGAAATGAAGAAAAAATAACACAGCGAGATTTGTGCTTTTGAATGGAGGGAAGGAAATAGTACATTGGAGAATATTGCCCTCTTTAAGATGTGGGCAGGGGTGTGGCTTTGGATTTGGAACAGGGCACGTCAACTCAGGCTTACCATGAGCGTTTTGACTGGGACGACTAGGGTCTTCAGCTGCTCTCGACAAGAGTGCTGTACTTACTTTGGTTTCTCTTCATGACGCACAACTCTTTCGCCTTTTACTAAAGACTTCCGTGGAGAGGAACACCAATGAGTTAAACCTATTTTTGGCAGACTTTGCCGTTCGGCTGAGCCTTGTACACTTGTGAAAAGAAAGACAGCTGTCCTTAACTAGACCGAGG
Source organism: Cebidichthys violaceus (assembly GCF_023349555.1). Classification (NCBI taxonomy): domain Eukaryota; kingdom Metazoa; phylum Chordata; class Actinopteri; order Perciformes; family Stichaeidae; genus Cebidichthys; species Cebidichthys violaceus. The sequence continues at coordinate 1,747,657 of NW_027176506.1, read as the reverse complement.
TGCTTGACTATGGAGGGTTTGGACGGGTGTGCAAAGCAGCAGCCACTGCCATGACCCATTGAATGAACTGCACCACGACAAGGGAGAAATGTGTCAGGAGGTTGCCTCAGGAAGCAAACAGTTGGGGCTCATCGCTTCTCGGCCTTTTGGCTAAGATCAAGTGTAGTATCTGTTCTTATCAGTCTAATATCTGATATGTCCTCTATATGAGGATAATGTATTAAGCAGATTTTTAGCATTGGGAGATGAAAAAGGGGCTTGCTCCGTTCACTCCACCCATTGACCCGGTATTGCAGCGTTGCCGGGAACGGTGCACTCTTTAAATGCCTTGTGGACAACCAAACACCAATCTAAATGGCTCAGTCTGTTGATTGATTTGACTCTGAAATGAACGACGCGAGTCACAGTCGCTGTCTGTCTTCAAGGCCGGGACTTGTGGCAAACAAAGGCCCTGTTTACTCCTTACCGAGGCCCTTTGTGGAACAACACTGTACTCCCAGCCTCAAATCACTGTATACATCAGCCCTGACTGCTTGGGGAAATTTCCAGCTCTGAATGCTAATTTCCGTCCTCCGAGTCAGATTGTGGGTGATGTCATTTTGTAGGCTCTATTTCGTTTGCAGATTGTCCAGAAAAGTGCAAGCGTAGCTGTGCAGCAGTGTCTGTTGTATGCTGTGAAGCTGTGTGTTGAGTAATGCAAATTGCCCGGGTTTGCCGAGAGAAGTGGGTGTGGCTTTTTGGATGGGCCTAAAATGATTGCGTGTTCTCCTCACCGATATTTTCCCTTCTTTGTGGGAGAAATGTGTTCCGAAGATCCTTCCATTGTTAGCATGCTTAGATTTTCGTTTGGTTGCTGGGCTGTGTTTGCTTTCTCAGAAGCAGAAACAGCTTGCCAAGGGAAGCTAATGCTGACTCTGGGATTATGCCATCTGGGAACCGTCATCCAGAGTACTGTGTCTGGGAATGCCACCCCTGTCTCTGTGTCTTCCAACTCATACTTACCTGGCAGGGAAGATACCATGATCAAGAAGGTGGTTCACCCAGGGCGAGGCTCAACCATTGCACTCCGGTTGTGCTGACCACTGCGAATTCCCCAAATGTGGGAATCTCGACTGCATAATTTCTGGTAGTGGGGGACTGCGTTCGCGCTCTCCCCTGATTTTTAAGTTGAAAAAAATATCACCCGGTTGGTAGACGGACATGGACCTCAACATGCTGCTATTCCGCTTGCCGATTCCTGTAGCCGAGTCCTGGGCGTTTGTGAAAAGGAAGAAAGATGTCCTTAACTAGACCATGGTGCTTGACCATGGAGGGCTTGGACAGGTGTGCCAAGCAGCAGCCACTGCTATGCCCCATTGAAATAACTGCACCAGGACTGTGCTCCCAGCCTCAAATCACTGTATACATCAGCCCTGACTGCTGGGGGAAATTTCCAGCTCTGAATCAACAGTGAAATGAAGAAAAAATAACACAGCGAGATTTGTGCTTTTGATTGGAGGGAAGGAAATAGTACATTGGAGAATATTGCCCTCTTTAAGATGTGGGCAGGGGTGTGGCTTTGGATTTGGAACAGGGCACGTCAACTCAGGCTTACCATGAGCGTTTTGACTGGGACGACTAGGGTCTTCAGCTGCTCTCGACAAGAGTGCTGTACTTACTTTGGTTTCTCTTCATGACGCACAAGTCTTTCGCCTTTTACTAAAGACTTCCGTGGAGAGGAACACCAATGAGTTAAACCTATTTTTGGCAGGCTTTGCCGTTTGGCTGAGCCTTGTACACTTGTGAAAAGAAAGACAGCTGTCCTTAACTAGACCAAGGTGCTTGACTATGGAGGGTTTGGACGGGTGTGCAAAGCAGCAGCCACTGCCATGACCCATTGAATGAACTGCACCACGACAAGGGAGAAATGTGTCAGGAGGTTGCCTCAGGAAGCAAACAGTTGGGGCTCATCGCTTCTCGGCCTTTTGGCTAAGATCAAGTGTAGTATCTGTTCTTATCAGTTTAATATCTGATATGTCCTCTATATGAGGATAATGTATTAAGCAGATTTTTAGCATTGGGAGATGAAAAAGGGGCTTGCTCCGTTCACTCCACGCATTGACCCGGTATTGCAGCATTGCCGGGAACAGTGCACTCTTTAAATGCCTTGTGGACAACCAAACACCAATCTAAATGGATCAGTCTGTTGATTGATTTGACTCTGAAATGAACGACGCGAGTCACAGTCGCTGTCTGTCTTCAAGGCCGGGACTTGTGGCAAACAAAGGCCCTGTTTACTCCCTTCCGAGGCCCTCTGTGGAACAACACTGTGCTCCCAGCCTCAAATCTTTGTATACATCAGCCCTGACTGCTTGAGGAAATTTCCAGCTCTGAATGCTAATTTCCGTCCTCCGTGTCAGATTGTGGGTGATGTCATTTTGTAGGCTCTATTTCGTTTGCAGATTGTCCAGAAAAGTGCAAGCGTAGCTGTGCAGCAGTGTCTGTTGTATGCTGTGAAGCTGTGTGTTGAGTAATGCAAATTGCCCGGGTTTGCCGAGAGAAGTGGGTGTGGCTTTTTGGATGGGCCTAAAATGATTGCGTGTTCTCCTCACCGATATTTTCCTTCTTTGTGGGAGAAATGTGTTCCGAAGATCCTTCCATTGTTAGCATGCTTAGATTTTCGTTTGGTTGCTGGGCTGTGTTTGCTTTCTCAGAAGCAGAAACAGCTTGCCAAGGGAAGCTAATGCTGACTCTGGGATTATGCCATCTGGGAACCTTCATCCAGAGTACTGTGTCTGGGAATGCCACCCCTGTCTCTGTGTCTTCCAACTCATACTTACCTGGCAGGGAAGATACCATGATCAAGAAGGTGGTTCACCCAGGGCGAGGCTCAACCATTGCACTCCGGTTGTGCTGACCACTGCGAATTCCCCAAATGTGGGAATCTCGACTGCATAATTTCTGGTAGTGGGGGACTGCGTTCGCGCTCTCCCCTGATTTTTAAGTTGAAAAAAATATCACCCGGTTGGTAGACGGACATGGACCTCAACATGCTGCTATTCCGCTTGCCGATTCCTGTAGCCGAGTCCTGGGCGTTTGTGAAAAGGAAGAAAGATGTCCTTAACTAGACCATGGTGCTTGACCATGGAGGGCTTGGACAGGTGTGCCAAGCAGCAGCCACTGCTATGCACCATTGAAAGAACTGCACCAGGACTGTGCTGCCAGCCTCAAATCACTGTATACATCAGCCCTGACTGCTGGGGGAAATTTCCAGCTCTGAATCAACAGTGAAATGAAGAAAAAATAACACAGCGAGATTTGTGCTTTTGAATGGAGGGAAGGAAATAGTATATTGGAGAATATTGCCCTCTTTAAGATGTGGGCAGGGGTGTGGCTTTGGATTTGGAACAGGGCACGTCAACTCAGGCTTACCATGAGCGTTTTGACTGGGACGACTAGGGTCTTCAGCTGCTCTCGACAAGAGTGCTGTACTTGCTTTGGTTTCTCTTCATAACGCACAAGTCTTTCGCCTTTTACTAAAGACTTCCGTGGAGAGGAACACCAATGAGTTAAACCTATTTTTGGCAGGCTTTGCCGTTTGGCTGAGCCTTGTACACTTGTGAAAAGAAAGACAGCTGTCCTTAACTAGACCAAGGTGCTTGACTATGGAGGGTTTGGACGGGTGTGCAAAGCAGCAGCCACTGCCATGACCCATTGAATGAACTGCACCACGACAAGGGAGAAATGTGTCAGGAGGTTGCCTCAGGAAGCAAACAGTTGGGGCTCATCGCTTCTCGGCCTTTTGGCTAAGATCAAGTGTAGTATCTGTTCTTATCAGTTTAATATCTGATATGTCCTCTATATGAGGATAATGTATTAAGCAGATTTTTAGCATTGGGAGATGAAAAAGGGGCTTGCTCCGTTCACTCCACGCATTGACCCGGTATTGCAGCATTGCCGGGAACAGTGCACTCTTTAAATGCCTTGTGGACAACCAAACACCAATCTAAATGGATCAGTCTGTTGATTGATTTGACTCTGAAATGAACGATGCGAGTCACAGTCGCTGTCTGTCTTCAAGGCCGGGACTTGTGGCAAACAAAGGCCCTGTTTACTCCCTTCCGAGGCCCTTTGTGGAACAACACTGTGCTCCCAGCCTCAAATCTTTGTATACATCAGCCCTGACTGCTTGAGGAAATTTCCAGCTCTGAATGCTAATTTCCGTCCTCCGAGTCAGATTGTGGGTGATGTCATTTTGTAGGCTCTATTTCGTTTGCAGATTGTCCAGAAAAGTGCAAGCGTAGCTGTGCAGCAGTGTCTGTTGTATGCTGTGAAGCTGTGTGTTGAGTAATGCAAATTGCCCGGGTTTGCCGAGAGAAGTGGGTGTGGCTTTTTGGATGGGCCTAAAATGATTGCGTGTTCTCCTCACCGATATTTTCCTTCTTTGTGGGAGAAATGTGTTCCGAAGATCCTTCCATTGTTAGCATGCTTAGATTTTCGTTTGGTTGCTGGGCTGTGTTTGCTTTCTCAGAAGCAGAAACAGCTTGCCAAGGGAAGCTAATGCTGACTCTGGGATTATGCCATCTGGGAACCTTCATCCAGAGTACTGTGTCTGGGAATGCCACCCCTGTCTCTGTGTCTTCCAACTCATACTTACCTGGCAGGGAAGATACCATGATCAAGAAGGTGGTTCACCCAGGGCGAGGCTCAACCATTGCACTCCGGTTGTGCTGACCACTGCGAATTCCCCAAATGTGGGAATCTCGACTGCATAATTTCTGGTAGTGGGGGACTGCGTTCGCGCTCTCCCCTGATTTTTAAGTTGAAAAAAATATCACACGGTTGGTAGACGGACATGGACCTCAACATGCTGCTATTCCGCTTGTCGATTCCTGTAGCCGAGTCCTGGGCGTTTGTGAAAAGGAAGAAAGATGTCCCTAACTAGACCATGGTGCTTGACCATGGAGGGCTTGGACAGGTGTGCCAAGCAGCAGCCACTGCTATGCCCCATTGAAAGAACTGCACCAGGACTGTGCTCCCAGCCTCAAATCACTGTATACATCAGCCCTGACTGCTGGGGGAAATTTCCAGCTCTGAATCAACAGTGAAATGAAGAAAAAATAACACAGCGAGATTTGTGCTTTTGATTGGAGGGAAGGAAATAGTACATTGGAGAATATTGCCCTCTTTAAGATGTGGGCAGGGGTGTGGCTTTGGATTTGGAACAGGGCACGTCAACTCAGGCTTACCATGAGCGTTTTGACTGGGACGACTAGGGTCTTCAGCTGCTCTCGACAAGAGTGCTGTACTTACTTTGGTTTCTCTTCGTAACGCACAAGTCTTTTCGCCTTTTACTAAAGACTTCCGTGGAGAGGAACACCAATGAGTTAAACCTATTTTTGGCAGGCTTTGCCGTTTGGCTGAGCCTTGTACACTTGTGAAAAGAAAGACAGCTGTCCTTAACTAGACCAAGGTGCTTGACTATGGAGGGTTTGGACGGGTGTGCAAAGCAGCAGCCACTGCCATGACCCATTGAATGAACTGCACCACGACAAGGGAGAAATGTGTCAGGAAGTTGCCTCAGGAAGCAAACAGTTGGGGCTCATCGCTTCTCGGCCTTTTGGCTAAGATCAAGTGTAGTATCTGTTCTTATCAGTTTAATATCTGATATGTCCTCTATATGAGGATAATGTATTAAGCAGATTTTTAGCATTGGGAGATGAAAAAGGGGCTTGCTCCGTTCACTCCACGCATTGACCCGGTATTGCAGCATTGCCTGGAACGGTGCACTCTTTAAATGCCTTGTGGACAACCAAACACCAATCTAAATGGATCAGTCTGTTGATTGATTTGACTCTGAAATGAATGACGCGAGTCACATTCGCTGTCTGTCTTCAAGGCCGGGACTTGTGGCAAACAAAGGCCCTGTTTACTCCTTACCGAGGCCCTTTGTGGAACAACACTGTGCTCCCAGCCTCAAATCACTGTATACATCAGCCCTGACTGCTTGAGGAAATTTCCAGCTCTGAATGCTAATTTCCGTCCTCCGAGTCAGATTGTGGGTGATGTCATTTTGTAGGCTCTATTTCGTTTGCAGATTGTCCAGAAAAGTGCAAGCGTAGCTGTGCAGCAGTGTCTGTTGTATGCTGTGAAGCTGTGTGTTGAGTAATGCAAATTGCCCGGGTTTGCCGAGAGAAGTGGGTGTGGCTTTTTGGATGGGCCTAAAATGATTGCGTGTTCTCCTCACCGATATTTTCCTTCTTTGTGGGAGAAATGTGTTCCGAAGATCCTTCCATTGTTAGCATGCTTAGATTTTCGTTTGGTTGCTGGGCTGTGTTTGCTTTCTCAGAAGCAGAAACAGCTTGCCAAGGGAAGCTAATGCTGACTCTGGGATTATGCCATCTGGGAACCTTCATCCAGAGTACTGTGTCTGGGAATGCCACCCCTGTCTCTGTGTCTTCCAACTCATACTTACCTGGCAGGGAAGATACCATGATCAAGAATGTGGTTCACCCAGGGCGAGGCTCAACCATTGCACTCCGGTTGTGCTGACCACTGCGAATTCCCCAAATGTGGGAATCTCGACTGCATAATTTCTGGTAGTGGGGGACTGCGTTCGCGCTCTCCCCTGATTTTTAAGTTGAAAAAAATATCACACGGTTGGTAGACGGACATGGACCTCAACATGCTGCTATTCGGCTTGCCGATTCCTGTAGCCGAGTCCTGGGCGTTTGTTAAAAGGAAGAAAGATGTCCTTAACTAGACCATGGTGCTTGACCATGGAGGGCTTGGACAGGTGTGCCAAGCAGCAGCCACTACTATGCACCATTGAAAGAACTGCACCAGGACTGTGCTGCCAGCCTCAAATCACTGTATACATCAGCCCTGACTGCTGGGGGAAATTTCCAGCTCTGAATCAACAGTGAAATGACGAAAAAATAACACAGCGAGATTTGTGCTTTTGAATGGAGGGAAGGAAATAGTATATTGGAGAATATTGCCCTCTTTAAGATGTGGGCAGGGGTGTGGCTTTGGATTTGGAACAGGGCACGTCAACTCAGGCTTACCATGAGCGTTTTGACTGGGACGACTAGGGTCTTCAGCTGCTCTCGACAAGAGTGCTGTACTTGCTTTGGTTTCTCTTCATAACGCACAAGTCTTTCGCCTTTTACTAAAGACTTCCGTGGAGAGGAACACCAATGAGTTAAACCTATTTTTGGCAGGCTTTGCCGTTTGGCTGAGCCTTGTACACTTGTGAAAAGAAAGACAGCTGTCCTTAACTAGACCAAGGTGCTTGACTATGGAGGGTTTGGACGGGTGTGCAAAGCAGCAGCCACTGCCATGACCCATTGAATGAACTGCACCACGACAAGGGAGAAATGTGTCAGGAGGTTGCCTCAGGAAGCAAACAGTTGGGGCTCATCGCTTCTCGGCCTTTTGGCTAAGATCAAGTGTAGTATCTGTTCTTATCAGTTTAATATCTGATATGTCCTCTATATGAGGATAATGTATTAAGCAGATTTTTAGCATTGGGAGATGAAAAAGGGGCTTGCTCCGTTCACTCCACGCATTGACCCGGTATTGCAGCATTGCCGGGAACAGTGCACTCTTTAAATGCCTTGTGGACAACCAAACACCAATCTAAATGGATCAGTCTGTTGATTGATTTGACTCTGAAATGAACGATGCGAGTCACAGTCGCTGTCTGTCTTCAAGGCCGGGACTTGTGGCAAACAAAGGCCCTGTTTACTCCCTTCCGAGGCCCTTTGTGGAACAACACTGTGCTCCCAGCCTCAAATCTTTGTATACATCAGCCCTGACTGCTTGAGGAAATTTCCAGCTCTGAATGCTAATTTCCGTCCTCCGAGTCAGATTGTGGGTGATGTCATTTTGTAGGCTCTATTTCGTTTGCAGATTGTCCAGAAAAGTGCAAGCGTAGCTGTGCAGCAGTGTCTGTTGTATGCTGTGAAGCTGTGTGTTGAGTAATGCAAATTGCCCGGGTTTGCCGAGAGAAGTGGGTGTGGCTTTTTGGATGGGCCTAAAATGATTGCGTGTTCTCCTCACCGATATTTTCCTTCTTTGTGGGAGAAATGTGTTCCGAAGATCCTTCCATTGTTAGCATGCTTAGATTTTCGTTTGGTTGCTGGGCTGTGTTTGCTTTCTCAGAAGCAGAAACAGCTTGCCAAGGGAAGCTAATGCTGACTCTGGGATTATGCCATCTGGGAACCTTCATCCAGAGTACTGTGTCTGGGAATGCCACCCCTGTCTCTGTGTCTTCCAACTCATACTTACCTGGCAGGGAAGATACCATGATCAAGAAGGTGGTTCACCCAGGGCGAGGCTCAACCATTGCACTCCGGTTGTGCTGACCACTGCGAATTCCCCAAATGTGGGAATCTCGACTGCATAATTTCTGGTAGTGGGGGACTGCGTTCGCGCTCTCCCCTGATTTTTAAGTTGAAAAAAATATCACACGGTTGGTAGACGGACATGGACCTCAACATGCTGCTATTCCGCTTGTCGATTCCTGTAGCCGAGTCCTGGGCGTTTGTGAAAAGGAAGAAAGATGTCCCTAACTAGACCATGGTGCTTGACCATGGAGGGCTTGGACAGGTGTGCCAAGCAGCAGCCACTGCTATGCCCCATTGAAAGAACTGCACCAGGACTGTGCTCCCAGCCTCAAATCACTGTATACATCAGCCCTGACTGCTGGGGGAAATTTCCAGCTCTGAATCAACAGTGAAATGAAGAAAAAATAACACAGCGAGATTTGTGCTTTTGATTGGAGGGAAGGAAATAGTACATTGGAGAATATTGCCCTCTTTAAGATGTGGGCAGGGGTGTGGCTTTGGATTTGGAACAGGGCACGTCAACTCAGGCTTACCATGAGCGTTTTGACTGGGACGACTAGGGTCTTCAGCTGCTCTCGACAAGAGTGCTGTACTTACTTTGGTTTCTCTTCGTAACGCACAAGTCTTTTCGCCTTTTACTAAAGACTTCCGTGGAGAGGAACACCAATGAGTTAAACCTATTTTTGGCAGGCTTTGCCGTTTGGCTGAGCCTTGTACACTTGTGAAAAGAAAGACAGCTGTCCTTAACTAGACCAAGGTGCTTGACTATGGAGAGTTTGGACGGGTGTGCAAAGCAGCAGCCACTGCCATGACCCATTGAATGAACTGCACCACGACAAGGGAGAAATGTGTCAGGAAGTTGCCTCAGGAAGCAAACAGTTGGGGCTCATCGCTTCTCGGCCTTTTGGCTAAGATCAAGTGTAGTATCTGTTCTTATCAGTTTAATATCTGATATGTCCTCTATATGAGGATAATGTATTAAGCAGATTTTTAGCATTGGGAGATGAAAAAGGGGCTTGCTCCGTTCACTCCACGCATTGACCCGGTATTGCAGCATTGCCTGGAACGGTGCACTCTTTAAATGCCTTGTGGACAACCAAACACCAATCTAAATGGATCAGTCTGTTGATTGATTTGACTCTGAAATGAATGACGCGAGTCACATTCGCTGTCTGTCTTCAAGGCCGGGACTTGTGGCAAACAAAGGCCCTGTTTACTCCTTACCGAGGCCCTTTGTGGAACAACACTGTGCTCCCAGCCTCAAATCACTGTATACATCAGCCCTGACTGCTTGAGGAAATTTCCAGCTCTGAATGCTAATTTCCGTCCTCCGAGTCAGATTGTGGGTGATGTCATTTTGTAGGCTCTATTTCGTTTGCAGATTGTCCAGAAAAGTGCAAGCGTAGCTGTGCAGCAGTGTCTGTTGTATGCTGTGAAGCTGTGTGTTGAGTAATGCAAATTGCCCGGGTTTGCCGAGAGAAGTGGGTGTGGCTTTTTGGATGGGCCTAAAATGATTGCGTGTTCTCCTCACCGATATTTTCCTTCTTTGTGGGAGAAATGTGTTCCGAAGATCCTTCCATTGTTAGCATGCTTAGATTTTCGTTTGGTTGCTGGGCTGTGTTTGCTTTCTCAGAAGCAGAAACAGCTTGCCAAGGGAAGCTAATGCTGACTCTGGGATTATGCCATCTGGGAACCTTCATCCAGAGTACTGTGTCTGGGAATGCCACCCCTGTCTCTGTGTCTTCCAACTCATACTTACCTGGCAGGGAAGATACCATGATCAAGAATGTGGTTCACCCAGGGCGAGGCTCAACCATTGCACTCCGGTTGTGCTGACCACTGCGAATTCCCCAAATGTGGGAATCTCGACTGCATAATTTCTGGTAGAGGGGGACTGCGTTCGCGCTCTCCCCTGATTTTTAAGTTGAAAAAAATATCACACGGTTGGTAGACGGACATGGACCTCAACATGCTGCTATTCGGCTTGCCGATTCCTGTAGCCGAGTCCTGGGCGTTTGTGAAAAGGAAGAAAGATGTCCCTAACTAGACCATGGTGCTTGACCATGGAGGGCTTGGACAGGTGTGCCAAGCAGCAGCCACTGCTATGCCCCATTGAAATAACTGCACCAGGACTGTGCTCCCAGCCTCAAATCACTGTATACATCAGCCCTGACTGCTGGGGGAAATTTCCAGCTCTGAATCAACAGTGAAATGAAGAAAAAATAACACAGCGAGATTTGTGCTTTTGATTGGAGGGAAGGAAATAGTACATTGGAGAATATTGCCCTCTTTAAGATGTGGGCAGGGGTGTGGCTTTGGATTTGGAACAGGGCACGTCAACTCAGGCTTACCATGAGCGTTTTGACTGGGACGACTAGGGTCTTCAGCTGCTCTCGACAAGAGTGCTGTACTTACTTTGGTTTCTCTTCGTAACGCACAAGTCTTTCGCCTTTTACTAAAGACTTCCGTGGAGAGGAACACCAATGAGTTAAACCTATTTTTGGCAGGCTTTGCCGTTTGGCTGAGCCTTGTACACTTGTGAAAAGAAAGACAGCTGTCCTTAACTAGACCAAGGTGCTTGACTATGGAGGGTTTGGACGGGTGTGCAAAGCAGCAGCCACTGCCATGACCCATTGAATGAACTGCACCACGACAAGGGAGAAATGTGTCAGGAGGTTGCCTCAGGAAGCAAACAGTTGGGGCTCATCGCTTCTCGGCCTTTTGGCTAAGATCAAGTGTAGTATCTGTTCTTATCAGTTTAATATCTGATATGTCCTCTATATGAGGATAATGTATTAAGCAGATTTTTAGCATTGGGAGATGAAAAAGGGGCTTGCTCCGTTCACTCCACGCATTGACCCGGTATTGCAGCATTGCCGGGAACGGTGCACTCTTTAAATGCCTTGTGGACAACCAAACACCAATCTAAATGGGTCAGTCTGTTGATTGATTTGACTCTGAAATGAACGACGCGAGTCACAGTCGCTGTCTGTCTTCAAGGCCGGGACTTGTGGCAAACAAAGGCCCTGTTTACTCCTTACCGAGGCCCTTTGTGGAACAACACTGTGCTCCCAGCCTCAAATCACTGTATACATCAGCCCTGACTGCTTGGGGAAATTTCCAGCTCTGAATGCTAATTTCCGTCCTCCGAGTCAGATTGTGGGTGATGTCATTTTGTAGGCTCTATTTCGTTTGCAGATTGTCCAGAAAAGTGCAAGCGTAGCTGTGCAGCAGTGTCTGTTGTATGCTGTGAAGCTGTGTGTTGAGTAATGCAAATTGCCCGGGTTTGCCGAGAGAAGTGGGTGTGGCTTTTTGGATGGGCCTAAAATGATTGCGTGTTCTCCTCACCGATATTTTCCCTTCTTTGTGGGAGAAATGTGTTCCGAAGATCCTTCCATTGTTAGCATGCTTAGATTTTCGTTTGGTTGCTGGGCTGTGTTTGCTTTCTCAGAAGCAGAAACAGCTTGCCAAGGGAAGCTAATGCTGACTCTGGGATTATGCCATCTGGGAACCGTCATCCAGAGTACTGTGTCTGGGAATGCCACCCCTGTCTCTGTGTCTTCCAACTCATACTTACCTGGCAGGGAAGATACCATGATCAAGAAGGTGGTTCACCCAGGGCGAGGCTCAACCATTGCACTCCGGTTGCACTGACCACTGCGAATTCCACAAATGTGGGAATCTCGACTGCATAATTTCTGGTAGTGGGGGACTGCGTTCGCGCTCTCCCCTGATTTTTAAGTTGAAAAAAATATCACACGGTTGGTAGACGGACATGGACCTCAACATGCTGCTATTCCGCTTGCCGATTCCTGTAGCCGAGTCCTGGGCGTTTGTGAAAAGGAAGAAAGATGTCCTTAACTAGACCATGGTGCTTGACCATGGAGGGCTTGGACAGGTGTGCCAAGCAGCAGCCACTGCTATGCACCATTGAAAGAACTGCACCAGGACTGTGCTGCCAGCCTCAAATCACTGTATACATCAGCCCTGACTGCTGGGGGAAATTTCCAGCTCTGAATCAACAGTGAAATGAAGAAAAAATAACACAGCGAGATTTGTGCTTTTGAATGGAGGGAAGGAAATAGTATATTGGAGAATATTGCCCTCTTTAAGATGTGGGCAGGGGTGTGGCTTTGGATTTGGAACAGGGCACGTCAACTCAGGCTTACCATGAGCGTTTTGACTGGGACGACTAGGGTCTTCAGCTGCTCTCGACAGGAGTGCTGTACTTGCTTTGGTTTCTCTTCATAACGCACAAGTCTTTCGCCTTTTACTAAAGACTTCCGTGGAGAGGAACACCAATGAGTTAAACCTATTTTTGGCAGGCTTTGCCGTTTGGCTGAGCCTTGTACACTTGTGAAAAGAAAGACAGCTGTCCTTAACTAGACCAAGGTGCTTGACTATGGAGGGTTTGGACGGGTGTGCAAAGCAGCAGCCACTGCCATGACCCATTGAATGAACTGCACCACGACAAGGGAGAAATGTGTCAGGAGGTTGCCTCAGGAAGCAAACAGTTGGGGCTCATCGCTTCTCGGCCTTTTGGCTAAGATCAAGTGTAGTATCTGTTCTTATCAGTTTAATATCTGATATGTCCTCTATATGAGGATAATGTATTAAGCAGATTTTTAGCATTGGGAGATGAAAAAGGGGCTTGCTCCGTTCACTCCACGCATTGACCCGGTATTGCAGCATTGCCGGGAACGGTGCACTCTTTAAATGCCTTGTGGACAACCAAACACCAATCTAAATGGATCAGTCTATTGATTGATTTGACTCTGAAATGAACGACGCGAGTCACAGTCGCTGTCTGTCTTCAAGGCCGGGACTTGTGGCAAACAAAGGCCCTGTTTACTCCTTACCGAGGCCCTTTGTGGAACAACACTGTGCTCCCAGCCTCAAATCACTGTATACATCAGCCCTGACTGCTTGGGGAAATTTCCAGCTCTGAATGCTAATTTCCGTCCTCCGAGTCAGATTGTGGGTGATGTCATTTTGTAGGCTCTATTTCGTTTGCAGATTGTCCAGAAAAGTGCAAGCGTAGCTGTGCAGCAGTGTCTGTTGTATGCTGTGAAGCTGTGTGTTGAGTAATGCAAATTGCCCGGGTTTGCCGAGAGAAGTGGGTGTGGCTTTTTGGATGGGCCTAAAATGATTGCGTGTTCTCCTCACCGATATTTTCCCTTCTTTGTGGGAGAAATGTGTTCCGAAGATCCTTCCATTGTTAGCATGCTTAGATTTTCGTTTGGTTGCTGGGCTGTGTTTGCTTTCTCAGAAGCAGAAACAGCTTGCCAAGGGAAGCTAATGCTGACTCTGGGATTATGCCATCTGGGAACCGTCATCCAGAGTACTGTGTCTGGGAATGCCACCCCTGTCTCTGTGTCTTCCAACTCATACTTACCTGGCAGGGAAGATACCATGATCAAGAAGGTTGTTCACCCAGGGCGAGGCTCAACCATTGCACTCCGGTTGTGCTGACCACTGCGAATTCCCGAAATGTGGGAATCTCTACTGCATAATTTCTGGTAGTGGGGGACTGCGTTCGCGCACTCCCCTGATTTTTAAGTTGAAAAAAATATCACCCGGATGGTAGACGGACATGGACCTCAACATGCTGCTATTCCGCTTGCCGATTCCTGTAGCCGAGTCCTGTGCGTTTGTGAAAAGGAAGAAAGATGTCCTTAACTAGACCATGGTGCTTGACCATGGAGGGCTTGGACAGGTGTGCCAAGCAGCAGCCACTGCTATGCCCCATTGAAAGAACTGCACCAGGACTGTGCTCCCAGCCTCAAATCACTGTATACATCAGCCCTGATTGCTGGGGGAAATTTCCAGCTCTGAATCAACATTGAAATGAAGAAAAAATAACACAGCGAGATTTGTGCTTTTGATTGGAGGGAAGGAAATAGTACATTGGAGAATATTGCCCTCTTTAAGATGTGGGCAGGGGTGTGGCTTTGGATTTGGAACAGGGCACGTCAACTCAGGCTTACCATGAGCGTTTTGACTGGGACGACTAGGGTCTTCAGCTGCTCTCGACAAGAGTGCTGTACTTACTTTGGTTTCTCTTCATAATGCACAAGTCTTTCGCCTTTTACTAAAGACTTCCGTGGAGAGGAACACCAATGAGTTAAACCTATTTTTGGCAAGCTTTGCCGTTTGGCTGAGACTTGTACACTTGTGAAAAGAAAGACAGCTGTCCTTAACTAGACCAAGGTGCTTGACTATGGAGGGTTTGGACGGGTGTGCAAAGCAGCAGTCACTGCCATGACCCACTGAATGAACTGCACCACGACAAGGGAGAAATGTGTTAGGAGGTTGCCTCAGGAAGCAAACAGTTGGGGCTCATCGCTTCTCGGCCTTTTGGCTAAGATCAAGTGTAGTATCTGTTCTTATCAGTTTAATATCTGATATGTCCTCTATATGAGGATAATGTATTAAGCAGATTTTTAGCATTGGGAGATGAAAAAAGGGCTTGCTCCGTTCACTCCACGCATTGACCCGGTATTGCAGCATTGCCGGGAACGGTGCACTCTTTAAATGCCTTGTGGACAACCAAACACCAATCTAAATGGATCAGTCTGTTGATTGATTTGACTCTGAAATGAACGACGCGAGTCACAGTCGCTGTCTGTCTTCAAGGCCGGGACTTGTGGCAAACAAAGGCCCTGTTTACTCCTTACCGAGGCCCTTTGTGGAACAACACTGTGCTCCCAGCCTCAAATCACTGTATACATCAGCCCTGACTGCTTGGGGAAATTTCCAGCTCTGAATGCTAATTTCCGTCCTCCGAGTCAGATTGTGGGTGATGTCATTTTGTAGGCTCTATTTCGTTTGCAGATTGTCCAGAAAAGTGCAAGCGTAGCTGTGCAGCAGTGTCTGTTGTATGCTGTGAAGCTGTGTGTTGAGTAATGCAAATTGCCCGGGTTTGCCGAGAGAAGTGGGTGTGGCTTTTTGGATGGGCCTAAAATGATTGCGTGTTCTCCTCACCGATATTTTCCCTTCTTTGTGGGAGAAATGTGTTCCGAAGATCCTTCCATTGTTAGCATGCTTAGATTTTCGTTTGGTTGCTGGGCTGTGTTTGCTTTCTCAGAAGCAGAAACAGCTTGCCAAGGGAAGCTAATGCTGACTCTGGGATTATGCCATCTGGGAACCGTCATTCAGAGTACTGTGTCTGGGAATGTCACCCCTGTCTCTGTGTCTTCCAACTCATACTTACCTGGCAGGGAAGATACCGTGATCAAGAAGGTGGTTCACCCAGGGCGAGGCTCAACCATTGCACTCCGGTTGTGCTGACCACTGCTAATTCCCCAAATGTGGGAATCTTGACTGCATAATTTCTGGTAGTGGGGGACTGCGTTCGCGCTCTCCCCTGATTTTTAAGTTGAAAAAAATATCACCCGGTTGGTAGACGGACATGGACCTCAACATGCTGCTATTCCGCTTGCCGATTCCTGTAGCCGAGTCCTGGGCGTTTGTGAAAAGGAAGAAAGATGTCCTTAACTAGACCATGGTGCTTGACCATGGAGGGCTTGGACAGGTGTGCCAAGCAGCAGCCACTGCTATGCCCCATTGAAAGAACTGCACCAGGACCGTGCTGCCAGCCTCAAATCACTGTATACATCAGCCCTGACTGCTTGGGGAAATTTCCAGCTCTGAATGCTAATTTCCGTCCTCCGAGTCAGATTGTGGGTGATGTCATTTTGTAGGCTCTATTTCGTTTGCAGATTGTCCAGAAAAGTGCAAGCGTAGCTGTGCAGCAGTGTCTGTTGTATGCTGTGAAGCTGTGTGTTGAGTAATGCAAATTGCCCGGGTTTGCCGAGAGAAGTGGGTGTGGCTTTTTGGATGGACCTAAAATGATTGCGTGTTCTCCTCACCGATATTTTCCCTTCTTTGTGGGAGAAATGTGTTCCGAAGATCCTTCCATTGTTAGCATGCTTAGATTTTCGTTTGGTTGCTGGGCTGTGTTTGCTTTCTCAGAAGCAGAAACAGCTTGCCAAGGGAAGCTAATGCTGACTCTGGGATTATGCCATCTGGGAACCGTCATCCAGAGTACTGTGTCTGGGAATGCCACCCCTGTCTCTGTGTCTTTCAACTCATACTTACCTGGCAGGGAAGATACCGTGATCAAGAAGGTGGTTCACCCAGGGTGAGGCTCAACCATTGCACTCCAGTTGTGCTGACCACTGCGAATTCCCCAAATGTTGGAATCTCAGCTGCATAATTTCTGGTAGTGGGGGACTGCGTTCGTGCTCTCCCCTGATTTTTAAGTTGAAAAAAATATCACACGGTTGGTAGACGGACATCGACCTCAACATGCTGCTATTCGGCTTGCCGATTCCTGTAGCCGAGTCCTGGGCGTTTGTGAAAAGGAAGAAAGATGTCCTTAACTAGACCATGGTGCTTGACCATGGAGGGCTTGGACAGGTGTGCCAAGCAGCAGCCACTGCTATGCCCCATTGAAAGAACTGCACCAGGACTGTGCTGCCAGCCTCAAATCACTGTATACATCAGCCCTGACTGCTGGGGGAAATTTCCAGCTCTGAAACAACATTGAAATGAAGAAAAAATAACACAGCGAGATTTGTGCTTTTGAATGGAGGGAAGGAAATAGTACATTGGAGAATATTGCCCTCTTTAAGATGTGGGCAGGGGTGTGGCTTTGGATTTGGAACAGGGCACGTCAACTCAGGCTTACCATGAGCGTTTTGACTGGGACGACTAGGGTCTTCAGCTGCTCTCGACAAGAGTGCTGTACTTACTTTGGTTTCTCTTCATAACGCACAAGTCTTTCGCCTTTTACTAAAGACTTCCGTGGAGAGGAACACCAATGAGTTAAACCTATTTTTGGCAGGCTTTGCCGTTTGGCTGAGCCTTGTACACTTGTGAAAAGAAAGACAGCTGTCCTTAACTAGACCAAGGTGCTTGACTATGGAGGGTTTGGACGGGTGTGCAAAGCAGCAGCCACTGCCATGACCCATTGAATGAACTGCACCACGACAAGGGAGAAATGTGTCAGGAGGTTGCCTCAGGAAGCAAACAGTTGGGGCTCATCGCTTCTCGGCCTTTTGGCTAAGATCAAGTGTAGTATCTGTTCTTATCAGTTTAATATCTGATATGTCCTCTATATGAGGATAATGTATTAAGCAGATTTTTAGCATTGGGAGATGAAAAAGGGGCTTGCTCCGTTCACTCCACGCATTGACCCGGTATTGCAGCATTGCCGGGAACGGTGCACTCTTTAAATGCCTTGTGGACAACCAAACACCAATCTAAATGGATCAGTCTGTTGATTGATTTGACTCTGAAATGAACGACGCGAGTCACAGTCGCTGTCTGTCTTCAAGGCCGGGACTTGTGGCAAACAAAGGCCCTGTTTACTCCTTACCGAGGCCCTTTGTGGAACAACACTGTGCTCCCAGCCTCAAATCACTGTATACATCAGCCCTGACTGCTTGGGGAAATTTCCAGCTCTGAATGCTAATTTCCGTCCTCCGAGTCAGATTGTGGGTGATGTCATTTTGTAGGCTCGATTTCGTTTGCAGATTGTCCAGAAAAGTGCAAGCGTAGCTGTGCAGCAGTGTCTGTTGTATGCTGTGAAGCTGTGTGTTGAGTAATGCAAATTGCCCGGGTTTGCCGAGAGAAGTGGGTGTGGCTTTTTGGATGGGCCTAAAATGATTGCGTGTTCTCCTCACCGATATTTTCCCTTCTTTGTGGGAGAAATGTGTTCCGAAGATCCTTCCATTGTTAGCATGCTTAGATTTTCGTTTGGTTGCTGGGCTGTGTTTGCTTTCTCAGAAGCAGAAACAGCTTGCCAAGGGAAGCTAATGCTGACTCTGGGATTATGCCATCTGGGAACCGTCATTCAGAGTACTGTGTCTGGGAATGTCACCCCTGTCTCTGTGTCTTCCAACTCATACTTACCTGGCAGGGAAGATACCGTGATCAAGAAGGTGGTTCACCCAGGGCGAGGCTCAACCATTGCACTCCGGTTGTGCTGACCACTGCTAACTCCCAAAATGTGGGAATCTTGACTGCATAATTTCTGGTAGTGGGGGACTGCGTTCGCGCTCTCCCCTGATCTTTAAGTTGAAAAAAATATCACCCGGTTGGTAGACGGACATGGACCTCAACATGCTGCTATTCCGCTTGCCGATTCCTGTAGCCGAGTCCTGGGCGTTTGTGAAAAGGAAGAAAGATGTCCTTAACTAGACCATGGTGCTTGACCATGGAGGGCTTGGACAGGTGTGCCAAGCAGCAGCCACTGCTATGCCCCATTGAAAGAACTGCACCAGGACCGTGCTGCCAGCCTCAAATCACTGTATACATCAGCCCTGACTGCTTGGGGAAATTTCCAGCTCTGAATGCTAATTTCCGTCCTCCGAGTCAGATTGTGGGTGATGTCATTTTGTAGGCTCTATTTCGTTTGCAGATTGTCCAGAAAAGTGCAAGCGTAGCTGTGCAGCAGTGTCTGTTGTATGCTGTGAAGCTGTGTGTTGAGTAATGCAAATTGCCCGGGTTTGCCGAGAGAAGTGGGTGTGGCTTTTTGGATGGGCCTAAAATGATTGCGTGTTCTCCTCACCGATATTTTCCCTTCTTTGTGGGAGAAATGTGTTCCGAAGATCCTTCCATTGTTAGCATGCTTAGATTTTCGTTTGGTTGCTGGGCTGTGTTTGCTTTCTCAGAAGCAGAAACAGCTTGCCAAGGGAAGCTAATGCTGACTCTGGGATTATGCCATCTGGGAACCGTCATCCAGAGTACTGTGTCTGGGAATGCCACCCCTGTCTTTGTGTCTTCTAGGTCATACTTACCTGGCAGGGAAGATACCATGATCAAGAAGGCGGTTCACCCAGGGCGAGGCTCAACCATTGCACTCCGGTTGCACTGACCACTGCGAATTCCCCAAATGTGGGAATCTCGACTGCATAATTTCTGGTAGTGGGGGACTGCGTTCGCGCTCTCCCCTGATTTTTAAGTTGAAAAAAATATCACACGGTTGGTAGACGGACATGGACCTCAACATGCTGCTATTCCGCTTGCCGATTCCTGTAGCCGAGTCCTGGGCGTTTGTGAAAAGGAAGAAAGATGTCCTTAACTAGACCATGGTGCTTGACCATGGAGGGCTTGGACAGGTGTGCCAAGCAGCAGCCACTGCTATGCCCCATTGAAAGAACTGCACCAGGACTGTGCTGCCAGCCTCAAATCACTGTATACATCAGCCCTGACTGCTGGGAGAAATTTCCAGCTCTGAATCAACAGTGAAATGAAGAAAAAATAACACAGTGAGATTTGTGCTTTTGAATGGAGGGAAGGAAATAGTACATTGGAGAATATTGCCCTCTTTAAGATGTGGGCAAGGGTGTGGCTTTGGATTTGGAACAGGGCACGTCAACTCAGGCTTACCATGAGCGTTTTGACTGGGACGACTAGGGTCTTCAGCTGCTCTCGATAAGAGTGCTGTACTTACTTTGGTTTCTCTTCATAAAGCACAAGTCTTTCGTCTTTTACTAAAGACTTCCGTGGAGAGGAACACCAATGAGTTAAACCTATTTTTGGCAGGCTTTGACGTTTGGCTGAGCCTTGTACACTTGTGAAAAGAAAGACAGGTGTCCTTAACTAGACCAAGGTGCTTGACTATGGAGGGTTTGGACGGGTGTGCAAAGCAGCAGCCACTGCCATGACCCACTGATTGAACTGCACCACGACAAGGGAGAAATGTGTCAGGAAGTTGCCTCAGGAAGCAAACAGTTGGGGCTCATCGCTACTCGGCCTTTTGGCTAAGATCAAGTGTAGTATCTGTTCTTATCAGTTTAATATCTGATATGTCCTCTATATGAGGATAATGTTTTAAGCAGATTTTTAGCATTGGGAGATGAAAAAGGGGCTTGCTCCGTTCACTCCACGCATTGACCCGGTATTGCAGCATTGCCGGGAACGGTGCACTCTTCAAATGCCTTGTGGACAACCAAACACCAATCTAAATGGATCAGTCTGTTGATTGATTTGACTCTGAAATGAACGACGCAAGTCACAGTCGCTGTCTGTCTTCAAGGCCGGGACTTGTGGCAAACAAAGGCCCTGTTTACTCCTTACCGAGGCCCTTTGTGGAACAACACTGTGCTCCCAGCCTCAAATCACTGTATACATCAGCCCTGACTGCTTGGGGAAATTTCCAGCTCTGAATGCTAATTTCTGTCCTCCGAGTCAGATTGTGGGTGATGTCATTTTGTAGGCTCTATTTCGTTTGCAGATTGTCCAGAAAAGTGCAAGCGTAGCTGTGCAGCAGTGTCTGTTGTATGCTGTGAAGCTGTGTGTTGAGTAATGCAAATTGCCCGGGTTTGCCGAGAGAAGTGGGTGTGGCTTTTTGGATGGGCCTAAAATGATTGCGTGTTCTCCTCACCGATATTTTCCCTTCTTTGTGGGAGAAATGTGTTCCGAAGATCCTTCCATTGTTAGCATGCTTAGATTTTCGTTTGGTTGCTGGGCTGTGTTTGCTTTCTCAGAAGCAGAAACAGCTTGCCAAGGGAAGCTAATGCTGACTCTGGGATTATGCCATCTGGGAACCGTCATCCAGAGTACTGTGTCTGGGAATGCCACCCCTGTCTCTGTGTCTTCCAACTCATACTTACCTGGCAGGGAAGATACCATGATCAAGAAGGTGGTTCACCCAGGGCGAGGCTCAACCATTGCACTCCGGTTGTGCTGACCACTGCGAATTCCCGAAATGTGGGAATCTCTACTGCATAATTTCTGGTAGTGGGGGACTGCGTTCGCGCACTCCCCTGATTTTTAAGTTGAAAAAAATATCACCCGGATGGTAGACGGACATGGACCTCAACATGCTGCTATTCCGCTTGCCGATTCCTGTAGCCGAGTCCTGTGCGTTTGTGAAAAGGAAGAAAGATGTCCTTAACTAGACCATGGTGCTTGACCATGGAGGGCTTGGACAGGTGTGACAAGCAGCAGCCACTGCTATGCCCCATTGAAAGAACTGCACCAGGACTGTGCTCCCAGCCTCAAATCACTGTATACATCAGCCCTGATTGCTGGGGGAAATTTCCAGCTCTGAATCAACATTGAAATGACGAAAAAATAACACAGCGAGATTTGTGCTTTTGATTGGAGGGAAGGAAATAGTACATTGGAGAATATTGCCCTCTTTAAGATGTGGGCAGGGGTGTGGCTTTGGATTTGGAACAGGGCACGTCAACTCAGGCTTACCATAAGCGTTTTGACTGGGACGACTAGGGTCTTCAGCTGCTCTCGACAAGAGTGCTGTACTTACTTTGGTTTCTCTTCATAATGCACAAGTCTTTCGCCTTTTACTAAAGACTTCCGTGGAGAGGAACACCAATGAGTTAAACCTATTTTTGGCAAGCTTTGCCGTTTGGCTGAGACTTGTACACTTGTGAAAAGAAAGACAGCTGTCCTTAACTAGACCAAGGTGCTTGACTATGGAGGGTTTGGACGGGTGTGCAAAGCAGCAGCCACTGCCATGACCCACTGAATGAACTGCACCACGACAAGGGAGAAATGTGTCAGGAAGTTGCCTCAGGAAGCAAACAGTTGGGGCTCATCGCTTCTCGGCCTTTTGGCTAAGATCAAGTGTAGTATCTGTTCTTATCAGTTTAATATCTGATATGTCCTCTATATGAGGATAATGTATTAAGCAGATTTTTAGCATCGGGAGATGAAAAAGGGGCTTGCTCCGTTCACTCCACGCATTGACCCGGTATTGCAGCATTGCCTGGAACGGTGCACTCTTTAAATGCCTTGTGGACAACCAAACACCAATCTAAATGGATCAGTCTGTTGATTGATTTGACTCTGAAATGAACGACGCGAGTCACAGTCGCTGTCTGTCTTCAAGGCCGGGACTTGTGGCAAACAAAGGCCCTGTTTACTCCTTACCGAGGCCCTTTGTGGAACAACACTGTGCTCCCAGCCTCAAATCACTGTATACATCAGCCCTGACTGCTTGGGGAAATTTCCAGCTCTGAATGCTAATTTCCGTCCTCCGAGTCAGATTGTGGGTGATGTCATTTTGTAGGCTCTATTTCGTTTGCAGATTGTCCAGAAAAGTGCAAGCGTAGCTGTGCAGCAGTGTCTGTTGTATGCTGTGAAGCTGTGTGTTGAGTAATGCAAATGCCCGGGTTTGCCGAGAGAAGTGGGTGTGGCTTTTTGGATGGGCCTAAAATGATTGCGTGTTCTCCTCACCGATATTTTCCCTTCTTTGTGGGAGAAATGTGTTCCGAAGATCCTTCCATTGTTAGCATGCTTAGATTTTCGTTTGGTTGCTGGGCTGTGTTTGCTTTCTCAGAAGCAGAAACAGCTTGCCAAGGGAAGCTAATGCTGACTCTGGGATTATGCCATCTGGGAACCGTCATCCAGAGTACTGTGTCTGGGAATGCCACCCCTGTCTCTGTGTCTTCCAACTCATACTTACCTGGCAGGGAAGATACCATGATCAAGAAGGTGGTTCACCCAGGGCGAGGCTCAACCATTGCACTCCGGTTGTGCTGACCACTGCGAATTCCCCAAATGTGGGAATCTCGACTGCATAATTTCTGGTAGTGGGGGACTGCGTTCGCGCTCTCCCCTGATTTTTAAGTTGAAAAAAATATCACACGGTTGGTAGACGGACATGGACCTCAACATGCTGCTATTCCGCTTGCCGATTCCTGTAGCCGAGTCCTGGGCGTTTGTGAAAAGGAAGAAAGATGTCCTTAACTAGACCATGGTGCTTGACCATGGAGGGCTTGGACAGGTGTGCCAAGCAGCAGCCACTGCTATGCCCCATTGAAAGAACTGCACCAGGACTGTGCTGCCAGCCTCAAATCACTGTATACATCAGCCCTGACTGCTGGGGGAAATTTCCAGCTCTGAATCAACAGTGAAATGAAGAAAAAACAACACAGTGAGATTTGTGCTTTTGATTGGAGGGAAGGAAATAGTACATTGGAGAATATTGCCCTCTTTAAGATGTGGGCAGGGGTGTGGCTTTGGATTTGGAACAGGGCACGTCAACTCAGGCTTACCATGAGCGTTTTGACTGGGACGACTAGGGTCTTCAGCTGCTCTCGACAAGAGTGCTGTACTTACTTTGGTTTCTCTTCATAACGCACAAGTCTTTCGCCTTTTACTAAAGACTTCCGTGGAGAGGAACACCAATGAGTTAAACCTATTTTTGGCAGGCTTTGCCGTTTGGCTGAGCCTTGTACACTTGTGAAAAGAAAGACAGCTGTCCTTAACTAGACCAGAGTGCTTGACTATGGAGGGTTTGGACGGGTGTGCAAAGCAGCAGCCACTGCCATGACCCATTGAATGAACTGCACCACGACAAGGGAGAAATGTGTCAGGAAGTTGCCTCAGGAAGCAAACAGTTGGGGCTCATCGCTTCTCGGCCTTTTGGCTAAGATCAAGTGTAGTATCTGTTCTTATCAGTTTAATATCTGATATGTCCTCTATATGAGGATAATGTATTAAGCAGATTTTTAGCATTGGGAGATGAAAAAGGGGCTTGCTCCGTTCACTCCACGCATTGACCCGGTATTGCAGCATTGCCGGGAACGGTGCACTCTTTAAATGCCTTGTGGACAACAAAACACCAATCTAAATGGATCAGTCTGTTGATTGATTTGACTCTGAAATGAACGACGCGAGTCACAGTCGCTGTCTGTCTTCAAGGCCGGGACTTGTGGCAAACAAAGGCCCTGTTTACTCCTTACCGAGGCCCTTTGTGGAACAACACTGTGCTCCCAGCCTCAAATCACTGTATACATCAGCCCTGACTGCTTGGGGAAATTTCCAGCTCTGAATGCTAATTTCCGTCCTCCGAGTCAGATTGTGGGTGATGTCATTTTGTAGGCTCTATTTCGTTTGCAGATTGTCCAGAAAAGTGCAAGCGTAGCTGTGCAGCAGTGTCTGTTGTATGCTGTGAAGCTGTGTGTTGAGTAATGCAAATTGCCCGGGTTTGCCGAGAGAAGTGGGTGTGGCTTTTTGGATGGGCCTAAAATGATTGCGTGTTCTCCTCACCGATATTTTCCCTTCTTTGTGGGAGAAATGTGTTCCGAAGATCCTTCCATTGTTAGCATGCTTAGATTTTCGTTTGGTTGCTGGGCTGTGTTTGCTTTCTCAGAAGCAGAAACAGCTTGCCAAGGGAAGCTAATGCTGACTCTGGGATTATGCCATCTGGGAACCGTCATCCAGAGTACTGTGTCTGGGAATGCCACCCCTGTCTCTGTGTCTTCCAACTCATACTTACCTGGCAGGGAAGATACCGTGATCAAGAAGGTGGTTCACCCAGGGTGAGGCTCAACCATTGCACTCCGGTTGTGCTGACCACTGCGAATTCCCCAAATGTGGGAATCTCGACTGCATAATTTCTGGTAGTGGGGGACTGCGTTCGCGCTCTCCCCTGATTTTTAAGTTGAAAAAAATATCACACGGTTGGTAGACGGACATGGACCTCAACATGCTGCTATTCCGCTTGCCGATTCCTGTAGCCGAGTCCTGGGCGTTTGTGAAAAGGAAGAAAGATGTCCTTAACTAGACCATGGTGCTTGACCATGGAGGGCTTGGACAGGTGTGCCAAGCAGCAGCCACTGCTATGCCCCATTGAAAGAACTGCACCAGGACTGTGCTCCCAGCCTCAAATCACTGTAGACATCAGCCCTGACTGCTGGTGGAAATTTCCAGCTCTGAATCAACAGTGAAATGAAGAAAAAATAACACAGCGAGATTTGTGCTTTTGATTGGAGGGAAGGAAATAGTACATTGGAGAATATTGCCCTCTTTAAGATGTGGGCAGGGGTGTGGCTTTGGATTTGGAACAGGGCACGTCAACTCAGGCTTACCATGAGCGTTTTGACTGGGACGACTAGGGTCTTCAGCTGCTCTCGACAAGAGTGCTGTACTTACTTTGGTTTCTCTTCATAACGCACAAGTCTTTCGCCTTTTACTAAAGACTTCCGTGGAGAGGAACACCAATAAGTTAAACCTACTTTTGGCAGGCTTTGCCGTTTGGCTGAGCCTTGTACACTTGTGAAAAGAAAGACAGCTGTCCTTAACTAGACCAAGGTGCTTGACTATGGAGGGTTTGGACGGGTGTGCAAAGCAGCAGCCACTGCCATGACCCATTGAATGAACTGCACCACGACAAGGGAGAAATGTGTCAGGAAGTTGCCTCAGGAAGCAAACAGTTGCGGCTCATCGCTTCTCGGCCTTTTGGCTAAGATCAAGTGTAGTATCTGTTCTTATCAGTTTAATATCTGATATGTCCTCTATATGAGGATAATGTATTAAGCAGATTTTTAGCATTGGGAGATGAAAAAGGGGCTTGCTCCGTTCACTCCACGCATTGACCCGGTATTGCAGCATTGCCGGGAACGGTGCACTCTTTAAATGCCTTGTGGACAACAAAACACCAATCTAAATGGATCAGTCTGTTGATTGATTTGACTCTGAAATGAACGACGCGAGTCACAGTCGCTGTCTGTCTTCAAGGCCGGGACTTGTGGCAAACAAAGGCCCTGTTTACTCCTTACCGAGGCCCTTTGTGGAACAACACTGTGCTCCCAGCCTCAAATCACTGTATACATCAGCCCTGACTGCTTGGGGAAATTTCCAGCTCTGAATGCTAATTTCCGTCCTCCGAGTCAGATTGTGGGTGATGTCATTTTGTAGGCTCTATTTCGTTTGCAGATTGTCCAGAAAAGTGCAAGCGTAGCTGTGCAGCAGTGTCTGTTGTATGCTGTGAAGCTGTGTGTTGAGTAATGCAAATTGCCCAGGTTTGCCGAGAGAAGTGGGTGTGGCTTTTTGGATGGGCCTAAAATGATTGCGTGTTCTCCTCACCGATATTTTCCCTTCTTTGTGGGAGAAATGTGTTCCGAAGATCCTTCCATTGTTAGCATGCTTAGATTTTCGTTTGGTTGCTGGGCTGTGTTTGCTTTCTCAGAAGCAGAAACAGCTTGCCAAGGGAAGCTAATGCTGACTCTGGGATTATGCCATCTGGGAACCGTCATCCAGAGTACTGTGTCTGGGAATGCCACCCCTGTCTTTGTGTCTTCTAGGTCATACTTACCTGGCAGGGAAGATACCATGATCAAGAAAGTGGTTCACCCAGGGCGAGGCTCAACCATTGCACTCCGGTTGTGCTGACCACTGTGAATTCCCTAAATGTGGGTATCTCGACTGCATAATTTCTGGTAGTGGGGGACTGCGTTCGCGCTCTCCCCTGATTTTTAAGTTGAAAAAAATATCACACGGTTGGTAGACGGACATCGACCTCAACATGCTGCTATTCCGCTTGCCGATTCCTGTAGCTGAGTCCTGGGCGTTTGTGAAAAGGAAGAAAGATGTCCTTAACTAGACCATGGTGCTTGACCATGGAGGGCTTGGACAGGTGTGCCAAGCAGCAGCCACTGCTATGCCCCATTGAAAGAACTGCACCAGGACTGTGCTCCCAGCCTCAAATCACTGTATACATCAGCCCTGACTGCTGGGGGAAATTTCCAGCTCTGAATCAACAGTGAAATGAAGAAAAAATAACACAGTGAGATTTGTGCTTTTGATTGGAGGGAAGGAAATAGTACATTGGAGAATATTGCCCTCTTTAAGATGTGGGCAGGGGTGTGGCTTTGGATTTGGAACAGGGCACGTCAACTCAGGCTTACCATGAGCGTTTTGACTGGGACGACTAGGGTCTTCAGCTGCTCTCGACAAGAGTGCTGTACTTACTTTGGTTTCTCTTCATAACGCACAAGTCTTTCGCGTTTTACTAAAGACTTCCGTGGAGAGGAACACCAATGAGTTAAACTATTTTTGGCAGGCTTTGCCGTTTGGCTGAGACTTGTACACTTGTGAAAAGAAAGACAGCTGTCCTTAACTAGACCAGGGTGCTTGACTATGGAGGGTTTGGACGGGTGTGCAAAGCAGCAGCCACTGCCATGACCCATTGAATGAACTGCACCACGACAAGGGAGAAATGTGTCAGGAGGTTGCCTCAGGAAGCAAACAGTTGCGGCTCATCGCTTCTCGGCCTTTTGGCTAAGATCAAGTGTAGTATCTGTTCTTATCAGTTTAATATCTGATATGTCCTCTATATGAGGATAATGTATTAAGCAGATTTTTAGCATTGGGAGATGAAAAAGGGGCTTGCTCCGTTCACTCCACGCATCGACCCGGTATTGCAGCATTGCCCGGAACGGTGCACTCTTTAAATGCCTTGTGGACAACCAAACACCAATCTAAATGGATCAGTCTGTTGATTGATTTGACTCTGAAATGAACGACGCGAGTCACAGTCGCTGTCTGTCTTCAAGGCCGGGACTTGTGGCAAACAAAGGCCCTGTTTACTCCTTACCGAGGCCCTTTGTGGAACAACACTGTGCTCCCAGCCTCAAATCACTGTATACATCAGCCCTGACTGCTTGGGGAAATTTCCAGCTCTGAATGCTAATTTCCGTCCTCCGAGTCAGATTGTGGGTGATGTCATTTTGTAGGCTCTATTTCGTTTGCAGATTGTCCAGAAAAGTGCAAGCGTAGCTGTGCAGCAGTGTCTGTTGTATGCTGTGAAGCTGTGTGTTGAGTAATGCAAATTGCCCGGGTTTGCCGAGAGAAGTGGGTGTGGCTTTTTGGATGGGCCTAAAATGATTGCGTGTTCTCCTCACCGATATTTTCCCTTCTTTGTGGGAGAAATGTGTTCCGAAGATCCTTCCATTGTTAGCATGCTTAGATTTTCGTTTGGTTGCTGGGCTGTGTTTGCTTTCTCAGAAGCAGAAAC
This sequence comes from Cebidichthys violaceus, assembly GCF_023349555.1. Lineage (NCBI taxonomy): Eukaryota > Metazoa > Chordata > Actinopteri > Perciformes > Stichaeidae > Cebidichthys > Cebidichthys violaceus. Next base: position 1,719,550 of record NW_027176506.1, on the reverse strand, counting down.
AGCTTGCCAAGGGAAGCTAATGCTGACTCTGGGATTATGCCATCTGGGAACCGTCATCCAGAGTACTGTGTCTGGGAATGCCACCCCTGTCTTTGTGTCTTCTAGGTCATACTTACCTGGCAGGGAAGATACCATGATCAAGAAGGTGGTTCACCCAGGGCGAGGCTCAACCATTGCACTCCGGTTGTGCTGACCACTGCGAATTCCCCAAATGTGGGAATCTCGACTGCATAATTTCTGGTAGTGGGGGACTGCGTTCGCGCTCTCCCCTGATTTTTAAGTTGAAAAAAATATCACACGGTTGGTAGACGGACATTGACCTCAACATGCTGCTATTCGGCTTGCCGATTCCTGTAGCCGAGTCCTGGGCGTTTGTGAAAAGGAAGAAAGATGTCCTTAACTAGACCATGGTGCTTGACCATGGAGGGCTTGGACAGGTGTGCCAAGCAGCAGCCACTGCTATGCCCCATTGAAAGAACTGCACCAGGACTGTGCTGCCAGCCTCAAATCACTGTATACATCAGCCCTGACTGCTGGGGGAAATTTCCAGCTCTGAATCAACATTGAAATGAAGAAAAAATAACACAGCGAGATTTGTGCTTTTGAATGGAGGGAAGGAAATAGTACATTGGAGAATATTGCCCACTTTAAGATGTGGGCAGGGGTGTGGCTTTGGATTTGGAACAGGGCACGTCAACTCAGGCTTACCATGAGCGTTTTGACTGGGACGACTAGGGTCTTCAGCTGCTCTCGACAAGAGTGCTGTACTTACTTTGGTTTCTCTTCATAACGCACAAGTCTTTCGCCTTTTACTAAAGACTTCCGTGGAGAGGAACACCAATGAGTTAAACCTATTTTTGGCAGGCTTTGCCGTTTGGCTGAGCCTTGTACACTTGTGAAAAGAAAGACAGCTGTCCTTAACTAGACCAAGGTGCTTGACTATGGAGGGTTTGGACGGGTGTGCAAAGCAGCAGCCACTGCCATGACCCATTGAATGAACTGCACCAGGACTGTGCTCCCAGCCTCAAATCACTGTATACATCAGCCCTGACTGCTGGGGGAAATTTCCAGCTCTGAATCAACAGTGAAATGAAGAAAAAATAACACAGTGAGATTTGTGCTTTTGATTGGAGGGAAGGAAATAGTACATTGGAGAATATTGCCCTCTTTAAGATGTGGGCAGGGGTGTGGCTTTGGATTTGGAACAGGGCACGTCAACTCAGGCTTACCATGAGCGTTTTGACTGGGACGACTAGGGTCTTCAGCTGCTCTCGACAAGAGTGCTGTACTTACTTTGGTTTCTCTTCATAACGCACAAGTCTTTCGCCTTTTACTAAAGACTTCCGTGGAGAGGAACACCAATGAGTTAAACCTATTTTTGGCAGGCTTTGCCGTTTGGCTGAGACTTGTACACTTGTGAAAAGAAAGACAGCTGTCCTTAACTAGACCAGAGTGCTTGACTATGGAGGGTTTGGACGGGTGTGCAAAGCAGCAGCCACTGCCATGACCCATTGAATGAACTGCACCACGACAAGGGAGAAATGTGTCAGGAGGTTGCCTCAGGAAGCAAACAGTTGGGGCTCATCGCTTCTCGGCCTTTTGGCTAAGATCAAGTGTAGTATCTGTTCTTATCAGTTTAATATCTGATGTGTCCTCTATATGAGGATAATGTATTAAGCAGATTTTTAGCATTGGGAGATGAAAAAGGGCTTGCTCCGTTCACTCCACGCGTTGACCCGGTATTGCAGCATTGCCGGGAACGGTGCACTCTTTAAATGCCTCGTTGACAACCAAACACCAATCTAAATGGATCAGTCTGTTGATTGATTTGACTCTGAAATGAACGACGGGAGTCACAGTCGTTGTCTGTCTTCAAGGCCGGGACTTGTGGCAAACAAAGGCCCTGTTTACTCCTTACCGAGGCCCTTTGTGGAACAACACTGTGCTCCCAGCCTCAAATCACTGTATACATCAGCCCTGACTGCTTGGGGAAATTTCCAGCTCTGAATGCTAATTTCCGTCCTCCGAGTCAGATTGTGGGTGATGTCATTTTGTAGGCTCTATTTCGTTTGCAGATTGTCCAGAAAAGTGCAAGCGTAGCTGTGCAGCAGTGTCTGTTGTATGCTGTGAAGCTGTGTGTTGAGTAATGCAAATTGCCCGGGTTTGCCGAGAGAAGTGGGTGTGGCTTTTTGGATGGGCCTAAAATGATTGCGTGTTCTCCTCACCGATATTTTCCCTTCTTTGTGGGAGAAATGTGTTCCGAAGATCCTTCCATTGTTAGCATGCTTAGATTTTCGTTTGGTTGCTGGGCTGTGTTTGCTTTCTCAGAAGCAGAAACAGCTTGCCAAGGGAAGCTAATGCTGACTCTGGGATTATGCCATCTGGGAACCGTCATCCAGAGTACTGTGTCTGGGAATGCCACCCCTGTCTCTGTGTCTTCCAACTCATACTTACCTGGCAGGGAAGATACCATGATCAAGAAGGTGGTTCACCCAGGGCGAGGCTCAACCATTGCACTCCGGTTGTGCTGACCACTGCGAATTCCCCAAATGTGGGAATCTCAACTGCATAATTTCTGGTAGTGGGGGACTGCGTTCGCGCTCTCCCCTGATTTTTAAGTTGAAAAAAATATCACACGGTTGGTAGACGGACATGGACCTCAACATGCTGCTATTCGGCTTGCCGATTCCTGTAGCCGAGTCCTGGGCGTTTGTGAAAAGGAAGAAAGATGTCCTTAACTAGACCATGGTGCTTGACCATGGAGGGCTTGGACAGGTGTGCCAAGCAGCAGCCACTGCTATGCCCCATTGAAAGAACTGCACCAGGACTGTGCTGCCAGCCTCAAATCACTGTATACATCAGCCCTGACTGCTGGGGGAAATTTCCAGCTCTGAATCAACGTTGAAATGAAGAAAAAATAACACAGCGAGATTTGTGCTTTTGAATGGAGGGAAGGAAATAGTACATTGGAGAATATTGCCCTCTTTAAGATGTGGGCAGGGGTGTGGCTTTGGATTTGGAACAGGGCACGTCAACTCAGGCTTACCATGAGCGTTTTGACTGGGACGACTAGGGTCTTCAGCTGCTCTCGACAAGAGTGCTGTACTTACTTTGGTTTCTCTTCATAACGCACAAGTCTTTCGCCTTTTACTAAAGACTTCCGTGGAGAGGAACACCAATGAGTTAAACCTATTTTTGGCAGGCTTTGCCGTTTGGCTGAGCCTTGTACACTTGTGAAAAGAAAGACAGCTGTCCTTAACTAGACCAAGGTGCTTGACTATGGAGGGTTTGGACGGGTGTGCAAAGCAGCAGCCACTGCCATGACCCATTGAATGAACTGCACCACGACAAGGGAGAAATGTGTCAGGAGGTTGCCTCAGGAAGCAAACAGTTGGGGCTCATCGCTTCTCGGCCTTTTGGCTAAGATCAAGTGTAGTATCTGTTCTTATCAGCTTAATATCTGATATGTCCTCTATATGAGGATAATGTATTAAGCAGATTTTTAGCATTGGGAGATGAAAAAGGGGCTTGCTCCGTTCACTCCATGCATTGACCCGGTATTGCAGCATTGCCGGGAACGGTGCACTCTTTAAATGCCTTGTGGACAACCAAACACCAATCTAAATGGATCAGTCTGTTGATTGATTTGACTCTGAAATGAACGACGCGAGTCACAGTCGCTGTCTGTCTTCAAGGCCGGGACTTGTGGCAAACAAAGGCCCTGTTTACTCCTTACCGAGGCCCTTTGTGGAACAACACTGTGCTCCCAGCCTCAAATCACTGTATACATCAGCCCTGACTGCTTGGGGAAATTTCCAGCTCTGAATGCTAATTTCCGTCCTCCGAGTCAGATTGTGGGTGATGTCATTTTGTAGGCTCGATTTCGTTTGCAGATTGTCCAGAAAAGTGCAAGCGTAGCTGTGCAGCAGTGTCTGTTGTATGCTGTGAAGCTGTGTGTTGAGTAATGCAAATTGCCCGGGTTTGCCGAGAGAAGTGGGTGTGGCTTTTTGGATGGGCCTAAAATGATTGCGTGTTCTCCTCACCGATATTTTCCCTTCTTTGTGGGAGAAATGTGTTCCGAAGATCCTTCCATTGTTAGCATGCTTAGATTTTCGTTTGGTTGCTGGGCTGTGTTTGCTTTCTCAGAAGCAGAAACAGCTTGCCAAGGGAAGCTAATGCTGACTCTGGGATTATGCCATCTGGGAACCGTCATCCAGAGTACTGTGTCTGGGAATGCCACCCCTGTCTTTGTGTCTTCTAGGTCATACTTACCTGGCAGGGAAGATACCATGATCAAGAAGGTGGTTCACCCAGGGCGAGGCTCAACCATTGCACTCCGGTTGCACTGACCACTGCGAATTCCCCAAATGTTGGAATCTCGACTGCATAATTTCTGGTAGTGGGGGACTGCGTTCGCGCTCTCCCCTGATTTTTAAGTTGAAAAAAATATCACACGGTTGGTAGACGGACATGGACCTCAACATGCTGCTATTCCGCTTGCCGATTCCTGTAGCCGAGTCCTGGGCGTTTGTGAAAAGGAAGAAAGATGTCCTTAACTAGACCATGGTGCTTGACCATGGAGGGCTTGGACAGGTGTGCCAAGCAGCAGCCACTGCTATGCCCCATTGAAAGAACTGCACCAGGACTGTGCTCCCAGCCTCAAATCACTGTATACATCAGCCCTGATTGCTGGGGGAAATTTCCAGCTCTGAATCAACAGTGAAATGAAGAAAAAATAACACAGCGAGATTTGTGCTTTTGATTGGAGGGAAGGAAATAGTACATTGGAGAATATTGCCCTCTTTAAGATGTGGGCAGGGGTGTGGCTTTGGATTTGGAACAGGGCACGTCAACTCAGGCTTACCATGAGCGTTTTGACTGGGACGACTAGGGTCTTCAGCTGCTCTCGACAAGAGTGCTGTACTTACTTTGGTTTCTCTTCATAACGCACAAGTCTTTCGCCTTTTACTAAAGACTTCCGTGGAGAGGAACACCAATGAGTTAAAGCTATTTTGGCAGGCTTTGCCGTTTGGCTGAGCCTGGTACACTTGTGAAAAGAAAAACAGCTGTCCTTAACTAGACCAAGGTGCTTGACTATGGAGGGTTTGGACGGGTGTGCAAAGCAGCAGCCACTGCCATGACCCATTGAATGAACTGCACCACGACAAGGGAGAAATGTGTCAGGAGGTTGCCTCAGGAAGCAAACAGTTGGGGCTCATCGCTTCTCGGCCTTTTGGCTAAGATCAAGTGTAGTATCTGTTCTTATCAGTTTAATATGTGATATGTCCTCTATATGAGGATAATGTATTAAGCAGATTTTTAGCATTGGGAGATGAAAAAGGGGCTTGCTCCGTTCACTCCACGCATTGACCCGGTATTGCAGCATTGCCGGGAACGGTGCACTCTTTAAATGCCTTGTGGACAACCAAACACCAATCTAAATGTATCAGTCTGTTGATTGATTTGACTCTGAAATGAACGACGCGAGTCACAGTCGCTGTCTGTCTTCAAGGCCGGGACTTGTGGCAAACAAAGGCCCTGTTTACTCCTTACCGAGGCCCTTTGTGGAACAACACTGTGCTCCCAGCCTCAAATCACTGTATACATCAGCCCTGACTGCTTGGGGAAATTTCCAGCTCTGAATGCTAATTTCCGTCCTCCGAGTCAGATTGTGGGTGATGTCATTTTGTAGGCTCTATTTCGTTTGCAGATTGTCCAGAAAAGTGCAAGCGTAGCTGTGCAGCAGTGTCTGTTGTATGCTGTGAAGCTGTGTGTTGAGTAATGCAAATTGCCCGGGTTTGCCGAGAGAAGTGGGTGTGGCTTTTTGGATGGGCCTAAAATGATTGCGTGTTCTCCTCACCGATATTTTCCCTTCTTTGTGGGAGAAATGTGTTCTGAAGATCCTTCCATTGTTAGCATGCTTAGATTTTCGTTTGGTTGCTGGGCTGTGTTTGCTTTCTCAGAAGCAGAAACAGCTTGCCAAGGGAAGCTAATGCTGACTCTGGGATTATGCCATCTGGGAACCGTCATCCAGAGTACTGTGTCTGGGAATGCCACCCCTGTCTCTGTGTCTTCCAACTCATACTTACCTGGCAGGGAAGATACCATGATCAAGAAGGTGGTTCACCCAGGGCGAGGCTCAACCATTGCACTCCGGTTGTGCTGACCACTGCGAATTCCCCAAATGTGGGAATCTCAACTGCATAATTTCTGGTAGTGGGGGACTGCGTTCGCGCTCTCCCCTGATTTTTAAGTTGAAAAAAATATCACACGGTTGGTAGACGGACATGGACCTCAACATGCTGCTATTCCGCTTGCCGATTCCTGTAGCCGAATCCTGGGCGTTTGTGAAAAGGAAGAAAGATGTCCTTAACTAGACCATGGTGCTTGACCATGGAGGGCTTGGACAGGTGTGCCAAGCAGCAGCCACTGCTATGCCCCATTGAAAGAACTGCACCAGGACTGTGCTCCCAGCCTCAAATCACTGTATACATCAGCCCTGATTGCTGGGGGAAATTTCCAGCTCTGAATCAACATTGAAATGAAGAAAAAATAACACAGCGATATTTGTGCTTTTGATTGGAGGGAAGGAAATAGTACATTGGAGAATATTGCCCTCTTTAAGATGTGGGCAGGGGTGTGGCTTTGGATTTGGAACAGGGCACGTCAACTCAGGCTTACCATGAGCGTTTTGACTGGGACGACTAGGGTCTTCAGCTGCTCTCGACAAGAGTGCTGTACTTACTTTGGTTTCTCTTCATAACGCACAAGTCTTTCGCCTTTTACTAAAGACTTCCGTGGAGAGGAACACCAATGAGTTAAACCTATTTTTGGCAGGCTTTGCCGTTTGGCTGAGCCTTGTACACTTGTGAAAAGAAAGACAGGTGTCCTTAACTAGACCAAGGTGCTTGACTATGGAGGGTTTGGACGGGTGTGCAAAGCAGCAGCCACTGCCATGACCCATTGAATGAACTGCACCACGACAAGGGAGAAATGTGTCAGGAGGTTGCCTCAGGAAGCAAACAGTTGGGGCTTATTGCTTCTCGGCCTTTTGGCTAAGATCAAGTGTAGTATCTGTTCTTATCAGTTTAATATCTGATATGTCCTCTATATGAGGATAATGTATTAAGCAGATTTTTAGCATTGGGAGATGAAAAAGGGGCTTGCTCCGTTCACTCCACGCATTGACCCGGTATTGCAGCATTGCCTGGAACGGTGCACTCTTTAAATGCCTTGTGGACAACCAAACACCAATCTAAATGGATCAGTCTGTTGATTGATTTGACTCTGAAATGAACGACGCGAGTCACAGTCGCTGTCTGTCTTCAAGGCCGGGACTTGTGGCAAACAAAGGCCCTGTTTACTCCTTACCGAGGCCCTTTGTGGAACAACACTGTGCTCCCAGCCTCAAATCACTGTATACATCAGCCCTGACTGCTTGGGGAAATTTCCAGCTCTGAATGCTAATTTCCGTCCTCCGAGTCAGATTGTGGGTGATGTCATTTTGTAGGCTCTATTTCGTTTGCAGATTGTCCAGAAAAGTGCAAGCGTAGCTGTGCAGCAGTGTCTGTTGTATGCTGTGAAGCTGTGTGTTGAGTAATGCAAATTGCCCGGGTTTGCCGAGAGAAGTGGGTGTGGCTTTTTGGATGGGCCTAAAATGATTGCGTGTTCTCCTCACCGATATTTTCCCTTCTTTGTGGGAGAAATGTGTTCCGAAGATCCTTCCATTGTTAGCATGCTTAGATTTTCGTTTGGTTGCTGGGCTGTGTTTGCTTTCTCAGAAGCAGAAACAGCTTGCCAAGGGAAGCTAATGCTGACTCTGGGATTATGCCATCTGGGAACCGTCATCCAGAGTACTGTGTCTGGGAATGCCACCCCTGTCTCTGTGTCTTCCAACTCATACTTACCTGGCAGGGAAGATACCATGATCAAGAAGGTGGTTCACCCAGGGCGAGGCTCAACCATTGCACTCCGGTTGCACTGACCACTGCGAATTCCCCAAATGTGGGAATCTCGACTTCATAATTTCTGGTAGTGGGGGACTGCGTTCGCGCTCTCCCCTGATTTTTTAAGTTGAAAAAAATATCACCCGGTTGGTAGACGGACATGGACCTCAACATGCTGCTATTCCGCTTGCCGATTCCTGTAGCCGAGTCCTGGGCGTTTGTGAAAAGGAAGAAAGATGTCCTTAACTAGACCATGGTGCTTGACCATGGAGGGCTTGGACAGGTGTGCCAAGCAGCAGCCACTGCGATGCCCCATTGAAATAACTGCACCAGGACTGTGCTCCCAGCCTCAAATCACTGTATACATCAGCCCTGACTGCTGGGGGAAATTTCCAGCTCTGAATCAACAGTGAAATGAAGAAAAAAATAACACAGCGAGATTTGTGCTTTTGAATGGAGGGAAGGAAATAGTACATTGGAGAATATTGCCCTCTTTAAGATGTGGGCAGGGGTGTGGCTTTGGATTTGGAACAGGGCACGTCAACTCAGGCTTACCATGAGCGTTTTGACTGGGACGACTAGGGTCTTCAGCTGCTCTCGACAAGAGTGCTGTACTTACTTTGGTTTCTCTTCATAACGCACAAGTCTTTCGCCTTTTACTAAAGACTTCCGTGGAGAGGAACACCAATGAGTTAAACCTATTTTTGGCAGGCTTTGCCGTTTGGCTGAGCCTTGTACACTTGTGAAAAGAAAGACAGCTGTCCTTAACTAGACCGAGGTGCTTGACTATGGAGGGTTTGGACGGGTGTGCAAAGCAGCAGCCACTGCCATGACCCATTGAATGAACTGCACCACGACAAGGGAGAAATGTGTCAGGAGGTTGCCTCAGGAAGCAAACAGTTGGGGCTCATTGCTTCTCGGAATTTTGGCTAAGATCAAGTGTAGTATCTGTTCTTATCAGTTTAATATCTGATATGTCCTCTATATGAGGATAATGTATTAAGCAGATTTTTAGCATTGGGAGATGAAAAAGGGGCTTGCTCCGTTCACTCCACGCATTGACCCGGTATTGCAGCATTGCCGGGAACGGTGCACTCTTTAAATGCCTTGTGGACAACCAAACACCAATCTAAATGGATCAGTCTGTTGGTTGATTTGACTCTGAAATGAACGACGCGAGTCACAGTCGCTGTCTGTCTTCAAGGCCGGGACTTGTGGCAAACAAAGGCCCTGTTTACTCCTTACCGAGGCCCTTTGTGGAACAACACTGTGCTCCCAGCCTCAAATCACTGTATACATCAGCCCTGACTGCTTGGGGAAATTTCCAGCTCTGAATGGTAATTTCCGCCCTCCGAGTCAGATTGTGGGTGATGTCATTTTGTAGGCTCTATTTCGTTTGCAGATTGTCCAGAAAAGTGCAAGCGTAGCTGTGCAGCAGTGTCTGTTGTATGCTGTGAAGCTGTGTGTTGAGTAATGCAAATTGCCCGGGTTTGCCGAGAGAAGTGGGTGTGGCTTTTTGGATGGGCCTAAAATGATTGCGTGTTCTCCTCACCGATATTTTCCCTTCTTTGTGGGAGAAATGTGTTCCGAAGATCCTTCCATTGTTAGCATGCTTAGATTTTCGTTTGGTTGCTGGGCTGTGTTTGCTTTCTCAGAATCAGAAACAGCTTGCCAAGGGAAGCTAATGCTGACTCTGGGATTATGCCATCTGGGAACCGTCATCCAGAGTACTGTGTCTGGGAATGCCACCCCTGTCTCTGTGTCTTCCAACTCATACTTACCTGGCAGGGAAGATACCATGATCAAGAAGGTGGTTCACCCAGGACGAGGCTCAACCATTGCACTCCGGTTGCGCTGACCACTGCGAATTCCCCAAATGTGGGAATCTCGACTGCATAATTTCTGGTAGTGGGGGACTGCGTTCGCGCTCTCCCCTGATTTTTAAGTTGAAAAAAATATCACCCGGTTGGTAGATGGACATGGACCTCAACATGCTGCTATTCCGCTTGCCGATTCCTGTAGCCGAGTCCTGGGCGTTTGTGAAAAGGAAGAAAGATGTCCTTAACTAGACCATGGTGCTTGACCATGGAGGGCTTGGACAGGTGTGCCAAGCAGCAGCCACTGCTATGCCCCATTGAAAGAACTGCACCAGGACTGTGCTCCCAGCCTCAAATCACTGTATACATCAGCCCTGATTGCTGGGGGAAATTTCCAGCTCTGAATCAACATTGAAATGAAGAAAAAATAACACAGCGAGATTTGTGCTTTTGATTGGAGGGAAGGGAATAGTACATTGGAGAATATTGCCCTCTTTAAGATGTGGGCAGGGGTGTAGCTTTGGATTTGGAACAGGGCACGTCAACTCAGGCTTACCATGAGCGTTTTGACAGGGACGACTAGGGTCTTCAGCTGCTCTCGACAAGAGTGCTGTACTTACTTTGGTTTCTCTTCATAATGCTCAAGTCTTTCGCCTTTTACTAAAGACTTCTGTGGAGAGGAACACCAATGAGTTAAACCTATTTTGGCAGGCTTTGCCGTTTGGCTGAGCCTTGTACACTTGTGAAAAGAAAAACAGCTGTCCTTAATTAGACCAAGGTGCTTGACTATGGAGGGTTTGGACGGGTGTGCAAAGCAGCAGCCACTGCCATGACCCATTGAATGAACTGCACCACGACAAGGGAGAAATGTGTCAGGAGGTTGCCTCAGGAAGCACACAGTTGGGGCTCATCGCTTCTCGGCCTTTTGGCTAAGATCAAGTGTAGTATCTGTTCTTATCAGTCTAATATCTGATATGTCCTCTATATGAGGATAATGTATTAAGCAGATTTTTAGCATTGGGAGATGAAAAAAGGGCTTGCTCCGTTCACTCCACGCATTGACCCGGTATTGCAGCGTTGCCGGGAACGGTGCACTCTTTAAATGCCTTGTGGACAACCAAACACCAATCTAAATGGATCAGTCTGTTGATTGATTTGACTCTGAAATGAACGACGCGAGTCACAGTCGCTGTCTGTCTTCAAGGCCGGGACTTGTGGCAAACAAAGGCCCTGTTTACTCCTTACCGAGGCCCTTTGTGGAACAACACTGTGCTCCCAGCCTCAAATCACTGTATACATCAGCCCTGACTGCTTGGGGAAATTTCCAGCTCTGAATGCTAATTTCCGTCCTCCGAGTCAGATTGTAGGTGATGTCATTTTGTAGGCTCTATTTCGTTTGCAGATTGTCCAGAAAAGTGCAAGCGTAGCTGTGCAGCAGTGTCTGTTGTATGCTGTGAAGCTGTGTGTTGAGTAATGCAAATTGCCCGGGTTTGCCGAGAGAAGTGGGTGTGGCTTTTTGGATGGGCCTAAAATGATTGCGTGTTCTCCTCACCGATATTTTCCCTTCTTTGTGGGAGAAATGTGTTCCGAAGATCCTTCCATTGTTAGCATGCTTAGATTTTCGTTTGGTTGCTGGGCTGTGTTTGCTTTCTCAGAAGCAGAAACAGCTTGCCAAGGGAAGCTAATGCTGACTCTGGGATTATGCCATCTGGGAACCGTCATCCAGAGTACTGTGTCTGGGAATGCCACCCCTGTCTTTGTGTCTTCTAGCTCATACTTACCTGGCAGGGAAGATACCATGATCAAGAAGGTGGTTCACCCAGGGCGAGGCTCAACCATTGCACTCCGGTTGCACTGACCACTGCAAATTCCCCAAATGTGGGAATCTCGACTGCATAATTTCTGGTAGTGGGGGACTGCGTTCGCGCTCTCCCCTGATTTTTAAGTTGAAAAAAATATCACACGGTTGGTAGACGGACATGGACCTCAACATGCTGCTATTCCGCTTGCCGATTCCTGTAGCCGAGTCTTGGGCGTTTGTGAAAAGGAAGAAAGATGTCCTTAACTAGACCATGGTGCTTGACCATGGAGGGCTTGGACAGGTGTGCCAAGCAGCAGCCACTGCTATGCCCCATTGAAAGAACTGCACCAGGACTGTGCTGCCAGCCTCAAATCACTGTATACATCAGCCCTGACTGCTGGGGGAAATTTCCAGCTCTGAATCAACAGTGAAATGAAGAAAAAATAACACAGCGAGATTTGTGCTTTTGAATGGAGGGAAGGAAATAGTACATTGGAGAATATTGCCCTCTTTAAGATGTGGGCAGGGGTGTGGCTTTGGATTTGGAACAGGGCACGTCAACTCAGGCTTACCATGAGCGTTTTGACTGGGACGACTAGGGTCTTCAGCTGCTCTCGACAAGAGTGCTGTACTTACTTTGGTTTCTCTTCATAACGCACAAGTCTTTCGCCTTTTACTAAAGACTTCCGTGGAGAGGAACACCAATGAGTTAAACCTATTTTTGGCAGGCTTTGCCGTTTGGCTGAGCCTTGTACACTTGTGAAAAGAAAGACAGCTGTCCTTAACTAGACCAAGGTGCTTGACTATGGAGGGTTTGGACGGGTGCGCAAAGCAGCAGCCACTGCCATGACCCATTGAATGAACTGCACCACGACAAGGGAGAAATGTGTCAGGAAGTTGCCGCAGGAAGCAAACAGTTGGGGCTCATCGCTTCTCGGCATTTTGGCTAAGATCAAGTGTAGTATCTGTTCTTATCAGTTTAATATCTGATATGTCCTCTATATGAGGATAATGTATTAAGCAGATTTTTAGCATTGGGGCATGAAAAAAGGGCTTGCTCCGTTCACTCCACGCATTGACCCGGTATTGCAGCATTGCCGGGAACGGTGCACTCTTTAAGTGCCTTGTGGACAACCAAACACCAATCTAAATGGATCAGTCTGTTGATTGATTTGACTCTGAAATGAACGACGCAAGTCACAGTCGCTGTCTGTCTTCAAGGCCGGGACTTGTGGCAAACAAAGGCCCTGTTTACTCCTTACCGAGGCCCTTTGTGGAACAACACTGTGCTCCCAGCCTCAAATCACTGTATACATCAGCCCTGACCGCTTGGGGAAATTTCCAGCTCTGAATGCTAATTTCCGTCCTCCGAGTCAGATTGTGGGTGATGTCATTTTGTAGGCTCTATTTCGTTTGCAGATTGTCCAGAAAAGTGCAAGCGTAGCTGTGCAGCAGTGTCTGTTGTATGCTGTGAAGCTGTGTGTTGAGTAATGCAAATTGCCCGGGTTTGCCGAGAGAAGTGGGTGTGGCTTTTTGGATGGGCCTAAAATGATTGCGTGTTCTCCTCACCGATATTTTCCCTTCTTTGTGGGAGAAATGTGTTCCGAAGATCCTTCCATTGTTAGCATGCTTAGATTTTCGTTTGGTTGCTGGGCTGTGTTTGCTTTCTCAGAAGCAGAAACAGCTTGCCAAGGGAAGCTAATGCTGACTCTGTGATTATGCCATCTGGGAACCGTCATCCAGAGTACTGTGTCTGGGAATGCCACCCCTGTCTCTGTGTCTTCCAACTCATACTTACCTGGCAGGGAAGATACCATGATCAAGAAGGTGGTTCACCCAGGGCGAGGCTCAACCATTGCACTCCGGTTGTGCTGACCACTGCGAATTCCCCAAATGTGGGAATCTCGACTGCATAATTTCTAGTAGTGGGGGACTGCGTTCGTGCTCTCCCCTGATTTTTAAGTTGAAAGAAATATCACCCGGTTGGTAGACGGACATGGACCTCAACATGCTGCTATTCGGCTTGCCGATTCCTGTAGCCGAGTCCTGGGCGTTTGTGAAAAGGAAGAAAGATGTCCTTAACTAGACCATGGTGCTTGACCATGGAGGGCTTGGACAGGTGTGCCAAGCAGCAGCCACTGCTATGCCCCATTGAAAGAACTGCACCAGGACTGTGCTGCCAGCCTCAAATCACTGTATACATCAGCCCTGACTGCTGGGGGAAATTTCCAGCTCTGAATCAACAGTGAAATGAAGAAAAAATAACACGGTGAGATTTGTGCTTTTGATTGGAGGGAAGGAAATAGTACATTGGAGAATATTGCCCTCTTTAAGATGTGGGCAGGGGTGTGGCTTTGGATTTGGAACAGGGCACGTCAACTCAGGCTTACCATGAGCGTTTTGACTGGGACGACTAGGGTCTTCAGCTGCTCTCGACAAGAGTGCTGTACTTACTTTGGTTTCTCTTCATAATGCACAAGTCTTTCGCCTTTTACTAAAGACTTCCGTGGAGAGGAACACCAATGAGTTAAACCTATTTTTGGCAGGCTTTGCCATTTGGCTGAGCCTTGTACACTTGTGAAAAGAAAGACAGCTGTCCTTAACTAGACCGAGGTGCTTGACTATGGAGGGTTTGGACGGGTGTGCAAAGCAGCAGCCACTGCCATGACCCATTGAATGAACTACACCACGACAAGGGAGAAATGTGTCAGGAGGTTGCCTCAGGAAGCAAACAGTTGGGGCTCATCGCCTCTCGGCCTTTTGGCTAAGATCAAGTGTAGTATCTGTTCTTATCAGTCTAATATCTGATATGTCCTCTATATGAGGATAATGTATTAAGCAGATTTTTAGCATTGGGAGATGAAAAAGGGGCTTGCTCCGTTCACTCCACGCATTGACCCGGTATTGCAGCGTTGCCGGGAACGGTGCACTCTTTAAATGCCTTGTGGACAACCAAACACCAATCTAAATGGATCAGTCTGTTGATTGATTTGACTCTGAAATGAACGACGCGAGTCACAGTCGCTGTCTGTCTTCAAGGCCGGGACTTGTGGCAAACAAAGGCCCTGTTTACTCCTTACCGAGGCCCTTTGTGGAACAACACTGTGCTCCCAGCCTCAAATCACTGTATACATCAGCCCTGACTGCTTGGGGAAATTTCCAGCTCTGAATGCTAATTTCCGTCCTCCGAGTCAGATTGTGGGTGATGTCATTTTGTAGGCTCTATTTCGTTTGCAGATTGTCCAGAAAAGTGCAAGCGTAGCTGTGCAGCAGTGTCTGTTGTATGCTGTGAAGCTGTGTGTTGAGTAATGCAAATTGCCCGGGTTTGCCGAGAGAAGTGGGTGTGGCTTTTTGGATGGGCCTAAAATGATTGCGTGTTCTCCTCACCGATATTTTCCCTTCTTTGTGGGAGAAATGTGTTCCGAAGATCCTTCCATTGTTAGCATGCTTAGATTTTCGTTTTGTTGCTGGGCTGTGTTTGCTTTCTCAGAAGCAGAAACAGCTTGCCAAGGGAAGCTAATGCTGACTCTGGGATTATGCCATTTGGGAACCGTCATCCAGAGTACTGTGTCTGGGAATGCCACCCCTGTCTCTGTGTCTTCCAACTCATACTTACCTGGCAGGGAAGATACCGTGATCAAGAAGGTGGTTCACCCAAGGTGAGGCTCAACCATTGCACTCCGGTTGTGCTGACCACTGCGAATTCCCCAAATGTGGGAATCTCAGCTGCATAATTTCTGGTAGTGGGGGACTGCGTTCGTGCTCTCCCCTGATTTTTAAGTTGAAAAAAATATCACCCGGTTGGTAGACGGACATGGACCTCAACATGCTGCTATTCCGCTTGCCGATTCCTGTAGCCGAGTCCTGGGCATTTGTGAAAAGGAAGAAAGATGTCCTTAACTAGACCATGGTGCTTGACCATGGAGGGCTTGGACAGGTGTGCCAAGCAGCAGCCACTGCTATGCCCCATTGAAAGAACTGCACCAGGACTGTGCTGCCAGCCTCAAATCACTGTATACATCAGCCCTGACTGCTGGGGGAAATTTCCAGCTCTGAATCAACATTGAAATGAAGAAAAAATAACACAGCGAGATTTGTGCTTTTGAATGGAGGGAAGGAAATAGTACATTGGAGAATATTGCCCTCTTTAAGATGTGGGCAGGGGTGTGGCTTTGGATTTGGAACAGGGCACGTCAACTCAGGCTTACCATGAGCGTTTTGACTGGGACGACTAGGGTCTTCAGCTGCTCTCGACAAGAGTGCTGTACTTACTTTGGTTTCTCTTCATAACGCACAAGTCTTTCGCCTTTTACTAAAGACTTCCGTGGAGAGGAACACCAATGAGTTAAACCTATTTTTGGCAGGCTTTGCCGTTTGGCTGAGCCTTGTACACTTGTGAAAAGAAAGACAGCTGTCCTTAACTAGACCAAGGTGCTTGACTATGGAGGGTTTGGACGGGTGTGCAAAGCAGCAGCCACTGCCATGACCCATTGAATGAACTGCACCACGACAAGGGAGAAATGTGTCAGGAGGTTGCCTCAGGAAGCAAACAGTTGGGGCTCATCGCTTCTCGGCCTTTTGGTTAAGATCAAGTGTAGTATCTGTTCTTATCAGTTTAATATCTGATATGTCCTCTATATGAGGATAATGTATTAAGCAGATTTTTAGCATTGGGAGATGAAAAAGGGGCTTGCTCCGTTCACTCCATGCATTGACCCGGTATTGCAGCGTTGCCGGGAACGGTGCACTCTTTAAATGCCTTGTGGACAACCAAACACCAATCTAAATGGATCAGTCTGTTGATTGATTTGACTCTGAAATGAACGACGCGAGTCACAGTCGCTGTCTGTCTTCAAGGCCGGGACTTGTGGCAAACAAAGGCCCTGTTTACTCCTTACCGAGGCCCTTTGTGGAACAACACTGTGCTCCCAGCCTCAAATCACTGTATACATCAGCCCTGACTGCTTGGGGAAATTTCCAGCTCTGAATGCTAATTTCCGTCCTCCGAGTCAGATTGTGGGTGATGTCATTTTGTAGGCTCTATTTCGTTTGCAGATTGTCCAGAAAAGTGCAAGCGTAGCTGTGCAGCAGTGTCTGTTGTATGCTGTGAAGCTGTGTGTTGAGTAATGCAAATTGCCCGGGTTTGCCGAGAGAAGTGGGTGTGGCTTTTTGGATGGGCCTAAAATGATTGCGTGTTCTCCTCACCGATATTTTCCCTTCTTTGTGGGAGAAATGTGTTCCGAAGATCCTTCCATTGTTAGCATGCTTAGATTTTCGTTTGGTTGCTGGGCTGTGTTTGCTTTCTCAGAAGCAGAAACAGCTTGCCAAGGGAAGCTAATGCTGACTCTGGGATTATGCCATCTGGGAACCGTCATCCAGAGTACTGTGTCTGGGAATTCCACCCCTGTCTCTGTGTCTTCCAACTCATACTTACCTGGCAGGGAAGATACCGTGATCAAGAAGGTGGTTCACCCAGGGCGAGGCTCAACCATTGCACTCCAGTTGCACTGACCACTGCGAATTCCCCAAATGTGGGAATCTCGACTGCATAACTTCTGGTAGTGGGGGACTGCGTTCGCGCTCTCCCCTGATTTTTAAGTTGAAAAAAATATCACCCGGTTGGTAGACGGACATGGACCTCAACATGCTGCTATTCCGCTTGCCGATTCCTGTAGCCGAGTCCTGGGCGTTTGTGAAAAGGAAGAAAGATGTCCTTAACTAGACCATGGTGCTTGACCATGGAGGGCTTGGACAGGTGTGCCAAGCAGCAGCCACTGCTATGCCCCATTGAAAGAACTGCACCAGGACTGTGCTCCCAGCCTCAAATCACTGTATACATCAGCCCTGACTGCTGGGGGAAATTTCCAGCTCTGAATCAACATTGAAATGAAGAAAAAATAACACAGCGAGATTTGTGCTTTTGATTTGAGGGAAGGAAATAGTACATTGGAGAATATTGCCATCTTTAAGATGTGGGCAGGGGTGTGGCTTTGGATTTGGAACAGGGCACGTCAACTCAGGCTTACCATGAGCGTTTTGACTGGGACGACTAGGGTCTTCAGCTGCTCTCGACAAGAGTGCTGTACTTACTTTGGTTTCTCTTCATAACGCACAAGTCTTTCGCCTTTTACTAAAGACTTCCGTGGAGAGGAACACCAATGAGTTAAACCTATTTTTGGCAGGCTTTGCCGTTTGGCTGAGCCTTGTACACTTGTGAAAAGAAAGACAGCTGTCCTTAACTAGACCAAGGTGCTTGACTATGGAGGGTTTGGACGGGTGTGCAAAGCAGCAGCCACTGCCATGACCCATTGAATGAACTGCACCACGACAAGGGAGAAATGTGTCAGGAGGTTGCCTCAGGAAGCAAACAGTTGGGGCTCATCGCTTCTCGGCCTTTTGGCTAAGATCAAGTGTAGTATCTGTTCTTATCAGTCTAATATCTGATATGTCCTCTATATGAGGATAATGTATTAAGCAGATTTTTAGCATTGGGAGATGAAAAAGGGGCTTGCTCCGTTCACTCCACGCATTGACCTGGTATTGCAGCGTTGCCGGGAACGGTGCACTCTTTAAATGCCTTGTGGACAACCAAACACCAATCTAAATGGATCAGTCTGTTGATTGATTTGACTCTGAAATGAACGACGCGAGTCACAGTCGCTGTCTGTCTTCAAGGCCGGGACTTGTGGCAAACAAAGGCCCTGTTTACTCCTTACCGAGGCCCTTTGTGGAACAACACTGTGCTCCCAGCCTCAAATCACTGTATACATCAGCCCTGACTGCTTGGGGAAATTTCCAGCTCTGAATGCTAATTTCCGTCCTCCGAGTCAGATTGTGGGTGATGTCATTTTGTAGGCTCTATTTCGTTTGCAGATTGTCCAGAAAAGTGCAAGCGTAGCTGTGCAGCAGTGTCTGTTGTATGCTGTGAAGCTGTGTGTTGAGTAATGGAAATTGCCCGGGTTTGCCGAGAGAAGTGGGTGTGGCTTTTTGGATGGGCCTAAAATGATTGCGTGTTCTCCTCACCGATATTTTCCCTTCTTTGTGGGAGAAATGTGTTCCGAAGATCCTTCCATTGTTAGCATGCTTAGATTTTCGTTTGGTTGCTGGGCTGTGTTTGCTTTCTCAGAAGCAGAAACAGCTTGCCAAGGGAAGCTAATGCTGACTCTGGGATTATGCCATCTGGGAACCGTCATCCAGAGTACTGTGTCTGGGAATTCCACCCCTGTCTCTGTGTCTTCCAACTCATACTTACCTGGCAGGGAAGATACCGTGATCAAGAAGGTGGTTCACCCAGGGCGAGGCTCAACCATTGCACTCCAGTTGCACTGACCACTGCGAATTCCCCAAATGTGGGAATCTCGACTGCATAACTTCTGGTAGTGGGGGACTGCGTTCGCGCTCTCCCCTGATTTTTAAGTTGAAAAAAATATCACCCGGTTGGTAGACGGACATGGACCTCAACATGCTGCTATTCCGCTTGCCGATTCCTGTAGCCGAGTCCTGGGCGTTTGTGAAAAGGAAGAAAGATGTCCTTAACTAGACCATGGTGCTTGACCATGGAGGGCTTGGACAGGTGTGCCAAGCAGCAGCCACTGCTATGCCCCATTGAAAGAACTGCACCAGGACTGTGCTCCCAGCCTCAAATCACTGTATACATCAGCCCTGACTGCTGGGGGAAATTTCCAGCTCTGAATCAACAGTGAAATGAAGAAAAAATAACACGGTGAGATTTGTGCTTTTGATTGGAGGGAAGGAAATAGTACATTGGAGAATATTGCCCTCTTTAAGATGTGGGCAGGGGTGTGGCTTTGGATTTGGAACAGGGCACGTCAACTCAGGCTTACCATGAGCGTTTTGACTGGGACGACTAGGGTCTTCAGCTGCTCTCGACAAGAGTGCTGTACTTACTTTGGTTTCTCTTCATAACGCACAAGTCTTTCGCCTTTTACTAAAGACTTCCGTGGAGAGGAACACCAATGAGTTAAACCTATTTTTGGCAGGCTTTGCCATTTGGCTGAGCCTTGTACACTTGTGAAAAGAAAGACAGCTGTCCTTAACTAGACCGAGGTGCTTGACTATGGAGGGTTTGGACGGGTGTGCAAAGCAGCAGCCACTGCCATGACCCATTGAATGAACTACACCACGACAAGGGAGAAATGTGTCAGGAGGTTGCCTCAGGAAGCAAACAGTTGGGGCTCATCGCTTCTCGGCCTTTTGGTTAAGATCAAGTGTAGTATCTGTTCTTATCAGTTTAATATCTGATATGTCCTCTATATGAGGATAATGTATTAAGCAGATTTTTAGCATTGGGAGATGAAAAAGGGGCTTGCTCCGTTCACTCCATGCATTGACCCGGTATTGCAGCGTTGCCGGGAACGGTGCACTCTTTAAATGCCTTGTGGACAACCAAACACCAATCTAAATGGATCAGTCTGTTGATTGATTTGACTCTGAAATGAACGACGCGAGTCACAGTCGCTGTCTGTCTTCAAGGCCGGGACTTGTGGCAAACAAAGGCCCTGTTTACTCCTTACCGAGGCCCTTTGTGGAACAACACTGTGCTCCCAGCCTCAAATCACTGTATACATCAGCCCTGACTGCTTGGGGAAATTTCCAGCTCTGAATGCTAATTTCCGTCCTCCGAGTCAGATTGTGGGTGATGTCATTTTGTAGGCTCTATTTCGTTTGCAGATTGTCCAGAAAAGTGCAAGCGTAGCTGTGCAGCAGTGTCTGTTGTATGCTGTGAAGCTGTGTGTTGAGTAATGCAAATTGCCCGGGTTTGCCGAGAGAAGTGGGTGTGGCTTTTTGGATGGGCCTAAAATGATTGCGTGTTCTCCTCACCGATATTTTCCCTTCTTTGTGGGAGAAATGTGTTCCGAAGATCCTTCCATTGTTAGCATGCTTAGATTTTCGTTTGGTTGCTGGGCTGTGTTTGCTTTCTCAGAAGCAGAAACAGCTTGCCAAGGGAAGCTAATGCTGACTCTGGGATTATGCCATCTGGGAACCGTCATCCAGAGTACTGTGTCTGGGAATTCCACCCCTGTCTCTGTGTCTTCCAACTCATACTTACCTGGCAGGGAAGATACCGTGATCAAGAAGGTGGTTCACCCAGGGCGAGGCTCAACCATTGCACTCCAGTTGCACTGACCACTGCGAATTCCCCAAATGTGGGAATCTCGACTGCATAACTTCTGGTAGTGGGGGACTGCGTTCGCGCTCTCCCCTGATTTTTAAGTTGAAAAAAATATCACCCGGTTGGTAGACGGACATGGACCTCAACATGCTGCTATTCCGCTTGCCGATTCCTGTAGCCGAGTCCTGGGCGTTTGTGAAAAGGAAGAAAGATGTCCTTAACTAGACCATGGTGCTTGACCATGGAGGGCTTGGACAGGTGTGCCAAGCAGCAGCCACTGCTATGCCCCATTGAAAGAACTGCACCAGGACTGTGCTCCCAGCCTCAAATCACTGTATACATCAGCCCTGACTGCTGGGGGAAATTTCCAGCTCTGAATCAACATTGAAATGAAGAAAAAATAACACAGCGAGATTTGTGCTTTTGATTTGAGGGAAGGAAATAGTACATTGGAGAATATTGCCATCTTTAAGATGTGGGCAGGGGTGTGGCTTTGGATTTGGAACAGGGCACGTCAACTCAGGCTTACCATGAGCGTTTTGACTGGGACGACTAGGGTCTTCAGCTGCTCTCGACAAGAGTGCTGTACTTACTTTGGTTTCTCTTCATAACGCACAAGTCTTTCGCCTTTTACTAAAGACTTCCGTGGAGAGGAACACCAATGAGTTAAACCTATTTTTGGCAGGCTTTGCCGTTTGGCTGAGCCTTGTACACTTGTGAAAAGAAAGACAGCTGTCCTTAACTAGACCGAGGTGCTTGACTATGGAGGGTTTGGACGGGTGTGCAAAGCAGCAGCCACTGCCATGACCCATTGAATGAACTGCACCACGACAAGGGAGAAATGTGTCAGGAGGTTGCCTCAGGAAGCAAACAGTTGGGGCTCATCGCTTCTCGGCCTTTTGGCTAAGATCAAGTGTAGTATCTGTTCTTATCAGTCTAATATCTGATATGTCCTCTATATGAGGATAATGTATTAAGCAGATTTTTAGCATTGGGAGATGAAAAAGGGGCTTGCTCCGTTCACTCCACGCATTGACCTGGTATTGCAGCGTTGCCGGGAACGGTGCACTCTTTAAATGCCTTGTGGACAACCAAACACCAATCTAAATGGATCAGTCTGTTGATTGATTTGACTCTGAAATGAACGACGCGAGTCACAGTCGCTGTCTGTCTTCAAGGCCGGGACTTGTGGCAAACAAAGGCCCTGTTTACTCCTTACCGAGGCCCTTTGTGGAACAACACTGTGCTCCCAGCCTCAAATCACTGTATACATCAGCCCTGACTGCTTGGGGAAATTTCCAGCTCTGAATGCTAATTTCCGTCCTCCGAGTCAGATTGTGGGTGATGTCATTTTGTAGGCTCTATTTCGTTTGCAGATTGTCCAGAAAAGTGCAAGCGTAGCTGTGCAGCAGTGTCTGTTGTATGCTGTGAAGCTGTGTGTTGAGTAATGGAAATTGCCCGGGTTTGCCGAGAGAAGTGGGTGTGGCTTTTTGGATGGGCCTAAAATGATTGCGTGTTCTCCTCACCGATATTTTCCCTTCTTTGTGGGAGAAATGTGTTCCGAAGATCCTTCCATTGTTAGCATGCTTAGATTTTCGTTTGTTTGCTGGGCTGTGTTTGCTTTCTCAGAAGCAGAAACAGCTTGCCAAGGGAAGCTAATGCTGACTCTGGGATTATGCCATCTGGGAACCGTCATCCAGAGTACTGTGTCTGGGAATTCCACCCCTGTCTCTGTGTCTTCCAACTCATACTTACCTGGCAGGGAAGATACCGTGATCAAGAAGGTGGTTCACCCAGGGCGAGGCTCAACCATTGCACTCCAGTTGCACTGACCACTGCGAATTCCCCAAATGTGGGAATCTCGACTGCATAACTTCTGGTAGTGGGGGACTGCGTTCGCGCTCTCCCCTGATTTTTAAGTTGAAAAAAATATCACCCGGTTGGTAGACGGACATGGACCTCAACATGCTGCTATTCCGCTTGCCGATTCCTGTAGCCGAGTCCTGGGCGTTTGTGAAAAGGAAGAAAGATGTCCTTAACTAGACCATGGTGCTTGACCATGGAGGGCTTGGACAGGTGTGCCAAGCAGCAGCCACTGCTATGCCCCATTGAAAGAACTGCACCAGGACTGTGCTCCCAGCCTCAAATCACTGTATACATCAGCCCTGACTGCTGGGGGAAATTTCCAGCTCTGAATCAACAGTGAAATGAAGAAAAAATAACACGGTGAGATTTGTGCTTTTGATTGGAGGGAAGGAAATAGTACATTGGAGAATATTGCCCTCTTTAAGATGTGGGCAGGGGTGTGGCTTTGGATTTGGAACAGGGCACGTCAACTCAGGCTTACCATGAGCGTTTTGACTGGGACGACTAGGGTCTTCAGCTGCTCTCGACAAGAGTGCTGTACTTACTTTGGTTTCTCTTCATAATGCACAAATCTTTCGCCTTTTACTAAAGACTTCCGTGGAGAGGAACGCCAATGAGTTAAACCTATTTTGGCAGGCTTTGCCGTTTGGCTGAGCCTTGTACACTTGTGAAAAGAAAAACAGCTGTCCTTAATTAGACCAAGGTGCTTGACTATTGAGGGTTTGGACGGGTGTGCAAAGCAGCAGCCACTGCCATGACCCATTGAATGAACTGCACCACGACAAGGGAGAAATGTGTCAGGAAGTTGCCTCAGGAAGCAAACAGTTGGGGTTCATCGCTTCTCGGCCTTTTGGCTAAGATCAAGTGTAGTATCTGTTCTTATCAGTTTAATATCTGATATGTCCTCTATATGAGGATAATGTATTAAGCAGATTTTTAGCATTGGGAGATGAAAAAGGGGCTTGCTCCGTTCACTCCACACATTGACCCGGTATTGCAGCATTGCCTGGAACGGTGCACTCTTTAAATGCCTTGTGGACAACCAAACACCAATCTAAATGGATCAGTCTGTTGATTGATTTGACTCTGAAATGAACGACGCGAGTCACAGTCGCTGTCTGTCTTCAAGGCCGGGACTTGTGGCAAACAAAGGCCCTGTTTACTCCTTACCGAGGCCCTTTGTGGAACAACACTGTGCTCCCAGCCTCAAATCACTGTATACATCAGCCCTGACTGCTTGGGGAAATTTCCAGCTCTGAATGCTAATTTCCGTCCTCCGAGTCAGATTGTGGGTGATGTCATTTTGTAGGCTCTATTTCGTTTGCAGATTGTCCAGAAAAGTGCAAGCGTAGCTGTGCAGCAGTGTCTGTTGTATGCTGTGAAGCTGTGTGTTGAGTAATGCAAATTGCCCGGGTTTGCCGAGAGAAGTGGGTGTGGCTTTTTGGATGGGCCTAAAATGATTGCGTGTTCTCCTCACCGATATTTTCCCTTCTTTGTGGGAGAAATGTGTTCCGAAGATCCTTCCATTATTAGCATGCTTAGATTTTCGTTTGGTTGCTGGGCTGTGTTTGCTTTCTCAGAATCAGAAACAGCTTGCCAAGGGAAGCTAATGCTGACTCTGGGATTATGCCATCTGGGAACCGTCATCCAGAGTACTGTGTCTGGGAATGCCACCCCTGTTTCTGTGTCTTCCAACTTATACTTACCTGGCAGGGAAGATACCATGATCAAGAAGGTGGTTCACGCAGGGCGAGGCTCAACCATTGCACTCCGGTTGTGCTGACCACTGCGAATTCCCCAAATGTGGGAATCTCGGCTGCATAATTTCTCGTAGTGGGGGACTGCGTTCGCGCTCTCCCCTGATTTTTAAGTTGAAAAAAATATCACCCGGTTGGTAGACGGACATGGACCTCAACATGCTGCTATTCCGCTTGCCGATTCCTGTAGCCGAGTCCTGGGCGTTTGTGAAAAGGAAGAAAGATGTCCTTAACTAGACCATGGTGCTTGACCATGGAGGGCTTGGACAGGTGTGCCAAGCAGCAGCCACTGCTATGCCCCATTGAAAGAACTGCACCAGGACTGTGCTCCCAGCCTCAAATCACTGTATACATCAGCCCTGACTGCTGGGGGAAATTTCCAGCTCTGAATCAACAGTGAAATGAAGAAAAAATAACACAGCGAGATTTGTGCTTTTGAATGGAGGGAAGGAAATAGTACATTGGAGAATATTGCCCTCTTTAAGATGTGGGTAGGGGTGTGGCTTTGGATTTGGAACAGGGCACGTCAACTCAGGCTTACCATGAGCGTTTTGACTGGGACGACTAGGGTCTTCAGCTGCTCTCGACAAGAGTGCTGTACTTACTTTGGTTTCTCTTCATAACGCACAAGTCTTTCGCCTTTTACTAAAGACTTCCGTGGAGAGGAACACCAATGAGTTAAACCTATTTTTGGCAGGCTTTGCCGTTTGGCTGAGCCTTGTACACTTGTGAAAAGAAAGACAGCTGTCCTTAACTAGACCAAGGTGCTTGACTATGGAGGGGTTGGACGGGTGTGCAAAGCAGCAGCCACTGCCATGACCCATTGAATGAACTGCACCACGACAAGGGAGAAATGTGTCAGGAGGTTGCCTCAGGAAGCAAACAGTTGGGGCTCATCGCTTCTCGGCCTTTTGGCTAAGATCAAGTGTAGTATCTGTTCTTATCAGTTTAATATCTGATATGTCCTCTATATGAGGATAATGTATTAAGCAGATTTTTAGCATTGGGAGATGAAAAAGGGGCTTGCTCCGTTCACTCCACACATTGACCCGGTATTGCAGCATTGCCGGGAACGGTGCACTCTTTAAATGCCTTGTGGACAACCAAACACCAATCTAAATGGATCAGTCTGTTGATTGATTTGACTCTGAAATGAACGACGCGAGTCACAGTCGCTGTCTGTCTTCAAGGCCGGGACTTGTGGCAAACAAAGGCCCTGTTTACTCCTTACCGAGGCCCTTTGTGGAACAACACTGTGCTCCCAGCCTCAAATCACTGTATACATCAGCCCTGACTGCTTGGGGAAAATTCCAGCTCTGAATGCTAATTTCCGTCCTCCGAGTCAGATTGTGGGTGATGTCATTTTGTAGGCTCTATTTCGTTTGCAGATTGTCCAGAAAAGTGCAAGCGTAGCTGTGCAGCAGTGTCTGTTGTATGCTGTGAAGCTGTGTGTTGAGTAATGCAAATTGCCCGGGTTTGCCGAGAGAAGTGGGTGTGGCTTTTTGGATGGGCCTAAAATGATTGCGTGTTCTCCTCACCGATATTTTCCCTTCTTTGTGGGAGAAATGTGTTCCGAAGATCCTTCCATTGTTAGCATGCTTAGATTTTCGTTTGGTTGCTGGGCTGTGTTTGCTTTCTCAGAAGCAGAAACAGCTTGCCAAGGGAAGCTAATGCTGACTCTGGGATTATGCCATCTGGGAACCGTCATCCAGAGTACTGTGTCTGGGAATGCCACCCCTGTCTTTGTGTCTTCTAGCTCATACTTACCTGGCAGGGAAGATACCATGATCAAGAAGGTGGTTCACCCAGGGCGAGCCTCAACCATTGCACTCCGGTTGCACTGACCACTGCAAATTCCCCAAATGTGGGAATCTCGACTGCATAATTTCTGGTAGTGGGGGACTGCGTTCGCGCTCTCCCCTGATTTTTAAGTTGAAAAAGATATCACCCGGTTGGTAGACGGACATGGACCTCAACATGCTGCTATTCCGCTTGCCGATTCCTGTAGCCGAGTCCTGGGCGTTTGTGAAAAGGAAGAAAGATGTCCTTAACTAGACCATGGTGCTTGACCATGGAGGGCTTGGACAGGTGTGCCAAGCAGCAGCCACTGCTATGCCCCATTGAAAGAACTGCACCAGGACTGTGCTCCCAGCCTCAAATCACTGTATACATCAGCCCTGATTGCTGGGGGAAATTTCCAGCTCTGAATCAACATTGAAATGAAGAAAAAATAACACAGCGAGATTTGTGCTTTTGATTGGAGGGAAGGAAATAGTACATTGGAGAATATTGCCCTCTTTAAGATGTGGGCAGGGGTGTGGCTTTGGATTTGGAACAGGGCACGTCAACTCAGGCTTACCATGAGCGTTTTGACAGGGACGACTAGGGTCTTCAGCTGCTCTCGACAAGAGTGCTGTACTTACTTTGGTTTCTCTTCATAATGCGCAAGTCTTTCGCCTTTTACTAAAGACTTCTGTGGAGAGGAACACCAATGAGTTAAACCTATTTTGGCAGGCTTTGCCGTTTGGCTGAGCCTTGTACACTTGTGAAAAGAAAAACAGCTGTCCTTAATTAGACCAAGGTGCTTGACTATGGAGGGTTTGGACGGGTGTGCAAAGCAGCAGCCACTGCCATGACCCATTGAATGAACTGCACCACGACAAGGGAGAAATGTGTCAGGAGGTTGCCTCAGGAAGCAAACAGTTGGGGCTCAGTGCTTCTCGGAATTTTGGCTAAGATCAAGTGTAGTATCTGTTCTTATCAGTTTAATATCTGATGTGTCCTCTATATGAGGATAATGTATTAAGCAGATTTTTAGCATTGGGAGATGAAAAAGGGGCTTGCTCCGTTCACTCCACGCATTGACCCGGTATTGCAGCATTGCCTGGAACGGTGCACTCTTTAAATGCCTTGTGGACAACCAAACACCAATCTAAATGGATCAGTCTGTTGATTGGTTTGACTCTGAAATGAACGACGCGAGTCACAGTCGCTGTCTGTCTTCAAGGCCGGGACTTGTGGCAAACAAAAGCCCTGTTTACTCCTTACCGAGGCCCTTTGTGGAACAACACTGTGCTCCCAGCCTCAAATCACTGTATACATCAGCCCTGACTGCTTGGGGAAATTTCCAGCTCTGAATGCTAATTTCCGTCCTCCGAGTCAGATTGTGGGTGATGTCATTTTGTAGGCTCTATTTCGTTTGCAGATTGTCCAGAAAAGTGCAAGCGTAGCTGTGCAGCAGTGTCTGTTGTATGCTGTGAAGCTGTGTGTTGAGTAATGCAAATTGCCCGGGTTTGCCGAGAGAAGTGGGTGTGGCTTTTTGGATGGGCCTAAAATGATTGCGTGTTCTCCTCACCGATATTTTCCCTTCTTTGTGGGAGAAATGTGTTCCGAAGATCCTTCCATTGTTAGCATGCTTAGATTTTCGTTTGGTTGCTGGGCTGTGTTTGCTTTCTCAGAAGCAGAAACAGCTTGCCAAGGGAAGCTAATGCTGACTCTGGGATTATGCCATCTGGGAACCGTCATCCAGAGTACTGTGTCTGGGAATGCCACCCCTGTCTCTGTGTCTTCCAACTCATACTTACCTGGCAGGGAAGATACCATGATCAAGAAGGTGGTTCACCCAGGGCGAGGCTCAACCATTGCACTCCGGTTGTGCTGACCACTGCGAATTCCCCAAATCTGGGAATCTCGACTGCATAATTTCTGGTAGTGGGGGACTGCGTTCGCGCTCTCCCCTGATTTTTAAGTTGAAAAAAATATCACCCGGTTGATAGACGGACATGGACCTCAACATGCTGCTATTCCGCTTGCCGATTCCTGTAGCCGAGTCCTGGGCGTTTGTGAAAAGGAAGAAAGATGTCCTTAACTAGACCATGGTGCTTGACCATGGAGGGCTTGGACAGGTGTGCCAAGCAGCAGCCACTGCTATGCCCCATTGAAAGAACTGCACCAGGACTGTGCTCCCAGCCTCAAATCACTGTATACATCAGCCCTGACTGCTGGGGGAAATTTCCAGCTCTGAATCAACAGTGAAATGAAGAAAAAATAACACAGCGAGATTTGTGCTTTTGATTGGAGGGAAGGAAATAGTACATTGGAGAATATTGCCCTCTTTAAGATGTGGGCAGGGGTGTGGCTTTGGATTTGGAACAGGGCACGTCAACTCAGGCTTACCATGAGCGTTTTGACTGGGACGACTAGGGTCTTCAGCTGCTCTCGACAAGAGTGCTGTACTTACTTTGGTTTCTCTTCATAACGCACAAGTCTTTCGCCTTTTACTAAAGACTTCCGTGGAGAGGAACACCAATGAGTTAAACTATTTTTGGCAGGCTTTGCTATTTGGCTGAGCCTTGTACACTTGTGAAAAGAAAAACAGCTGTCCTTAATTAGACCAAGGTGCTTGACTATGGAGGCTTTGGACGGGTGTGCAAAGCAGCAGCCACTGCCATGACCCATTTAATGAACTGCACCACGACAAGGGAGAAATGTGTCAGGATGTTGCCTCAGGAAGCAAACAGTTGGGGCTCATCGCTTCTCGGCCTTTTGGCTAAGATCAAGTGTAGTATCTGTTCTTATCAGTTTAATATCTGATATGTCCTCTATATGAGGATAATGTATTAAGCAGATTTTTAGCATTGGGAGATGAAAAAGGGGCTTGCTCCGTTCACTCCACACATTGACCCGGTATTGCAGCATTGCCTGGAACGGTGCACTCTTTAAATGCCTTGTGGACAACCAAACACCAATCTAAATGGATCAGTCTGTTGATTGATTTGACTCTGAAATGAACGACGCGAGTCACAGTCGCTGTCTGTCTTCAAGGCCGGGACTTGTGGCAAACAAAGGCCCTGTTTACTCCTTACCGAGGCCCTTTGTGGAACAACACTGTGCTCCCAGCCTCAAATCACTGTATACATCAGCCCTGACTGCTTGGGGAAATTTCCAGCTCTGAATGCTAATTTCCGTCCTCCGAGTCAGATTGTGGGTGATGTCATTTTGTAGGCTCTATTTCGTTTGCAGATTGTCCAGAAAAGTGCAAGCGTAGCTGTGCAGCAGTGTCTGTTGTATGCTGTGAAGCTGTGTGTTGAGTAATGCAAATTGCCCGGGTTTGCCGAGAGAAGTGGGTGTGGCTTTTTGGATGGGCCTAAAATGATTGCGTGTTCTCCTCACCGATATTTTCCCTTCTTTGTGGGAGAAATGTGTTCCGAAGATCCTTCCATTGTTAGCATGCTTAGATTTTCGTTTGGTTGCTGGGC
This sequence comes from Cebidichthys violaceus, assembly GCF_023349555.1. Lineage (NCBI taxonomy): Eukaryota > Metazoa > Chordata > Actinopteri > Perciformes > Stichaeidae > Cebidichthys > Cebidichthys violaceus. The sequence goes on along the minus strand of NW_027176506.1, from coordinate 1,689,972 downwards.
TGTGTTTGCTTTCTCAGAAGCAGAAACAGCTTGCCAAGGGAAGCTAATGCTGACTCTGGGATTATGCCATCTGGGAACCGTCATCCAAAGTACTGTGTCTGGGAATGCCACCCCTGTCTCTGTGTCTTCCAACTCATACTTACCTGGCAGGGAAGATACCATGATCAAGAAGGTGGTTCACCCAAGGCGAGGCTCAACCATTGCACTCCGGTTGTGCTGACCACTGCGAATTCCCCAAATGTGGGAATCTCGACTGCATAATTTCTGGTAGTGGGGGACTGCGTTCGCGCTCTCCCCTGATTTTTAAGTTGAAAAAAATATCACACGGTTGGTAGACGGACATGGACCTCAACATGCTGCTATTCGGCTTGCCGGTTCCTGTAGCCGAGTCCTGGGCGTTTGTGAAAAGGAAGAAAGATGTCCTTAACTAGACCATGGTGCTTGACCATGGAGGGCTTGGACAGGTGTGCCAAGCAGCAGCCACTGCTATGCCCCATTGAAAGAACTGCACCAGGACTGTGCTGCCAGCCTCAAATCACTGTATACATCAGCCCTGACTGCTGGGGGAAATTTCCAGCTCTGAATCAACATTGAAATGAAGAAGAAATAACACAGCGAGATTTGTGCTTTTGAATGGAGGGAAGGAAATAGTACATTGGAGAATATTGCCCTCTTTAAGATGTGGGCAGGGGTGTGGCTTTGGATTTGGAACAGGGCACGTCAACTCAGGCTTACCATGAGCGTTTTGACTGGGACGACTAGGGTCTTCAGCTGCTCTCGACAAGAGTGCTGTACTTACTTTGGTTTCTCTTCATAGCGCACAAGTCTTTCGCCTTTTACTAAAGACTTCCGTGGAGAGGAACACCAATGAGTTAAACCTATTTTTGGCAGGCTTTGCCGTTTGGCTGAGCCTTGTACACTTGTGAAAAGAAAGACAGCTGTCCTTAACTAGACCAAGGTGCTTGACTATGGAGGGTTTGGACGGGTGTGCAAAGCAGCAGCCACTGCCATGACCCATTGAATGAACTGCACCACGACAAGGTAGAAATGTGTCAGGAGGTTGCCTCAGGAAGCAAACAGTTGGGGCTCATCGCTTCTCGGCCTTTTGGCTAAGATCAAGTGTAGTATCTGTTCTTATCAGTTTAATATCTGATATGTCCTCTATATGAGGATAATGTATTAAGCAGATTTTTAGCATTGGGAGATGAAAAAGGGCTTGCTCCGTTCACTCCACGCATTGACCCGGTATTGCAGCATTGCCGGGAACGGTGCACTCTTTAATGCCTTGTGGACAACCAAACACCAATCTAAATGGATCAGTCTGTTGATTGATTTGACTCTGAAATGAACGACGCGAGTCACAGTCGCTGTCTGTTTTCAAGGCCGGGACTTGTGGCAAACAAAGGCCCTGTTTACTCCTTACCGAGGCCCTTTGTGGAACAACACTGTGCTCCCAGCCTCAAATCACTGTATACATCAGCCCTGACTGCTTGGGGAAATTTCCAGCTCTGAATGCTAAATCCGTCCTCCGAGTCAGATTGTAGGTGATGTCATTTTGTAGGCTCTATTTCGTTTGCAGATTGTCCAGAAAAGTGCAAGCGTAGCTGTGCAGCAGTGTCTGTTGTATGCTGTGAAGCTGTGTGTTGAGTAATGCAAATTGCCCGGGTTTGCCGAGAGAAGTGGGTGTGGCTTTTTGGATGGGCCTAAAATGATTGCGTGTTCTCCTCACCGATATTTTCCCTTCTTTGTGGGAGAAATGTGTTCCGAAGATCCTTCCATTGTTAGCATGCTTAGATTTTCTTTTGGTTGCTGGGCTGTGTTTGCTTTCTCAGAAGCAGAAACAGCTTGCCAAGGGAAGCTAATGCTGACTCTGGGATTATGCCATCTGGGAACCGTCATCCAGAGTAGTGTGTCTGGGAATGCCGCCCCTGTCTCTGTGTCTTCCAACTCATACTTACCTGGCAGGGAAGATACCATGATCAAGAAGGTGGTTCACCCAGGGCGAGGCTCAACCATTGCACTCCGGTTGTGCTGACCACTGCGAATTCCCCAAATGTGGGAATCTCGACTGCATAATTTCTGGTAGTGGGGGACTGCGTTCGCGCTCTCCCCTGATTTTTAAGTTGAAAAAAATATCACACGGTTGGTAGACGGACATCGACCTCAACATGCTGCTATTCGGCTTGCCGATTCCTGTAGCCGAGTCCTGGGCGTTTGTCAAAAGGAAGAAAGATGTCCTTAACTAGACCATGGTGCTTGACCATGGAGGGCTTGGACAGGTGTGCCAAGCAGCAGCCACTGCTATGCCCCATTGAAAGAACTGCACCAGGACTGTGCTCCCAGCCTCAAATCACTGTATACATCAGCCCTGATTGCTGGGGGAAATTTCCAGCTCTGAATCAACAGTGAAATGAAGAAAAAATAACACAGCGAGATTTGTGCTTTTGATTGGAGGGAAGGAAATAGTACATTGGAGAATATTGCCCTCTTTAAGATGTGGGCAGGGGTGTGGCTTTGGATTTGGAACAGGGCACGTCAACTCAGGCTTACCATGAGCGTTTTGACTGGGACGACTAGGGTCTTCAGCTGCTCTCGACAAGAGTGCTGTACTTACTTTGCTTTCTCTTCATAACGCACAAGTCTTTCGCCTTTTACTAAAGACTTCCGTGGAGAGGAACACCAATGAGTTAAACCTATTTTTGGCAGGCTTTGCCGTTTGGCTGAGCCTTGTACACTTGTGAAAAGAAAGACAGCTGTCCTTAACTAGACCAAGGTGCTTGACTATGGAGTGTTTGGACGGGTGTGCAAAGCAGCAGCCACTGCCATGACCCATTGAATGAACTGCACCACGACAAGGGAGAAATGTGTCAGGAGGTTGCCTCAGGAAGCAAACAGTTGAGGCTCATCGCTTCTCGGCCTTTTGGCTAAGATCAAGTGTAGTATCTGTTCTTATCAGTTTAACCAGATACACCCGAGGGTCCCCCATTTGGACGCAGAGTACATCAAAACTTAGAGAGTTTTGTGTTAAAAGTAACTGGCAGAGAACCCACAAAGAACGAATATAGTAATGTTATAGTTCTGCAGAAACCTCAGCGTCCTGGGAACAACATGAACTAGGTCACTTCTACATGAGACAAACACATCTCCCATCAGCCAAGCAAACAAATAACAAAATATCATAAATCATACTCGATATGACTGGGACAGACCGGAGAAAAAGGCTGCTACACTCCGTTAGCAACGTGCTACCTACGAACATGCAGCATGAAAAAGCACGAGCGCCTGACGGAGATTACGGACATAGTTTCCATTTCTCTCCCCGGTAAACCATCGCAGAGATATTCAGCTTCGAACACAAAAAGTCACACAGCTTTCATCGAATATTGTACTTACTTTTGGTCGAATCTCAGCGAAAAAATGGAATATCTCCGTACTTCCAACGCATGTTTGTCCAGCTGCTGCTGCTCCGTGTGAATCCGTTCGATTTGTGTCTCTCCGACACTCCTCGGATTCTTGGGAGGGTTGGAAGCTCAGCAAATCAGATTTCAGAGCTGGACCTTTTTGAGCTTTATTGGCTAATAGTGCTGTCAATCATCTAGCTTTCAATTCCAGGCAATTCTATTGGCTCCTACGGTTCAAAGGATGTCTCAATGGTGAAAATCGGAGAGGGGGGGGCTGAGATACAGCCCTGAACAGAGAGTCGAAGCAGGATTTGACCTTAAACTAAATAACTAAAAAGGGCATAGAAAGAGCTTAAAACACTCAAAAAAGGTCCAATCTTCGGTCTATTGATTCAATGAACATCATGAGTGATACATAGAAGTGATATAGAGTGTTTTTGAATTTTAAAAATACTTTTTTATTCAAATATTGGAGTATTTGATCAGTTTTCTAATTTGAAATGCTCTATATTTCATAAATGTTTCACTGTATCTATGTATAGCTGTGTATATAGAGCCTATATCAGTTGTTCTAAGAGCCCAGCATATTAAAAGTCTTGGATACCCATACTTTCCAAAAAACAATACCCTAAAAGTGCTGTTTTTCAAGATCGAGCTTTTGAGTTTTCCAAGTTCTGCTGTGTTCCATCCTTATCTTATGTGAACCAGTAACATGTATTCTGATAGTTCCATGATTTTTCTCATCTCAAAAATATATAAATTTTTTTTTTTTTTTTTTTTTTTTTTATACAATTAATTAGGTATTTCTTATCTTTATTCGAGCTGAGGCCTGCAAATAGGCCTCGTTTTTAATATCTGATATGTCCTCTATATGAGGATAATGTATTAAGCAGATTTTTAGCATTGGGAGATGAAAAAGGGGCTTGCTCCGTTCACTCCACACATTGACCCGGTATTGCAGCATTGCCGGGAACGGTGCACTCTTTAAATGCCTTGTGGACAACCAAACACCAATCTAAATGGATCAGTCTGTTGATTGATTTGACCCTGAAATGAACGACGCGAGTCACAGTCGCTGTCTGTCTTCAAGGCCGGGACTTGTGGCAAACAAAGGCCCTGTTTACTCCTTACCGAGGCCCTTTGTGGAACAACACTGTGCTCCCAGCCTCAAATCACTGTATACATCAGCCCTGACTGCTTGGGGAAATTTCCAGCTCTGAATGCTAATTTCCGTCCTCCGAGTCAGATTGTGGGTGATGTCATTTTGTAGGCTCTATTTCGTTTGCAGATTGTCCAGAAAAGTGCAAGCGTAGCTGTGCAGCAGTGTCTGTTGTATGCTGTGAAGCTGTGTGTTGAGTAATGCAAATTGCCCGGGTTTGCCGAGAGAAGTGGGTGTGGCTTTTTGGATGGGCCTAAAATGATTGCGTGTTCTCCTCACCGATATTTTCCCTTCTTTGTGGGAGAAATGTGTTCCGAAGATCCTTCCATTGTTAGCATGCTTAGATTTTCGTTTGGTTGCTGGGCTGTGTTTGCTTTCTCAGAAGCAGAAACAGCTTGCCAAGGGAAGCTAATGCTGACTCTGGGATTATGCCATCTGGGAACCGTCATCCAGAGTACTGTGTCTGGGAATGCCACCCCTGTCTCTGTGTCTTCCAACTCATACTTACCTGGCAGTGAAGATACCATGATCAAGAAGGTGGTTCACCCAGGGCGAGGCTCAACCATTGCAGTCCGGTTGTGCTGACCACTGCGAATTCCCCAAATGTGGGAATCTCGACTGCATAATTTCTGATAGTAGGGGACTGCGTTCGCGCTCTCCCCTGATTTTTAAGTTGAAAAAAATATCACACGGTTGGTAGACGGACATCGACCTCAACATGCTGCTATTCGGCTTGCCGATTCCTCTAGCCGAGTCCTGGGCGTTTGTGAAAAGGAAGAAAGATGTCCTTAACTAGACCATGGTGCTTGACCATGGAGGGCTTGGACAGGTGTGCCAAGCAGCAGCCACTGCTATGCCCCATTGAAAGAACTGCACCAGGACTGTGCTGCCAGCCTCAAATCACTGTATACATCAGCCCTGACTGCTGGGGGAAATTTCCAGCTCTGAATCAACATTGAAATGAAGAAAAAATAACACAGCGAGATTTGTGCTTTTGAATGGAGGGAAGGAAATAGTACATTGGAGAATATTGCCCTCTTTAAGATGTGGGCAGGGGTGTGGCTTTGGATTTGGAACAGGGCACGTCAACTCAGGCTTACCATGAGCGTTTTGACTGGGACGACTAGGGTCTTCAGCTGCTCTCGACAAGAGTGCTGTACTTACTTTGGTTTCTCTTCATAGCGCACAAGTCTTTCGCCTTTTACTAAAGACTTCCGTGGAGAGGAACACCAATGAGTTAAACCTATTTTTGGCAGGCTTTGCCGTTTGGCTGAGCCTTGTACACTTGTGAAAAGAAAGACAGCTGTCCTTAACTAGACCAAGGTGCTTGACTATGGAGGGTTTGGACGGGTGTGCAAAGCAGCAGCCACTGCCATGACCCATTGAATGAACTGCACCACGACAAGGTAGAAATGTGTCAGGAGGTTGCCTCAGGAAGCAAACAGTTGGGGCTCATCGCTTCTCGGCCTTTTGGCTAAGATCAAGTGTAGTATCTGTTCTTATCAGTTTAATATCTGATATGTCCTCTATATGAGGATAATGTATTAAGCAGATTTTTAGCATTGGGAGATGAAAAAGGGCTTGCTCCGTTCACTCCACGCATTGACCCGGTATTGCAGCATTGCCGGGAACGGTGCACTCTTTAATGCCTTGTGGACAACCAAACACCAATCTAAATGGATCAGTCTGTTGATTGATTTGACTCTGAAATGAACGACGCGAGTCACAGTCGCTGTCTGTTTTCAAGGCCGGGACTTGTGGCAAACAAAGGCCCTGTTTACTCCTTACCGAGGCCCTTTGTGGAACAACACTGTGCTCCCAGCCTCAAATCACTGTATACATCAGCCCTGACTGCTTGGGGAAATTTCCAGCTCTGAATGCTAAATCCGTCCTCCGAGTCAGATTGTAGGTGATGTCATTTTGTAGGCTCTATTTCGTTTGCAGATTGTCCAGAAAAGTGCAAGCGTAGCTGTGCAGCAGTGTCTGTTGTATGCTGTGAAGCTGTGTGTTGAGTAATGCAAATTGCCCGGGTTTGCCGAGAGAAGTGGGTGTGGCTTTTTGGATGGGCCGAAAATGATTGCGTGTTCTCCTCACCGATATTTTCCCTTCTTTGTGGGAGAAATGTGTTCCGAAGATCCTTCCATTGTTAGCATGCTTAGATTTTCGTTTGGTTGCTGGGCTGTGTTTGCTTTCTCAGAAGCAGAAACAGCTTGCCATGGATTATGCCATCTGGGAACCGTCATCCAGAGTACTGTGTCTGGGAATGCCACCCCTGTCTCTGTGTCTTCCAACTCATACTTACCTGGCAGGGAAGATACCATGATCAAGAAGGTGGTTCACCCAGGGCGAGGCTCAACCATTGCACTCCGGTTGTGCTGACCACTGCGAATTCCCCAAATGTGGGAATCTCGACTGCGTCATTTCTGGTAGTGGGGGACTGCGTTCGCGCTCTCCCCTGATTTTTAAGTTGAAAAAAATATCACACGGTTGGTAGACGGACATGGACCTCAACATGCTGCTATTCCGCTTGCCGATTCCTGTAGCCGAGTCCTGGGCGTTTGTGAAAAGGAAGAAAGATGTCCTTAACTAGACCATGGTGCTTGACCATGGAGGGCTTGGACAGGTGTGCCAAGCAGCAGCCACTGCTATGCCCCATTGAAAGAACTGCACCAGGACTGTGCTCCCAGCCTCAAATCACTGTATACATCAGCCCTGACTGCTGGGGGAAATTTCCAGCTCTGAATCAACAGTGAAATGAAGAAAAAATAACACAGCGAGATTTGTGCTTTTGATTGGAGGGAAGGAAATAGTACATTGGAGAATATTGCCCTCTTTAAGATGTGGGCAGGGGTGTGGCTTTGGATTTGGAACAGGGCACGTCAACTCAGGCTTACCATGAGCGTTTTGACTGGGACGACTAGGGTCTTCAGCTGCTCTCGACAAGAGTGCTGTACTTACTTTGGTTTCTCTTCATAACGCCCAAGTCTTTCGCCTTTTACTAAAGACTTCCGTGGAGAGGAGCACCAATGAGTTAAACCTATTTTTGGCAGGCTTTGCTATTTGGCTGAGCCTTGTACACTTGTGAAAAGAAAGACAGCTGTCCTTAACTAGACCAAGGTGCTTGACTATGGAGGGTTTGGACGGGTGTGCAAAGCAGCAGCCACTGCCATGACCCATTGAATGAACTGCAACACGACATGGGAGTGCTGTACTTACTTTGGTTTCTCTGCCATGACCCATTGAATGAACTGCACCACGACAAGGGAGAAATGTGTCAGGAAGTTGCCTCAGGAAGCAAACAGTTGGGGCTCATCGCTTCTCGGCCTTTTGGCTAAGATCAAGTGTAGTATCTGTTCTTATCAGTTTAATATCTGATGTGTCCTCTATATGAGGATAATGTATTAAGCAGATTTTTAGCATTGGGAGATGAAAAAGGGGCTTGCTCTGTTCACTCCACGCATTGACCCGGTATTGCAGCATTGCCGGGAACGGTGCACTCTTTAGATGCCTTGTGGACAACCAAACACCAATCTAATTGGGTCAGTCTGTTGATTGATTTGACTCTGAAATGAACGATGCGAGTCACAGTCGCTGTCTGTCTTCAAGGCCGGGACTTGTGGCAAACAAAGGCCCTGTTTACTCCTTACCGAGGCCCTTTGTGGAACAACACTGTGCTCCCAGCCTCAAATCACTGTATACATCAGCCCTGACTGCTTGGGGAAATTTCCAGCTCTGAATGCTAATTTCCGTCCTCCGAGTCAGATTGTGGGTGATGTCATTTTGTAGGCTCTATTTCGTTTGCAGATTGTCCAGAAAAGTGCAAGCGTAGCTGTGCAGCAGTGTCTGTTGTATGCTGTGAAGCTGTGTGTTGAGTAATGCAAATTGCCCGTGTTTGCCGAGAGAAGTGGGTGTGGCTTTTTGGATGGGCCTAAAATGATTGCGTGTTCTCCTCACCGATATTTTCCCTTCTTTGTGGGAGAAATGTGTTCCGAAGATCCTTCCATTGTTAGCATGCTTAGATTTTCTTTTGGTTGCTGGGCTGTGTTTGCTTTCTCAGAAGCAGAAACAGCTTGCCAAGGGAAGCTAATGCTGACTCTGGGATTATGCCATCTGGGAACCGTCATCCAGAGTAGTGTGTCTGGGAATGCCGCCCCTGTCTCTGTGTCTTCCAACTCATACTTACCTGGCAGGGAAGATACCATGATCAAGAAGGTGGTTCACCCAGGGCGAGGCTCAACCATTGCACTCCGGTTGTGCTGACCACTGCGAATTCCCCAAATGTGGGAATCTCGACTGCATAATTTCTGGTAGTGGGGGACTGCGTTCGCGCTCTCCCCTGATTTTTAAGTTGAAAAAAATATCACACGATTGGTCGACGGACATGGACCTTAACATGCTGCTATTCCGCTTGCCGTTTCCTGTAGCCGAGTCCTGGGCGTTTGTGAAAAGGAAGAAAGATGTCCTTAACTAGACCATGGTGCTTGACCATGGAGGGCTTGGACAGGTGTGCCAAGCAGCAGCCACTGCTATGCCCCATTGAAAGAACTGCACCAGGACTGTGCTCCCAGCCTCAAATCACTGTATACATCAGCCCTGATTGCTGGGGGAAATTTCCAGCTCTGAATCAACAGTGAAATGAGGAAAAAATAACACAGCGAGATTTGTGCTTTTGATTGGAGGGAAGGAAATAGTACATTGGAGAATATTGCCCTCTTTAAGATGTGGGCAGGGGTGTGGCTTTGGATTTGGAACAGGGCACGTCAACTCAGGCTTACCATGAGCGTTTTGACTGGGACGACTAGGGTCTTCAGCTGCTCTCGACAAGAGTGCTGTACTTACTTTGGTTTCTCTTCATAACGCACAAGTCTTTCGCCTTTTACTAAAGACTTCCGTGGAGAGGAACACCAATGAGTTAAACCTATTTTTGGCAGGCTTTGCCGTTTGGCTGAGACTTGTACACTTGTGAAAAGAAAGACAGCTGTCCTTAACTAGACCAGAGTGCTTGACTATGGAGGGTTTGGACGGGTGTGCAAAGCAGCAGCCACTGCCATGACCCATTGAATGAACTGCACCACGACAAGGGAGAAATGTGTCAGGAGGTTGCCTCAGGAAGCAAACAGTTGGGGCTCATCGCTTCTCGGCCTTTTGGCTAAGATCAAGTGTAGTATCTGTTCTTATCAGTTTAATATCTGATGTGTCCTCTATATGAGGATAATGTATTAAGCAGATTTTTAGCATTGGGAGATGAAAAAGGGGCTTGCTCCGTTCACTCCACGCATTGACCCGGTATTGCAGCATTGCCTGGAACGGTGCACTCTTTAAATGCCTTGTGGACAACCAAACACCAATCTAAATGGATCAGTCTGTTGATTGGTTTGACTCTGAAATGAACGACGCGAGTCACAGTTGCTGTCTGTCTTCAAGGCCGGGACTTGTGGCAAACAAAAGCCCTGTTTACTCCTTACCGAGGCCCTTTGTGGAACAACACTGTGCTCCCAGCCTCAAATCACTGTATACATCAGCCCTGACTGCTTGGGGAAATTTCCAGCTCTGAATGCTAATTTCCGTCCTCCGAGTCAGATTGTGGGTGATGTCATTTTGTAGGCTCTATTTCGTTTGCAGATTGTCCAGAAAAAGTGCAAGCGTAGCTGTGCAGCAGTGTCTGTTGTATGCTGTGAAGCTGTGTGTTGAGTAATGCAAATTGCCCGGGTTTGCCGAGAGAAGTGGGTGTGGCTTTTTGGATGGGCCTAAAATGATTGCGTGTTCTCCTCACCGATATTTTCCCTTCTTTGTGGGAGAAATGTGTTCCGAAGATCCTTCTATTGTTAGCATGCTTAGATTTTCGTTTGGTTGCTGGGCTGTGTTTGCTTTCTCAGAAGCAGAAACAGCTTGCCAAGGGAAGCTAATGCTGACTCTGGGATTATGCCATCTGGGAACCGTCATCCAGAGTACTGTGTCTGGGAATGCCACCCCTGTCTCTGTGTCTTCCAACTCATACTTACCTGGCAGGGAAGATACCATGATCAAGAAGGTGGTTCACCCAGGGCGAGGCTCAACCATTGCACTCCGGTTGTGCTGACCACTGCGAATTCCCCAAATGTGGGAATCTCTACTGCATAATTTCTGGTAGTGGGGGACTGCGTTCGCGCTCTCCACTGATTTTTAAGTTGAAAAAAATATCACCCGGTTGGTAGACGGACATGGATCTCAACATGCTGCTATTCCGCTTGCCGATTCCTGTAGCCGAGTCCTGGGCGTTTGTGAAAAGGAAGAAAGATGTCCTTAACTAGACCATGGTGCTTGACCATGGAGGGCTTGGACAGGTGTGCCAAGCAGCAGCCACTGCTATGCCCCACTGAAAGAACTGCACCAGGACTGTGCTCCCAGCCTCAAATCACTGTATACATCAGCCCTGATTGCTGGGGGAAATTTCCAGCTCTGAATCAACAGTGAAATGAAGAAAAAATAACACAGCGAGATTTGTGCTTTTGATTGGAGGGAAGGAAATAGTACATTGGAGAATATTGCCCTCTTTAAGATGTGGGCAGGGGTGTGGCTTTGGATTTGGAACAGGGCACGTCAACTCAGGCTTACCATGAGCGTTTTGACTGGGACGACTAGGGTCTTCAGCTGCTCTCGACAAGAGTGCTGTACTTACTTTGGTTTCTCTTCATAACGCACAAGTCTTTCGCCTTTTACTAAAGACTTCCGTGGAGAGGAGCACCAATGAGTTAAACCTATTTTTGGCAGGCTTTGCTATTTGGCTGAGCCTTGTACACTTGTGAAAAGAAAAACAGCTGTCCTTAACTAGAAGACAGCTTGACTATGGAGGGTTTGGACGGGTGTGCAAAGCAGCAGCCACTGCCATGACCCATTGAATGAACTGCACCACGACAAGGGAGAAATGCGTCAGGAGGTTGCCTCAGGAAGCAAACAGTTGGGGCTCATCGCTTCTCGGCCTTTTGGCTAAGATCAAGTGTAGTATCTGTTCTTATCAGTTTAATATCTGATATGTCCTCTATATGAGGATAATGTATTAAGCAGATTTTTAGCATTGGGAGATGAAAAAGGGGCTTGCTCCGTTCACTCCACGCATTGACCCGGTATTGCAGCATTGCCTGGAACGGTGCACTCTTTAAATGCCTTGTGGACAACCAAACACCAATCTAAATGGATCAGTCTGTTGATTGATTTGACTCTGAAATGAACGACGCGAGTCACAGTCGCTGTCTGTCTTCAAGGCCGGGACTTGTGGCAAACAAAGGCCCTGTTTACTCCTTACCGAGGCCCTTTGTGGAACAACACTGTGCTCCCAGCCTCAAATCACTGTATACATCAGCCCTGACTGCTTGGGGAAATTTCCAGCTCTGAATGCTAATTTCCGTCCTCCGAGTCAGATTGTGGGTGATGTCATTTTGTAGGCTCTATTTCGTTTGCAGATTGTCCAGAAAAGTGCAAGCGTAGCTGTGCAGCAGTGTCTGTTGTATGCTGTGAAGCTGTGTGTTGAGTAATGCAAATTGCCCGGGTTTGCCGAGAGAAGTGGGTGTGGCTTTTTGGATGGGCCTAAAATGATTGCGTGTTCTCCTCACCGATATTTTCCCTTCTTTGTGGGAGAAATGTGTTCCGAAGATCCTTCCATTGTTAGCATGCTTAGATTTTCGTTTGGTTGCTGGGCTGTGTTTGCTTTCTCAGAAGCAGAAACAGCTTGCCAAGGGAAGCTAATGCTGACTCTGGGATTATGCCATCTGGGAACCGTCATCCAGAGTACTGTGTCTGGGAATGCCACCCCTGTCTCTGTGTCTTCCAACTCATACTTACCTGGCAGGGAAGATACCATGATCAAGAAGGTGGTTCACCCAGGGCGAGGCTCAACCATTGCACTCCGGTTGTGCTGACCACTGCGAATTCCCCAAATGTGGGAATCTCGACTGCGTAATTTCTGGTAGTGGGGGACTGCGTTCGCGCTCTCCCCTGATTTTTAAGTTGAAAAAAATATCACCCGGTTGGTAGACGGACATGGACCTCAACATGCTGCTATTCCGCTTGCCGATTCCTGTAGCCGAGTCCTGGGCGTTTGTGAAAAGGAAGAAAGATGTCCTTAACTAGACCATGGTGCTTGACCATGGAGGGCTTGGACAGGTGTGCCAAGCAGCAGCCACTGCTATGCCCCATTGAAAGAACTGCACCAGGACTGTGCTCCCAGCCTCAAATCACTGTATACATCAGCCCTGACTGCTGGGGGAAATTTCCAGCTCTGAATCAACAGTGAAATGAAGAAAAAATAACACAGCGAGATTTGTGCTTTTGATTGGAGGGAAGGAAATAGTACATTGGAGAATATTGCCCTCTTTAAGATGTGGGCAGGGGTGTGGCTTTGGATTTGGAACAGGGCACGTCAACTCAGGCTTACCATGAGCGTTTTGACTGGGACGACTAGGGTCTTCAGCTGCTCTCGACAAGAGTGCTGTACTTACTTTGGTTTCTCTTCATAACGCCCAAGTCTTTCGCCTTTTACTAAAGACTTCCGTGGAGAGGAGCACCAATGAGTTAAACCTATTTTTGGCAGGCTTTGCTATTTGGCTGAGCCTTGTACACTTGTGAAAAGAAAGACAGCTGTCCTTAACTAGACCAAGGTGCTTGACTATGGAGGGTTTGGACGGGTGTGCAAAGCAGCAGCCACTGCCATGACCCATTGAATGAACTGCACCACGACATGGGAGTGCTGTACTTACTTTGGTTTCTCTGCCATGACCCATTGAATGAACTGCACCACGACAAGGGAGAAATGTGTCAGGAAGTTGCCTCAGGAAGCAAACAGTTGGGGCTCATCGCTTCTCGGCCTTTTGGCTAAGATCAAGTGTAGTATCTGTTCTTATCAGTTTAATATCTGATGTGTCCTCTATATGAGGATAATGTATTAAGCAGATTTTTAGCATTGGGAGATGAAAAAGGGGCTTGCTCCGTTCACTCCACGCATTGACCCGGTATTGCAGCATTGCCGGGAACGGTGCACTCTTTAAATGCCTTGTGGACAACCAAACACCAATCTAAATGGATCAGTCTGTTGATTGATTTGACTCTGAAATGAACGACGCGAGTCACAGTCGCTGTCTGTCTTCAAGGCCGGGACTTGTGGCAAACAAAGGCCCTGTTTACTCCTTACCGAGGCCCTTTGTGGAACAACACTGTGCTCCCAGCCTCAAATCACTGTATACATCAGCCCTGACTGCTTGGGGAAATTTCCAGCTCTGAATGCTAATTTCCGTCCTCCGAGTCAGATTGTGGGTGATGTCATTTTGTAGGCTCTATTTCGTTTGCAGATTGTCCAGAAAAGTGCAAGCGTAGCTGTGCAGCAGTGTCTGTTGTATGCTGTGAAGCTGTGTGTTGAGTAATGCAAATTGCCCGGGTTTGCCGAGAGAAGTGGCTGTGGCTTTTTGGATGGGCCTAAAATGATTGCGTGTTCTCCTCACCGATATTTTCCCTTCTTTGTGGGAGAAATGTGTTCCGAAGATCCTTCCATTGTTAGCATGCTTAGATTTTCGTTTGGTTGCTGGGCTGTGTTTGCTTTCTCAGAAGCAGAAACAGCTTGCCATGGATTATGCCATCTGGGAACCGTCATCCAGAGTACTGTGTCTGGGAATGCCACCCCTGTCTCTGTGTCTTCCAACTCATACTTACCTGGCAGGGAAGATACCATGATCAAGAAGGTGGTTCACCCAGGGCGAGGCTCAACCATTGCACTCCGGTTGTGCTGACCACTGCGAATTCCCCAAATGTGGGAATCTCGACTGCGTAATTTCTGGTAGTGGGGGACTGCGTTCGCGCTCTCCCCTGATTTTTAAGTTGAAAAAAATATCACCCGGTTGGTAGACGGACATGGACCTCAACATGCTGCTATTCCGCTTGCCGATTCCTGTAGCCGAGTCCTGGGCGTTTGTGAAAAGGAAGAAAGATGTCCTTAACTAGACCATGGTGCTTGACCATGGAGGGCTTGGACAGGTGTGCCAAGCAGCAGCCACTGCTATGCCCCATTGAAAGAACTGCACCAGGACTGTGCTCCCAGCCTCAAATCACTGTATACATCAGCCCTGACTGCTGGGGGAAATTTCCAGCTCTGAATCAACAGTGAAATGAAGAAAAAATAACACAGCGAGATTTGTGCTTTTGAATGGAGGGAAGGAAATAGTACATTGGAGAATATTGCCCTCTTTAAGATGTGGGCAGGGGTGTGGCTTTGGATTTGGAACAGGGCACGTCAACTCAGGTTTACTATGAGCATTTTGACTGGGACGACTAGGGTCTTCAGCTGCTCTCGACAAGAGTGCTGTACTTACTTTGGTTTCTCTTCATAACGCACAAGTCTTTCGCCTTTTATTAAAGACTTCCGTGGAGAGGAACACCAATGAGTTAAACCTATTTTGGCAGGCTTTGCCGTTTGGCTGAGCCTTGTACACTTGTGAAAAGAAAAACAGCTGTCCTTAATTAGACCAAGGTGCTCGACTATGGAGGGTTTGGACGGGTGTGCAAAGCAGCAGCCACTGCCATGACCCATTGAATGAACTGCACCACGACAAGGGAGAAATGTGTCAGGAGGTTGCCTCAGGAAGCAAACAGTTGGGGCTCATCGCTTCTCGGCCTTTTGGCTAAGATCAAGTGTAGTATCTGTTCTTATCAGTTTAATATCTGATGTGTCCTCTATATGAGGATAATGTATTAAGCAGATTTTTAGCATTGGGAGATGAAAAAGGGGCTTGCTCCGTTCACTCCACGCATTGACCCGGTATTGCAGCATTGCCGGGAACGGTGCACTCTTTAAATGCCTTGTGGACAACCAAACACCAATCTAAATGGATCAGTCTGTTGATTGATTTGACTCTGAAATGAACGACGCGAGTCACAGTCGCTGTCTGTCTTCAAGGCCGGGACTTGTGGCAAACAAAGGCCCTGTTTACTCCTTACCGAGGCCCTTTGTGGAACAACACTGTGCTCCCAGCCTCAAATCACTGTATACATCAGCCCTGACTGCTTGGGGAAATTTCCAGCTCTGAATGCTAATTTCCGTCCTCCGAGTCAGATTGTGGGTGATGTCATTTTGTAGGCTCTATTTCGTTTGCAGATTGTCCAGAAAAGTGCAAGCGTAGCTGTGCAGCAGTGTCTGTTGTATGCTGTGAAGCTGTGTGTTGAGTAATGCAAATTGCCCGGGTTTGCCGAGAGAAGTGGGTGTGGCTTTTTGGATGGGCCTAAAATGATTGCGTGTTCTCCTCACCGATATTTTCCCTTCTTTGTGGGAGAAATGTGTTCCGAAGATCCTTCCATTGTTAGCATGCTTAGATTTTCGTTTGGTTGCTGGGCTGTGTTTGCTTTCTCAGAAGCAGAAACAGCTTGCCAAGGGAAGCTAATGCTGACTCTGGGATTATGCCATCTGGGAACCGTCATCCAGAGTACTGTGTCTGGGAATGCCGCCCCTGTTTCTGTGTCTTCCAATTCATACTTACCTGGCAGGGAAGATACCATGATCAAGAAGGTGGTTCACCCAGGGCGAGGCTCAACCATTGCACTCCGGTTGTGCTGACCACTGCAAATTCCCCAAATGTGGGAATCTCGACTGCATAATTTCTGGTAGTGGGGGACTGCGTTCGCGCTCTCCCCTGATTTTTAAGTTGAAAAAAATATCACCCGGTTGGTAGACGGACATGGACCTCAACATGCTGCTATTCCGCTTGCCGATTCCTGTAGCCGAGTCCTGGGCGTTTGTGAAAAGGAAGAAAGATGTCCTTAACTAGACCATGGTGCTTGACCATGGAGGGCTTGGACAGGTGTGCCAAGCAGCAGCCACTGCTATGCCCCATTGAAATAACTGCACCAGGACTGTGCTCCCAGCCTCAAATCACTGTATACATCAGCCCTGATTGCTGGGGGAAATTTCCAGCTCTGAATCAACAGTGAAATGAAGAAAAAATAAAACAGTGAGATTTGTTCTTTTGATTGGAGGGAAGGAAATAGTACATTGGAGAATATTGCCCTCTTTAAGATGTGGGCAGGGGTGTGGCTTTGGATTTGGAACAGGGCGCGTCAACTCAGGCTTACCATGAGCGTTTTGACTGGGACGACTAAGGTCTTCAGCTGCTCTCGACAAGAGTGCTGTACTTACTTTGGTTTCTCTTCATAACGCACAAGTCTTTCGCCTTTTACTAAAGACTTCCGTGGAGAGGAACACCAATGAGTTAAACCTATTTTGGCAGGCTTTGCCGTTTGGCTGAGCCTTGTACACTTGTGAAAAGAAAAACAGCTGTCCTTAACTAGACCAAGGTGCTTGACTATGGAGGGTTTGGACGGGTGTGCAAAGCAGCAGCCACTGCCATGACCCATTGAATGAACTGCACCACGACAAGGGAGAAATGTGTCAGGAGGTTGCCTCAGGAAGCAAACAGTTGGGGCTCATCGCTTCTCGGCCTTTTGGCTAAGATCAAGTGTAGTATCTGTTCTTATCAGTTTAAACCAGATACACCCGAGGGTCCCCCATTTGGACGCAGAGTACATCAAAACTTAGAGAGTTTTGTGTTAAAAGTAACTGGCAGAGAACCCACGAAGAACGAATATAGTGATGTTATAGTTCTGCAGAAACCTCAGCGTCCTGGGAACAACATGAACTGGGTCACTTCTACATGAGACAAACACATCTCCCATCAGCCAAGCAAACAAATAACAAAATATCATAAATCATACTCGATATGACTGGGACAGACCGGAGAAAAAGGCTGCTACACTCCGTTAGCAACGTGCTACCTACGAACATGCAGCATGAAAAAGCACGAGCGCCTGACGGAGATTACGGACATAGTTTCCATTTCTCTCCCCGGAAAACCATCGCAGAGATATTCAGCTTCGAACACAAAAAGTCACACAGCTTTCATCGAATATTGTACTTACTTTTGGTCGAATCTCAGCGAAAAAATGGAATATCTCCGTACTTCCAACGCATGTTTGTCCAGCTGCTGCTGCTCCGTGTGAATCCGTTCGATTCGTGTCTCTCGGACACTCCTCGGATTCTTGGGAGGGTTGGAAGCTCAGCAAATCAGATTTCAGAGCTGGACCTTTTTGAGCTTTATTGGCTAATAGTGCTGTCAATCATCTAGCTTTCAATTCCAGGCAATTCTATTGGCTCCTACGGTTCGAAGGATGTCTCAATGGTGAAAATCGGAGAGGGGGGGGCTGAGATACAGCCCTGAACAGAGAGTCGAAGCAGGATTTGACCTTAAACTAAATAACTAAAAAGGGCATAGAAAGAGCTTAAAACACTCAAAAAAGGTCCAATCTTCGGTCTATTGATTCAATGAACATCATGAGTGATACATAGAAGTGATATAGAGTGTTTTTGAATTTTAAAAATACTTTTTTATTCAAATATTGGAGTATTTGATCAGTTTTCTAATTTGAAATGCTCTATATTTCATAAATGTTTCACTGTATCTATGTATAGCTGTGTATATAGAGCCTATATCAGTTGTTCTAAGAGCCCAGCATATTAAAAGTCTTGGATACCCATACTTTCCAAAAAACAATACCCTAAAAGTGCTGTTTTTCAAGATCAAGCTTTTGAGTTTTCCAAGTTCTGCTGTGTTCCATCCTTATCTTATGTGAACCAGTAACATGTATTCTGATAGTTCCATGATTTTTCTCATCTCAAAAATATATAAAAAAATTTTTTTTTTTTTTTTTTTTTTTTTATACAATTAATTAGGTATTTCTTATCTTTATTCGAGCTGAGGCCTGCAAATAGGCCTCGTTTTTAATATCTGATATGTCCTCTATATGAGGATAATGTATTAAGCAGATTTTTAGCATTGGGAGATGAAAAAGGGGCTTGCTCCGTTCACTCCACACATTGACCCGGTATTGCAGCATTGCCGGGAACGGTGCACTCTTTAAATGCCTCGTTGACAACCAAACACCAATCTAAATGGATCAGTCTGTTGATTGATTTGACTCTGAAATGAACGACGCGAGTCACAGTCGCTGTCTGTCTTCAAGGCCGGGACTTGTGGCAAACAAAGGCCCTGTTTACTCCTTACCGAGGCCCTTTGTGGAACAACACTGTGCTCCCAGCCTCAAATCACTGTATACATCAGCCCTGACTGCTTGGGGAAATTTCCAGCTCTGAATGCTAATTTCCGTCCTCCGAGTCAGATTGTGGGTGATGTCATTTTGTAGGCTCTATTTCGTTTGCAGATTGTCCAGAAAAGTGCAAGCGTAGCTGTGCAGCAGTGTCTGTTGTATGCTGTGAAGCTGTGTGTTGAGTAATGCAAATTGCCCGGGTTTGCCGAGAGAAGTGGCTGTGGCTTTTTGGATGGGCCTAAAATGATTGCGTGTTCTCCTCACCGATATTTTCCCTTCTTTGTGGGAGAAATGTGTTCCGAAGATCCTTCCATTGTTAGCATGCTTAGATTTTCGTTTGGTTGCTGGGCTGTGTTTGCTTTCTCAGAAGCAGAAACAGCTTGCCATGGATTATGCCATCTGGGAACCGTCATCCAGAGTACTGTGTCTGGGAATGCCACCCCTGTCTCTGTGTCTTCCAACTCATACTTACCTGGCAGGGAAGATACCATGATCAAGAAGGTGGTTCACCCAGGGCGAGGCTCAACCATTGCACTCCGGTTGTGCTGACCACTGCGAATTCCCCAAATGTGGGAATCTCGACTGCATAATTTCTGGTAGTGGGGGACTGCGTTCGCGCTCTCCCCTGATTTTTAAGTTGAAAAAAATATCACCCGGTTGGTAGACGGACATGGACCTCAACATGCTGCTATTCCGCTTGCCGATTCCTGTAGCCGGGTCCTGGGCGTTTGTGAAAAGGAAGAAAGATGTCCTTAACTAGACCATGGTGCTTGACCATGGAGGGCTTGGACAGGTGTGCCAAGCAGCAGCCACTGCTATGCCCCATTGAAAGAACTGCACCAGGACTGTGCTCCCAGCCTCAAATCACTGTATACATCAGCCCTGACTGCTGGGGGAAATTTCCAGCTCTGAATCAACAGTGAAATGAAGAAAAAATAACACAGTGAGATTTGTGCTTTTGATTGGAGGGAAGGAAATAGTACATTGGAGAATATTGCCCTCTTTAAGATGTGGGCAGGGGTGTGGCTTTGGATTTGGAACAGGGCACGTCAACTCAGGCTTACCATGAGCGTTTTGACTGGGACGACTAGGGTCTTCAGCTGCTCTCGACAAGAGTGCTGTACTTACTTTGGTTTCTCTTCATAACGCACAAGTCTTTCGCCTTTTACTAAAGACTTCCGTGGAGAGGAACACCAATGAGTTAAACTATTTTTGGCAGGCTTTGCCGTTTGGCTGAGACTTGTACACTTGTGAAAAGAAAGACAGCTGTCCTTAACTAGACCAGGGTGCTTGACTATGGAGGGTTTGGACGGGTGTGCAAAGCAGCAGCCACTGCCATGACCCATTGAATGAACTGCACCACGACAAGGGAGAAATGTGTCAGGAGGTTGCCTCAGGAAGCAAACAGTTGGGGCTCATCGCTTCTCGGCCTTTTGGCTAAGATCAAGTGTAGTATCTGTTCTTATCAGTTTAATATCTGATATGTCCTCTATATGAGGATAATGTATTAAGCAGATTTTTAGCATTGGGAGATGAAAAAGGGGCTTGCTCCGTTCACTCCACGCATTGACCCGGTATTGCAGCATTGCCGGGAACGGTGCACTCTTTAAATGCCTTGTGGACAACCAAACACCAATCTAAATGGATCAGTCTGTTGATTGGTTTGACTCTGAAATGAACGACGCGAGTCACAGTCGCTGTCTGTCTTCAAGGCCGGGACTTGTGGCAAACAAAAGCCCTGTTTACTCCTTACCGAGGCCCTTTGTGGAACAACACTGTGCTCCCAGCCTCAAATCACTGTATACATCAGCCCTGACTGCTTGGGGAAATTTCCAGCTCTGAATGCTAATTTCCGTCCTCCGAGTCAGATTGTGGGTGATGTCATTTTGTAGGCTCTATTTCGTTTGCAGATTGTCCAGAAAAGTGCAAGCGTAGCTGTGCAGCAGTGTCTGTTGTATGCTGTGAAGCTGTGTGTTGAGTAATGCAAATTGCCCGGGTTTGCCGAGAGAAGTGGGTGTGGCTTTTTGGATGGGCCTAAAATGATTGCGTGTTCTCCTCACCGATATTTTCCCTTCTTTGTGGGAGAAATGTGTTCCGAAGATCCTTCCATTGTTAGCATGCTTAGATTTTCTTTTGGTTGCTGGGCTGTGTTTGCTTTCTCAGAAGCAGAAACAGCTTGCCAAGGGAAGCTAATGCTGACTCTGGGATTATGCCATCTGGGAACCGTCATCCAGAGTAGTGTGTCTGGGAATGCCGCCCCTGTCTCTGTGTCTTCCAACTCATACTTACCTGGCAGGGAAGATACCATGATCAAGAAGGTGGTTCACCCAGGGCGAGGCTCAACCATTGCACTCCGGTTGTGCTGACCACTGCGAATTCCCCAAATGTGGGAATCTCGACTGCATAATTTCTGGTAGTGGGGGACTGCGTTCGCGCTCTCCCCTGATTTTTAAGTTGAAAAAAATATCACACGGTTGGTCGACGGACATGGACCTCAACATGCTGCTATTCCGCTTGCCGATTCCTGTAGCCGAGTCCTGGGCGTTTGTGAAAAGGAAGAAAGATGTCCTTAACTAGACCATGGTGCTTGACCATGGAGGGCTTGGACAGGTGTGCCAAGCAGCAGCCACTGCTATGCCCCATTGAAAGAACTGCACCAGGACTGTGCTCCCAGCCTCAAATCACTGTATACATCAGCCCTGATTGCTGGGGGAAATTTCCAGCTCTGAATCAACAGCGAAATGAAGAAAAAATAACACAGCGAGATTTGTGCTTTTGATTGGAGGGAAGGAAATAGTACATTGGAGAATATTGCCCTCTTTAAGATGTGGGCAGGGGTGTGGCTTTGGATTTGGAACAGGGCACGTCAACTCAGGCTTACCATGAGCGTTTTGACTGGGACGACTAGGGTCTTCAGCTGCTCTCGACAAGAGTGCTGTACTTACTTTGGTTTCTCTTCATAACGCACAAGTCTTTCGCCTTTTACTAAAGACTTCCGAAGGAGAGGAACACCAATGAGTTAAACCTATTTTTGGCAGACTTTGCCGTTTGGCTGAGTCTTGCACACTTGTGAAAAGAAAGACAGCTGTCCTTAACGAGACCAAGGTGCTTGACTATGGAGGGTTTGGACGGGTGTGCAAAGCAGCAGCCACTGCCATGACCCATTGAATGAACTGCACCACGACATGGGAGTGCTGTACTTACTTTGGTTTCTCTGCCATGACCCATTGAATGAACTGCACCACGACAAGGGAGAAATGTGTCAGGAAGTTGCCTCAGGAAGCAAACAGTTGGGGCTCATCGCTTCTCGGCCTTTTGGCTAGGATCAAGTGTAGTATCTGTTCTTATCAGTTTAATATCTGATGTGTCCTCTATATGAGGATAATGTATTAAGCAGATTTTTAGCATTGGGAGATGAAAAAGGGGCTTGCTCCTTTCACTCCACGCATTGACCCGGTATTGCAGCGTTGCCGGGAACGGTGCACTCTTTAAATGCCTTGTGGACAACCAAACACCAATCTAAACGGGTCAGTCTGTTGATTGATTTGATTCTGAAATGAACGACGCGAGTTACAGTCGCTGTCTGTCTTCAAGGCCGGGACTTGTGGCAAACAAAGGCCCTGTTTACTCCTTACCGAGGCCCTTTGTGGAACAACACTGTGCTCCCAGCCTCAAATCACTGTATACATCAGCCCTGACTGCTTGGGGAAATTTCCAGCTCTGAATGCTAATTTCCGTCCTCCGAGTCAGATTGTGGGTGATGTCATTTTGTAGGCTCTATTTCGTTTGCAGATTGTCCAGAAAAGTGCAAGCGTAGCTGTGCAGCAGTGTCTGTTGTATGCTGTGAAGCTGTGTGTTGAGTAATGCAAATTGCCCGGGTTTGCCGAGAGAAGTGGGTGTGGCTTTTTGGATGGGCCTAAAATGATTGCTTGTTCTCCTCACCGATATTTTCCCTTCTTTGTGGGAGAAATGTGTTCCGAAGATCCTTCCATTGTTAGCATGCTTAGATTTTCGTTTGGTTGCTGGGCTGTGTTTGCTTTCTCAGAAGCAGAAACAGCTTGCCAAGGGAAGCTAATGCTGACTCTGGGATTATGCCATCTGGGAACCGTCATCCAGAGTACTGTGTCTGGGAATGCCACCCCTGTCTCTGTGTCTTCCAACTCATACTTACCTGGCAGGGAAGATACCATGATCAAGAAGGTGGTTCACCCAGGGCGAGGCTCAACCATTGCACTCCGGTTGTGCTGACTACTGCGAATTCCCCAAATGTGGGAATCTCGACTGCATAATTTCTAGTGGTGGGGGAGTGCGTTCGCGCTCTCCCCTGATTTTTAAGTTGAAAGAAGTATCACACGGTTGGTAGACGGACATGGACCTCAACATGCTGCTATTCCGCTTGCCGATTCCTGTAGCCGAGTCCTGGGCGTTTGTGAAAAGGAAGAAAGATGTCCTTAACTAGACCATGGTGCTTGACCATGGAGGGCTTGGACAGGTGTGCCAAGCAGCAGCCACTGCTATGCCCCATTGAAAGAACTGCACCAGGACTGTGCTGCCAGCCTCAAATCACTGTATACATCAGCCCTGACTGCTGGGGGAAATTTCCAGCTCTGAATCAACAGTGAAATGAAGAAAAAATAACACGGTGAGATTTGTGCTTTTGATTGGAGGGAAGGAAATAGTACATTGGAGAATATTGCCCTCTTTAAGATGTGGGCAGGGGTGTGGCTTTGGATTTGGAACAGGGCACGTCAACTCAGGCTTACCATGAGCGTTTTGACTGGGACGACTAGGGTCTTCAGCTGCTCTCGACAAGAGTGCTGTACTTACTTTGGTTTCTCTTCATAACGCACAAGTCTTTCGCCTTTTACTAAAGACTTCCGTGGAGAGGAACACCAATGAGTTAAACCTATTTTTGGCAGGCTTTGCCGTTTGGCTGAGCCTTGTACACTTGTGAAAAGAAAGACAGCTGTCCTTAACTAGACCAGAGTGCTTGACTATGGAGGGTTTGGACGGGTGTGCAAAGCAGCAGCCACTGCCATGACCCATTGAATGAACTGCACCACGACAAGGGAGAAATGTGTCAGGAGGTTGCCTCAGGAAGCAAACAGTTGGGGCTCATCGCTTCTCGGCCTTTTGGCTAAGATCAAGTGTAGTATCTGTTCTTATCAGTCTAATATCTGATATGTCCTCTATATGGGGATAATGTATTAAGCAGATTTTTAGCATTGGGAGATGAAAAAGGGGCTTGCTCCGTTCACTCCACGCATTGACCCGGTATTGCAGCATTGCCGGGAACGGTGCACTCTTTAAATGCCTTGTGGACAACCAAACACCAATCTAAATGGATCAGTCTGTTGATTGATTTGACTCTGAAATGAACGACGCGAGTCACAGTCGCTGTCTGTCTTCAAGGCCGGGACTTGTGGCAAACAAAGGCCCTGTTTACTCCTTACCGAGGCCCTTTGTGGAACAACACTGTGCTCCCAGCCTCAAATCACTGTATACATCAGCCCTGACTGCTTGGGGAAATTTCCAGCTCTGAATGCTAATTTCCGTCCTCCGAGTCAGATTGTGGGTGATGTCATTTTGTAGGCTCTATTTCGTTTGCAGATTGTCCAGAAAAGTGCAAGCGTAGCTGTGCAGCAGTGTCTGTTGTATGCTGTGAAGCTGTGTGTTGAGTAATGCAAATTGCCCGGGTTTGCCGAGAGAAGTGGGTGTGGCTTTTTGGATGGGCCTAAAATGATTGCGTGTTCTCCTCACCGATATTTTCCCTTCTTTGTGGGAGAAATGTGTTCCGAAGATCCTTCCATTGTTAGCATGCTTAGATTTTCGTTTGGTTGCTGGGCTGTGTTTGCTTTCTCAGAAGCAGAAACAGCTTGCCAAGGGAAGCTAATGCTGACTCTGGGATTATGCCATCTGGGAACCGTCATCCAGAGTACTGTGTCTGGGAATGCCACCCCTGTCTCTGTGTCTTCCAACTCATACTTACCTGGCAGGGAAGATACCATGATCAAGAAGGTGGTTCACCCAGGGCGAGGCTCAACCATTGCACTCCGGTTGTGCTGACCACTGCGAATTCCCCAAATGTGGGAATCTCGACTGCATAATTTCTGGTAGTGGGGGACTGCGTTCGCGCTCTCCCCTGATTTTTAAGTTGAAAAAAATATCACCCGGTGGGTAGACGGACATGGACCTCAACATGCTGCTATTCCGCTTGCCGAGTCCTGGGCGTTTGTGAAAAGGAAGAAAGATGTCCTTAACTAGACCATGGTGCTTGACCATGGAGGGCTTGGACAGGTGTGCCAAGCAGCAGCCACTGCTATGCCCCATTGAAAGAACTGCACCAGGACTGTGCTCCCAGCCTCAAATCACTGTATACATCAGCCCTGACTGCTGGGGGAAATTTCCAGCTCTGAATCAACAGTGAAATGAAGAAAAAATAACACAGTGAGATTTGTGCTTTTGATTGGAGGGAAGGAAATAGTACATTGGAGAATATTGCCCTCTTTAAGATGTGGGCAGGGGTGTGGCTTTGGATTTGGAACAGGGCACGTCAACTCAGGCTTACCATGAGCGTTTTGACTGGGACGACTAGGGTCTTCAGCTGCTCTCGACAAGAGTGCTGTACTTACTTTGGTTTCTCTTCATAACGCACAAGTCTTTCGCCTTTTACTAAAGACTTCCGTGGAGAGGAACACCAATGAGTTAAACTATTTTTGGCAGGCTTTGCCGTTTGGCTGAGACTTGTACACTTGTGAAAAGAAAGACAGCTGTCCTTAACTAGACCAGGGTGCTTGACTATGGAGGGTTTGGACGGGTGTGCAAAGCAGCAGCCACTGCCATGACCCATTGAATGAACTGCACCACGACAAGGGAGAAATGTGTCAGGAGGTTGCCTCAGGAAGCAAACAGTTGGGGCTCATCGCTTCTCGGCCTTTTGGCTAAGATCAAGTGTAGTATCTGTTCTTATCAGTTTAAAATCTGATATGTCCTCTATATGAGGATAATGTATTAAGCAGATTTTTAGCATTGGGAGATGAAAAAGGGGCTTGCTCCGTTCACTCCACGCATTGACCCGGTATTGCAGCATTGCCGGGAACGGTGCACTCTTTAAATGCCTTGTGGACAACCAAACACCAATCTAAATGGATCAGTCTGTTGATTGATTTGACTCTGAAATGGACGACGCGAGTCACAGTCGCTGTCTGTCTTCAAGGCCGGGACTTGTGGCAAACAAAGGCCCTGTTTACTCCTTACCGAGGCCCTTTGTGGAACAACACTGTGCTCCCAGCCTCAAATCACTGTATACATCAGCCCTGACTGCTTGGGGAAATTTCCAGCTCTGAATGCTAATTTCCGTCCTCCGAGTCAGATTGTGGGTGATGTCATTTTGTAGGCTCTATTTCGTTTGCAGATTGTCCAGAAAAGTGCAAGCGTAGCTGTGCAGCAGTGTCTGTTGTATGCTGTGAAGCTGTGTGTTGAGTAATGCAAATTGCCCGGGTTTGCCGAGAGAAGTGGGTGTGGCTTTTTGGATGGGCCTAAAATGATTGCGTGTTCTCCTCACCGATATTTTCCTTCTTTGTGGGAGAAATGTGTTCCGAAGATCCTTCCATTGTTAGCATGCTTAGATTTTTGTTTGGTTGCTGGGCTGTGTTTGCTTTCTCAGAAGCAGAAACAGCTTGCCAAGGGAAGCTAATGCTGACTCTGGGATTATGCCATCTGGGAACCGTCATCCAGAGTACTGTGTCTGGGAATGCCGCCCCTGTCTCTGTGTCTTCCAATTCATACTTACCTGGCAGGGAAGATACCATGATCAAGAAGGTGGTTCACCCAGGGTGAGGCTCAACCATTGCACTCCGGTTGTGCTGACCACTGCGAATTCCCCAAATGTGGGAATCTCAGCTGCATAATTTCTGGTAGTGGGGGACTGTGTTCGCGCTCTCCCCTGATTTTTAAGTTGAAAAAAATATCACACGGTTGGTAGACAGACATGGACCTCAACATGCTGCTATTCCGCTTGCCGATTCCTGTAGCCGAGTCCTGGGCGTTTGTGAAAAGGAAGAAAGATGTCCTTAACTAGACCATGGTGCTTGACCATGGAGGGCTTGGACAGGTGTGCCAAGCAGCAGCCACTGCTATGCCCCATTGAAAGAACTGCACCAGGACTGTGCTGCCAGCCTCAAATCACTGTATACATCAGCCCTGACTGCTGGGGGAAATTTCCAGCTCTGAATCAACAGTGAAATGAAGAAAAAATAACACAGCGAGATTTGTGCTTTTGAATGGAGGGAAGGAAATAGTACATTGGAGAATATTGCCCTCTTTAAGATGTGGGCAGGGGTGTGGCTTTGGATTTGGAACAGGGCACGTCAACTCAGGCTTACCATGAGCGTTTTGACTGGGACGACTAGGGTCTTCAGCTGCTCTCGACAAGAGTGCTGTACTTACTTTGGTTTCTCTTCATAACGCACAAGTCTTTCGCCTTTTACTAAAGACTTCCGTGGAGAGGAACACCAATGAGTTAAACCTATTTTTGGCAGGCTTTGCCGTTTGGCTGAGCCTTGTACACTTGTGAAAAGAAAGACAGCTGTCCTTAACTAGACCAGAGTGCTTGACTATGGAGGGTTTGGACGGGTGTGCAAAGCAGCAGCCACTGCCATGACCCATTGAATGAACTGCACCACGACAAGGGAGAAATGTGTCAGGAGGTTGCCTCAGGAAGCAAACAGTTGGGGCTCATCGCTTCTCGGCCTTTTGGCTAAGATCAAGTGTAGTATCTGTTCTTATCAGTCTAATATCTGATATGTCCTCTATATGGGGATAATGTATTAAGCAGATTTTTAGCATTGGGAGATGAAAAAGGGGCTTGCTCCGTTCACTCCACGCATTGACCCGGTATTGCAGCATTGCCGGGAACGGTGCACTCTTTAAATGCCTTGTGGACAACCAAACACCAATCTAAATGGATCAGTCTGTTGATTGATTTGACTCTGAAATGAACGACGCGAGTCACAGTCGCTGTCTGTCTTCAAGGCCGGGACTTGTGGCAAACAAAGGCCCTGTTTACTCCTTACCGAGGCCCTTTGTGGAACAACACTGTGCTCCCAGCCTCAAATCACTGTATACATCAGCCCTGACTGCTTGGGGAAATTTCCAGCTCTGAATGCTAATTTCCGTCCTCCGAGTCAGATTGTGGGTGATGTCATTTTGTAGGCTCTATTTCGTTTGCAGATTGTCCAGAAAAGTGCAAGCGTAGCTGTGCAGCAGTGTCTGTTGTATGCTGTGAAGCTGTGTGTTGAGTAATGCAAATTGCCCGGGTTTGCCGAGAGAAGTGGGTGTGGCTTTTTGGATGGGCCTAAAATGATTGCGTGTTCTCCTCACCGATATTTTCCCTTCTTTGTGGGAGAAATGTGTTCCGAAGATCCTTCCATTGTTAGCATGCTTAGATTTTCGTTTGGTTGCTGGGCTGTGTTTGCTTTCTCAGAAGCAGAAACAGCTTGCCAAGGGAAGCTAATGCTGACTCTGGGATTATGCCATCTGGGAACCGTCATCCAGAGTACTGTGTCTGGGAATGCCACCCCTGTCTCTGTGTCTTCCAACTCATACTTACCTGGCAGGGAAGATACCATGATCAAGAAGGTGGTTCACCCAGGGCGAGGCTCAACCATTGCACTCCGGTTGTGCTGACCACTGCGAATTCCCCAAATGTGGGAATCTCGACTGCATAATTTCTGGTAGTGGGGGACTGCGTTCGCGCTCTCCCCTGATTTTTAAGTTGAAAAAAATATCACCCGGTGGGTAGACGGACATGGACCTCAACATGCTGCTATTCCGCTTGCCGAGTCCTGGGCGTTTGTGAAAAGGAAGAAAGATGTCCTTAACTAGACCATGGTGCTTGACCATGGAGGGCTTGGACAGGTGTGCCAAGCAGCAGCCACTGCTATGCCCCATTGAAAGAACTGCACCAGGACTGTGCTCCCAGCCTCAAATCACTGTATACATCAGCCCTGACTGCTGGGGGAAATTTCCAGCTCTGAATCAACAGTGAAATGAAGAAAAAATAACACAGTGAGATTTGTGCTTTTGATTGGAGGGAAGGAAATAGTACATTGGAGAATATTGCCCTCTTTAAGATGTGGGCAGGGGTGTGGCTTTGGATTTGGAACAGGGCACGTCAACTCAGGCTTACCATGAGCGTTTTGACTGGGACGACTAGGGTCTTCAGCTGCTCTCGACAAGAGTGCTGTACTTACTTTGGTTTCTCTTCATAACGCACAAGTCTTTCGCCTTTTACTAAAGACTTCCGTGGAGAGGAACACCAATGAGTTAAACTATTTTTGGCAGGCTTTGCCGTTTGGCTGAGACTTGTACACTTGTGAAAAGAAAGACAGCTGTCCTTAACTAGACCAGGGTGCTTGACTATGGAGGGTTTGGACGGGTGTGCAAAGCAGCAGCCACTGCCATGACCCATTGAATGAACTGCACCACGACAAGGGAGAAATGTGTCAGGAGGTTGCCTCAGGAAGCAAACAGTTGGGGCTCATCGCTTCTCGGCCTTTTGGCTAAGATCAAGTGTAGTATCTGTTCTTATCAGTTTAAAATCTGATATGTCCTCTATATGAGGATAATGTATTAAGCAGATTTTTAGCATTGGGAGATGAAAAAGGGGCTTGCTCCGTTCACTCCACGCATTGACCCGGTATTGCAGCATTGCCGGGAACGGTGCACTCTTTAAATGCCTTGTGGACAACCAAACACCAATCTAAATGGATCAGTCTGTTGATTGATTTGACTCTGAAATGAACGACGCGAGTCACAGTCGCTGTCTGTCTTCAAGGCCGGGACTTGTGGCAAACAAAGGCCCTGTTTACTCCTTACCGAGGCCCTTTGTGGAACAACACTGTGCTCCCAGCCTCAAATCACTGTATACATCAGCCCTGACTGCTTGGGGAAATTTCCAGCTCTGAATGCTAATTTCCGTCCTCCGAGTCAGATTGTGGGTGATGTCATTTTGTAGGCTCTATTTCGTTTGCAGATTGTCCAGAAAAGTGCAAGCGTAGCTGTGCAGCAGTGTCTGTTGTATGCTGTGAAGCTGTGTGTTGAGTAATGCAAATTGCCCGGGTTTGCCGAGAGAAGTGGGTGTGGCTTTTTGGATGGGCCTAAAATGATTGCGTGTTCTCCTCACCGATATTTTCCCTTCTTTGTGGGAGAAATGTGTTCCGAAGATCTTTCCATTGTTAGCATGCTTAGATTTTCGTTTGGTTGCTGGGCTGTGTTTGCTTTCTCAGAAGCAGAAACAGCTTGCCATGGGAAGCTAATGCTGACTCTGGGATTATGCCATCTGAGAACCGTCATCCAGAGTACTGTGTCTGGGAATGCCACCCCTGTCTCTGTGTCTTCCAACTCATACTTACCTGGCAGGGAAGATACCATGATCAAGAAGGTGGTTCACCCAGGGCGAGGCTCAACCATTGCACTCCGGTTGTGCTGACCACTGCGAATTCCCCAAATGTGGGAATCTCGACTGCATAATTTCTGGTAGTGGGGGACTGCGTTCGCGCTCTCCCCTGATTTTTAAGTTGAAAAAAATATCACACGGTTGGTAGACGGACATGGACCTCAACATGCTGCTATTCCGCTTGCCGATTCCTGTAGCCGAGTCCTGGGCGTTTGTGAAAAGGAAGAAAGATGTCCTTAACTAGACCATGGTGCTTGACCATGGAGGGCTTGGACAGGTGTGCCAAGCAGCAGCCACTGCTATGCCCCATTGAAAGAACTGCACCAGGACTGTGCTCCCAGCCTCAAATCACTGTATACATCAGCCCTGACTGCTTGGGGAAATTTCCAGCTCTGAATCAACAGTGAAATGAAGAAAAAATAACACAGCGAGATTTGTGCTTTTGATTGGGGGGAAGGAAATAGTACATTGGAGAATATTGCCCTCTTTAAGATGTGGGCAGGGGTGTGGCTTTGGATTTGGAACAGGGCACGTCAACTCAGGCTTACCATGAGCGTTTTGACTGAGACGACTAGGGTCTTCAGCTGCTCTCGACAAGAGTGCTGTACTTACTTTGGTTTCTCTTCATAAAGCACAAGTCTTTCGCCTTTTACTAAAGACTTCCGTGGAGAGGAACACCAATGAGTTAAACCTATTTTTGGCAGGCTTTGCCGTTTGGCTGAGCCTTGTACACTTGTGAAAAGAAAGACAGCTGTCCTTAACTAGACCAAGGTGCTTGACTATGGAGTGTTTGGACAGGTGTGCAAAGCAGCAGCCACTGCCATGACCCATTGAATGAACTGCACCACGACAAGGGAGAAATGTGTCAGGAAGTTGCCTCAGGAAGCAAACAGTTGGGGCTCATCGCTTCTCGGCCTTTTGGCTAAGATCAAGTGTAGTATCTGTTCTTATCAGTTTAATATCTGATATGTCCTCTATATGAGGATAATGTATTAAGCAGATTTTTAGCATTGGTAGATGAAAAAGGGGCTTGCTCCGTTCACTCCACGCATTGACCCGGTATTGCACCATTGCCGGGAACGGTGCACTCTTCAAATGCCTTGTGGACAACCGAACACCAATCTAAATGGATCAGTCTGTTGATTGATTTGACTCTGAAATGGACGACGCGAGTCACAGTCGCTGTCTGTCTTCAAGGCCGGGACTTGTGGCAAACAAAGGCCCTGTTTACTCCTTACCGAGGCCCTTTGTGGAACAACACTGTGCTCCCAGCCTCAAATCACTGTATACATCAGCCCTGACTGCTTGGGGAAATTTCCAGCTCTGAATGCTAATTTCCGTCCTCCGAGTCAGATTGTGGGTGATGTCATTTTGTAGGCTCTATTTCGTTTGCAGATTGTCCAGAAAAGTGCAAGCGTAGCTGTGCAGCAGTGTCTGTTGTATGCTGTGAAGCTGTGTGTTGAGTAATGCAAATTGCCCGGGTTTGCCGAGAGAAGTGGGTGTGGCTTTTTGGATGGGCCTAAAATGATTGCGTGTTCTCCTCACCGATATTTTCCTTCTTTGTGGGAGAAATGTGTTCCGAAGATCCTTCCATTGTTAGCATGCTTAGATTTTTGTTTGGTTGCTGGGCTGTGTTTGCTTTCTCAGAAGCAGAAACAGCTTGCCAAGGGAAGCTAATGCTGACTCTGGGATTATGCCATCTGGGAACCGTCATCCAGAGTACTGTGTCTGGGAATGCCGCCCCTGTCTCTGTGTCTTCCAATTCATACTTACCTGGCAGGGAAGATACCATGATCAAGAAGGTGGTTCACCCAGGGTGAGGCTCAACCATTGCACTCCGGTTGTGCTGACCACTGCGAATTCCCCAAATGTGGGAATCTCAGCTGCATAATTTCTGGTAGTGGGGGACTGCGTTCGCGCTCTCCCCTGATTTTTAAGTTGAAAAAAATATCACACGGTTGGTAGACAGACATGGACCTCAACATGCTGCTATTCCGCTTGCCGATTCCTGTAGCCGAGTCCTGGGCGTTTGTGAAAAGGAAGAAAGATGTCCTTAACTAGACCATGGTGCTTGACCATGGAGGGCTTGGACAGGTGTGCCA